>NC_045443.1:20286681-20320961 GCF_002776525.5 Piliocolobus tephrosceles
CTTCCAACACTATGTTGAATAGGAGTGGTGAGAGAGGGCATCCCTGTAGTGTTGTTTAAATCTGTATTTCTCTGTGTGAATAAGGTTAAGCATCTTTTAAATTTTTTAAAGAGCTATATTTGTGTTCTTGTGAACTGTCTTTGCATATTCTTTGCCCATTTTTTTCTTTTGGGCTACTGATAATTTTCTTATCAATTGATAGTTCTTCATATGCCAGGAAGATTAAGCTTTTGTGACAAAATTTGGGAATATATTTCTAAATTTAGTTTGCCATTTGTCTTTTTGACTATGTTGATAATGTTTATTTTATGTGTTGCCATGCAAAAATTTAATCTTTATGTAGTCAAATATGTTCATTTTTTTCTCCCTACAGCCTCTGAATATTATGTCATAATGAGAAAGATTTTTTTCTAAACTTAGGCTATAAATTAACTCTTTCATGTTTTCTTCTGTGGTTTTGTATTCCATAATAAATATTTAACTTATTTAAATATTTCTTCTAGGCCGGGCACGGTGGCTGACATCTGTAATCCCAGCACTTTAGGAGGTCGAGGCAGGTAGATCACCTGAGGGCAGGAGTTTGAGGCCAGCCTGACTAACATGGTAAAACCCCGTCTCTACTAAATGCAAAAAATTAGCCGGGTGTGATGGCACATGCCTGTAATCCCTGCTACTTGGGAGGCTGAGGCAGGAGAATCGCTTGAACCTGGGTGGGCAAGGTTGCAGTGAGTGGAGATTGAGCCACTGCACTCCAGTCTGGGCAACAAGAGCAAAATTCAGTCTCAAAAATGAAATAAAATAAAATAAATAAAATAAAATAAAATAAAATAAAATAAAATAAAATTTCTTCTAGTGTATAGTCCATATTCTGAGATAGGCACCCAACTTTATTTTTTCTCATTGGCTATCTAGTTATACTTACTTCTTGGTATTATTAAAAAGTCTATCTTTGGGAGATTTCCACTCCTGGGAATAGACGTACATTTCCCCTTTTCTCTCCCTAAGGACAACTAAAATTCTTGGACATCATTTGTAAAATAAACATGAAAAGACTCTGACAAGCAGAGAGAACGATGTAATAATAACGTCATTGGAGCCCTGGAGTGAAGGATAAAGAAGGCCTTATTAAATAATTACTTTAAGAAATAATGGCTAACGGTTTCCCAAATCTGTCAAAAGCCATAAACCTACAGAATCAGAAAGCTATGTGTATTTCAATCAGGGTAAATCCCAAAAAACCACACCAAGACACATGATAATCAAGCTTGTAAAAACTAAAAACAGAGGAAAAAAATCTTGAAAATACCACAGTTACATTTTCCCTTTTAGGAGAAAGTAATCCCAGTGAGGGTGGATTTCTTATCAGAAACCATGAAGGCCAATGGGGTGATATTTTGTTTCCCTCAGAATTCTATAACCAGCAAGCACGTAATTTGGTCTTTTAGATGTATTTAAGATATATTTTGTCACATTAAGATGTATTTTAAAAGATTATATTCCAAGAGTGGATTTTTAATTGTCAATCTTTATAGAACACTTAGTTTAATGTTATGGTTCTCAAACTTTTTAACATGTTTAAAATCTTCAAAATTATTGAGAACCCTAAAGTCTTTTGTTTATTTAGTCTATATCTACCAATATCTTCTATATTAAAACTTAGAACTGAGATACTTAAAAATATGTATTAGTTAATTTATTTCAGAATAAAGATAATAAACTCATTACATATTAACATAAATTCATATATTTAAAAGTATACTTTTCAAAGCAGAAATATCTCATGAGAAGATTGACATTGCTATACGTTTGCTAATCATTTCAATATCTGACTTAATAGAACACAGCTGGAGTCTCGTGTATGTTTCTGCATGTAATCTGTTTCAGTATATTATTTTGGTTTAAGTTTATATAGAAAATCTAGTTTCACACAGGTATATATTAAACGTACAGAGTATTTGAATAGATTTTTCAGATAATTATAAATATCCTTCTTTGACATGTCACTGAAACTCAACATTAAATATTAATATTTAATATTTCTTAAGAATTAACCTACATGTGGAATATTAAACCATATCAATGAAGTTTTGGTATTGTGTTACGTTCAAGTCCATTGTCCATTTTGTACTTCAAATAGATCTTTTATCTATTTGTGCTTTTGTGAAATCACACTTTGGTCATTTGAAAAATATAGGTTCACTGACTTTACAGATTTTCTAAATATTGACATATTTTATTAAATAATTTAAAGGAGGCTTTATTGACATCATCAATGATCTCATCAGAAAAATCTTTGCATATTGGAAAACTGAGAAGCTCAAAGTAGTATATAGAATTTTTTCAAGATTCCAATTTCTGCTTAGTGTTTTTTCTTTAAGAGGCTCACTATGTTCATTTTTGAAAGCATTTCTGCTAAATATGAGAATCAGATTGACCATGGGCTGTCAATTATTCTTTCAAGTAAAGATGGTGCTTCATGAAAAAAAATCTGGTTCCACTTACAGCTAAAACAATTGTCCAAGTACATTTCCTTGGGATAATTATCATTCCTTGATATGTAGAAGTATTCCATGGACCTCCATTTTGTTATACAGAATTTTGAAAAGACATTCCTCAAGGACTGAAGTATAATAAGGTTAGGATTTTAAAAACTTTTTAATTTTAGTGGCTATATAGTAGGGGTATATATTTATGGAGAACATGAGGTATTTTGATACAGGCATATGTGATGTAATAAGCATGTGATAATAAAGGAAATATCCATTCCCTCAAGCATTTGTCCTTTCTTTGTCTTACAGACAATCCAATTATACTCTTTTTGTTATTTTAAAATACACAATAAATTATTGTTGACTGTGGTTACCCTGTTGTCCTATCAAAAACTAGATCTTATTCATTCTATCTAGCCATATTTTGTACCCATTTAACATCTCTACTACCCCACCCTCCCTAGCCCCACTACCTTTCCCAATCTCTGGTAACCATCATTCTACTTGCTATGTCCATGAGTTCAATCGTTTTAATTTTTAGCTCCACACTTAAGTGGGAACATGCAAACTTGGTCTTCCTGTGCCTGGCTTGACTTCCTGTTCCATCCACGTTGTTGCAAATGACAGGATCTCATTTATTTTTAATGGCTGAATAGCACCTCATTGTATATGTGTACCATATTTTCTTTATCATTCATCTGTTGATGGACATTTAGGTGCTTCCAAATGTAGGCTATTATTAATAGTGCTGCAATAAACATGGGCGTGCTGATACCTCTTTGATACACTGATTTCCTTTCCTTTGGGTATGATGCTTAGCAGTGGGATGATGGATCTTTGGTAGCTCTATGTTCAGTTTTGTGAAGAGCCTCCAAACTGTTCTCCATAGTGGTTGTAATTTCTACCACAGTGCTCAAGGGTTTCCCTTTTTCCACATCCTTGCCAGCATTTTGTATTTATAGTGAGGGTAACTTTCTCTGGTGGTGTGATTTAATTTCTTGACTTTTATTTTTTCCATATCCACTGTATTTTCTTTATTTGAGGCTTGCAAATACTGTTTTATAGTATTTGAGGCTTGCAAATACTGTTTTATAACCCATTATTTTAAGCTGATAACAGCCTCACACTGTTTGCATAAACAAATAGACAAGTAAAAACAAAACTAATAAAAGTTCTATACTTTAACTTCATCCCCTTGCTTTTAACATTTTATTGTTTCTATTTATGTTTTATTGTACTGTCTGTGTCTTGAAAAGTCATAGCTATTTTTGATTGGTTCATCATTTCGTCTTTCTTCTGAAGGGTAATTTACATACCACAGTTGCAGTGTTACAATATTCTGTGTTTTTCTGAGTACTTACTATTAACAGTGAGTTTTGTACCTTCAGATGATTTCTTATTGCTCATTAACATCCTTTATTTCAGATTGAAGACCTCCCTGTAGCATTTCTTATAGGACAGGTCTGGTGTTGATGAAATCCCTCAGCTTTTATTTGTCTGGAAAAGTCTTTGTTTCGCCTTCATGTTTGAAGGATATTTTCACCAGATACATTATCCTAGGATGACAGCTTTTTTTTTTTTTCTCCAGCACTTTAAATATGTCATGCCATTCTCTTTTGGTCTGTAAGGTTTCCACTGAAAAGGCTGTTGTCAGATATACTGGAGCTCTGTTGTTTGTTATTTATTTTCTCTTGCTGCATTTAGTATCCTTTTTTTATCCTTGACCTTTGGGAGTGTGATTATTAAATGTCTTGAGGTAGTCTTATTTTTGTTAACTCTGCCTTGTGTTCTGAAACCTTTTTGTACTTGAATATTGATATCTTTCTCTAGGTTTTGGAAGTTCTTTGTTATTTTTCCTTTGAATAAACTTCCTCCCTCCTCCGTCCTTTGCTCCCTCCCTCCTTCCTATTTAAGACTAGTAACTCTTAGATTTGCCCCTTTGAGGCTATTTTCTAGATATTGCTCAGGGCAGATCCAGAAATTTCATCCAAGACGAAGTTATTGTATCAGAGACCCCAAACACCTGCTTAGTGCTCTACCCCTCTGTGGCCGAGATGGTACCAAAGCTTCAAGACAAAGTACCCTTTACTCTTCCATCTGCTTTTTTCAAGTAGAAGGATTCCCTCCTCATGGTCAACACAGTTGGAAATGTTCTAGGTCACACTTGAAGCCAGCATGTCTCTGAGCCTCATCCAAGGTACTATCTGGGTAACACTGTGGATTATTCAGGGCCAAAGGACCCTGTAGTCAGCAGGTGATGAATCCTGCCAATACTAGGTCCTGCCCTTCCAGGAAGCAGGTTTCCTTCTGGCCTAAGGTGTGTCTGGAAATGTCCTGGAGGTAGAGTCTGGAGTCAGGGCCTCGGGACTCTGCCTGGGGCCCTATCCTACTGTGGCTGAGCCTGTATTGGAGTTGCAAGACAAAGTCCTCTTTACTTTTCCCTCTCTTCTCCTCAAGCTAAAGGAGTCTCTCCCAAATCTGTGGGCTACATTGCCTGGGGTTGTGGCACAAGCACTCCCTTGGCTACCCTAGCTGGTGTCTCACTAGGTTGCATGACTCCCAAGTCCACTGGCTCCAATCCCAGCACAGCACCAGGACTTGTCCAAGAATTGCAATCCTTGTGGGCTAAACTGCCTTTCATATGTGATGAGGACCACAGAGCACTTTAGCTTATTGTGATGTGGCTTGCCAGAACTCAGTTTCCGACTGCTAGGATGGGCAATTCCTGTCTGGCTAGCGATAGTCTAAATAGTCCCTCCGTTGGCACTGGCTGAGTTGCGCCCAGTGTTTCCACTGTGACAAGGCAGCCCTGAATTCCAGTGCAAATTCCCACAGACTACTGGTCTACCCCAGTAGACCTGGTAGTCCAGTCACTGGACTCTCTCTCCCTCAACTGCACAGATTTTCTCTCTGTGCCATTCGGCTGCTGCTGGTGGATGGAAGAGGGGTGGCGTCAGCAATTCAAGACTGTTTTTCTTACCTCCTTCAGTGCCTCTCTCAGTTATGTGAAGTAAAAACCAGGTACTGTGATCACTCACTTGATACTTGGTTCTTATGAAGGTGCTTTTTTGTGTGTGGATAGTTGTTCAATTTGGTGTTCCTGTGGGGAAGACAATCAATAGAGGCTTCTATTTGACCATCTTGCTCTGCCTAACCTCAAAATTCAGAATTTGTACAGCTTCAAGGACATACTTAAGTACATCTGAAAGTTTTTTTTTTAAACTAAAAACGCATGACCCTGAAGAATGTAATGAGTACTATTCAGTTAGATGTCACTGCTTTGATTTCTGCTAAAATGTAAGACATTGTTTGGCACTACCAGTGCAAATATCTACCCATTTAGAAGGGTAAATACCATCTTAGTGTTATTAGCAAAATATTTTGAACTCATGAACCTCCTCAGACTGTTGCTGGGACTACCAGATAACGATACTCTGAGAACCACTGATCTAATGTTTCTTTACTCAGTTTCTGTTTGTTCTGTATTATAAGCAAGCATAAAAGTAATATACTTCTGCCTCTCTCTCCCCCAACTGACTAGTCAATAGTACTATCTTTCTTCATATTTACCTTTGTATTGTTAAATATGCTTAAACATCTATTAATTGATCTGCCAGTTTTAAATGATATCCTTTGACTCTAGAGATTACATATGAGGTAACCAGCGAATTTACTATACCTTCAACCTTCATCCCTCTTCCTCCCCAAATTTCCATTAGTCCTATCATTTCTACATTGTCAGAATGTAAACATTACATTCTGTTCTGTTGCTTCAATTCCTACATTTTTAACCTCAGTGTTTGTTGCCAATTCATTTGCCATGGTTTCAATATTTGCCTTGTCTGACTGATGTTCAGCCTGTAGTTGTTTTCCATAGAAATACTTATGAAAACACTACTTCTGAGATTTTATAAGTGTCTTTTGAAATATGCTTTGGCTATATATTAAAACCTTTGTGTAAACATTCTTTTCTTGAGTATCATACTTATGATACTTCCTTGAGGATTTTTCTTCATTTTTGAAGTCTAGCATCTTTGAGAGGATATCTTGGGTTAATAATTCTATTCAATTTTGCCTGGTCCATTACTTCTTTAATTCTCAGTTGTATATATATTGGAACTTTTTAACTTTATCTTCTTTTTCTATGTTTATCTGCAAATTTTTATACTCTTTTATTCTTTTCCCCACTTTCCCAATTTGTATTCTCTATATACCACATTGTATTTTTCCTGAAAAACTTAGAGGAACACTGCACTTTATTTATCAGGGAAAATGCTTACAGTCATAGGAAATTTTCTTTTATCTTTTTTTTTTTTTCTTTTTTTGAGGCAGGGCACTTTGTCACCCAGACTGGAGTGCAGTAGCATAATCGTGGCTCACTGCAGTCTCAAACTTCCCATCTCAGGTGACCCTGCCACTCTAGCCTCCCCAGTAGCGGGGACTACAGAAGTGTACCACCATGCCCAACTAATTTTTGTATTTTTTGTAGAGACAAGGTTTTGCCATGTTGCCCAGGCTGGCCTTGAACTCTTGGGCTCAAGTGATCTGCCTGCCTTGGCTTCCCAAAGTGATAAGATTACAGATGTGCGCCACCACACCAGCTCGCTTTCTGTATCTTAAGTCCAGAAGAAACATAAACCATAAGAAGTCTTAGGAAAAAGCAATTAGTCAGTGCTAAGTAGTATCTGACCTCCTAGACAATTCAGTTTCTTAATGATGTCATGAGAGATCCCATTTCCAGGAACTTAGAAGCAGGTCTAGACACTCATATTTCTTTTTCCTCAACATTGATGGCGATAGTAGTAGTGCTGGTGGGAACATTAAATATGTTTGAAGCCCCAATATTGGTAGGTTTTTCAGCTTTGCATATCAAATTCTTATTTGGGTATGAAATCCAAAGGTGTAGCCTTGTAACCATAGATCCAAATTTGATCTCCAATTCCGTTTAGCTACAATAAAGCTAGTATTTAGATGTGTCAGACTCTTGCGTTGTTATCTCAGTTGTTTCTGAACTTACCTGAGTGTAAGAGGTAAGGTGAGAATCTCACTTCCAAACCTCAAAACTCCTCCTCAGTATAACTGCTTCCTCCCAAGCCTCAATTTTTTCAGGTGTAAAATGAGACTTAATGTACTTAGTGAGCTAAGGAATATATAGCTCCTATTCCAATGCCTCGTACAAATTTGCTTAACAAAATATTAGCACCACCCTCCTCCTTACCCCAAATATATACCATACTTTCTCTCAAAGAAGAGAGAAAGTTTTTTTAGGCTCAGTTGTGGTTTCAAAAGTTGAGTTGTAGAATTTTTTAATAGATATTTTCTGAATACTATGCTCAGACACTATCTTTCAGACACTATGCTACATTTTTGGAACTGAGTGAAGAAAATTAAAACAATTGAACTCATGGAGATAGAGAGTAGAATGATAGTTACCAGAGACTTGGGAGGGTGTTGCTGGGGAAGTGGAGATGGTTAATGGGTACAAAAATATAATTAGAGAGACTAAATAAGATCTAGTATTTGATAGCACAACATGGTGACTACAGTTAACAATAACTTATTGTACATTTCAAAATAAACACTATAATTAGATTGCTTGTAACACAAAGAAAGGGTAAGTGGTGGAGGTGATGAGTACTCCATTTACCCTGATATGATTATTACACATTGTATGCCTGTATCAAAATATCTCATGTATACTGTAAATGTATATATAAGTCTGTGTGTGTGTGTGTGTGTGTGTGTGTATTATGTACCCACAAAAATTAAAGAGTTTCTGCTTTCTAAATTCTCACCAATACCAATTTGGTATTGTCAAATTTTTAAAAAATTTACTTGACCTTTTCTAACAGGTTTGTAGTGGTATCTCATTGTTGTTATAATTAGCATTTCTCTAATGACAAATAATGTTGAGAATCTTTCCATATCTTTATTTACATCTGTATATCCTGGTAAGGAGTTGATCAGATCAATTTTAATGAAGTTGTTTGTTTTCTTTTGTTGAATTTTAAGACTACATTGTATATTTTGGATATAATTCTTTTATCAGATATGTGTTGTGCAAATATTTTCTTCCAGTCTGCAGCTTGTTTTTTTGTTCTATGACAGTGTCTTTTGCAGAGATGAAGTTTTACATTTTAATATGTTTTACTTAACAATTTTTTATTCCATTGATCATTCTTTTAGTATTGTATCCAAAATCATATCACCAAACCCAAGATTGAGTAGATATTCTCCTAAAGGTTTTATAGTTTTGCATTTTACATACAGGTCTGTACTTGGATTTGAATACATTTTAATAAAAGGTATAAAATCTATGTCTAGGTTTATTATTTTGCTTATGGACATGAAATTGTTTCAGCATCGTCTGTCAAAAGGCTATCTTGTCTCCAATGAATTATGTTTGAACCTTTGTCAAACATATTGTGTTTACTATATTTGTGTGATATATCTAGCTTCTCTCTGTTCCATTGATGTATGTACCTAGTCTTTCACCAATACTATGCTATTTTGATTATTGTAGCCTTAAAGCAAGTCTTGAAACCAGATTGTGTGAGTCCTCTTTTTTTCTTCTTCAGTATTATAGAAATTTTTAAGGTGTTTAGCCTTTTCATATAAATGTTAGAATCAATTTGTTTATATTTACAAAATAGTTTGTTAGCATTTGGATTTGCATTGTATTGAATCTGTAAATCAGTCTGAGAAAAAAACTTACCTCTCAACAATCTTGTATATTCCAAATCATTAATACAGAATATACTCCCATTTATTTTAACCTTCTTTGATTTCTTTCATTAGATATTTATAGTTTCTGCATACAGATTCTGTATATATGTTATTAGATTAATGCCATCTTCAGAGGGCTATTACAAATGGTATTTTTAAATTTCAAATATTAATTGTTCATTGTTGTTTAAGAAAACAGTTGACTTTTGTATATTGACCTTCTATTTTGTTATACTGGCTTACTAGTTTACAGAGGTTGTTTTGTAGATTCTCTCAGGGTTTTCTACACAACCATGTCATCTGCAAATAAACAATTTTATTTCCTCTTTCAAATAGGATATTTTGAATTTCTTTTTCTTATATTAATGCACAGTGAGGACCTCGAATACAATATTGAATAAGAGTGCTGTGACAGGGGATATCCTTGCCTTAAGTATTATGTTAGCTGTAGGATTTTTTGTAGATGTTTTTCAAGCTGACGAAGTTCTCCTCTAGTCCTAGTTTGCAAATAACTTTATCATAAATTGGTTGGATTTTATCAAATGCTTTTTCTCTGTCAATTGACATGATCATTTGATTTTTCTTCTTTAACTTGTTAATGTGGTAGAACACATAAATTGATATTATTATGTCAATTTCAGCTTTGCATACTTGAAATAAATCCTACTTGGTTGTGGTGTATAATTGTTTTTATGCACTGATGTATTAGATTTGCTAATATTTTGTTGAGAATGTTTGCATCCATATCCATGAAAACTACATTAATCTGTAGTTTTCTTGTTATGTTTTATCTGGCCTTGGTCTTCTGACGTATTGCTGCCCTTATGAAATGGGTTGAAAGTATTCTCTCTGCTTTTATTTTATGGAAAAGATTGTTGATACTTGGCATTATTTTTTCTTTAAATGTTCATGGGAACTCATTAGTAAAACCATACGGGCTATTGTACTTTATTTTTAGAAGGTTATTAATTATTGACCCAATTTATTTAATAGATATAGCACTATTGAGGTTATCTATTTCACTTTGTGTGAGTTTCAGCAGTTTGTCTCTCAAGAAATTGGTCCATTTCATTTAAATTAGCAAATTTGTTTGCATAGAATTGTTCAAATAATTTCTTTGTGATCATTTTAATGGCTATGGTATCAGTAATGATCTATCATGTATTTCTGATCTTGGTAATGATACTGGTAACACAAATACCAATCATAGACATTAAAGTGATATCATAGACATTAAAACACTTTAGTGTGTATGTATGTGTGTGTGTGTGTGTGTGTGTGTGTGTCCATCTCCGTCTCTCTTTCTTGGCTAACCTGGTTAGAGTCTTATCAATTTTATTTATCTTTTTAAAGAACCATCTTTTGGTTTAGCAGACCATCTATTTTTCTCCTGTTTTCAATTTCATTGATTTCTGCTCAAATTTTTAGTTATTTTCTTTGTGATTTATATTTAAATTGTTCTTTTTTTCTCATTTTCTGAGGTGGAAGCTTGGTTTATTGATTTTAGATTTTCCTTTTTTATAAAATATGTCACTAATACTATAAGTCTATCTCCAAGTACTGCTTTTGCCACATTAAACAAATTTTGATAAAAGGTATTTTCATTTTCATTTACTTGAAAATATCTTTAGAATTTCTCTTGAGACTTTATTAAGACATGAGTTTTGGAAGTGTATTGATTAATTTCCAGTTACTTGGGCTTTTTCAGCCATCTTTCAGTTACTGATTTCTAGTTTAATTCCACTGTGTTTGGAGAGTATACATTCTATGTTTTCTAAATTTGTTAAGGTATGTTTTACAGACCAGAATTTGATCAATCTAGGTAAATGTTTCATGTGCACTAAAGAAGAATGTATATTCTACTGTTGTTGAGTGAAAGATTCTATAAAATATGACAACTAGGTTAAGGGAAATATGAGGATGTTTCTGATAAGAAACTGAGATAGAATCTGATAATATGTGCAATGAGGCTCATAAATGAATAAATTAGGACCCAAAATGAAATAAGTCAGGAACCAAATTGTGGAGCTCATGGTCACTGGCCTATGGTTTCTCCCAGAATAAGGACTAGAAAAAAATAATGCATGAAAACTGAGAGTTTTCAGAGTTGGAGAGTGGCAAGTGTATTGACAATGATACATTAAGAAAATGATGACATTTCATTTGTGAATGTGAGTGTGTGTGCATTTCATGTTTGAGAGAATTTGGAAAAGAAATATGTTCAAAATGTTTTAAAAACATTGGCTTTTGTTGGTGTTTGTAGATGACCTAAATAATTCCTGGGCTATAAACTGAGAAACTGATTTATTATTTTTCCCACACCTTTATGTCCATTTGATTGCCAGTTTGAGATAGAGATCACAGATTATTAGATAAAGTACAGCAATATGATTTAACACTAATTTATTTCTGCCTTGGGGCTGGATACAAGACTTTTGCTCCATCATGGCCTTTTACCTCTGAGCCCTTGGCATTCTTCTGTAATCCCAGTCCATAGTACACTCTTACACCCTCAATTCCCTGTTTCTCCACAGCCTTATTGCAATTAGCTTCAATGTTATTTCTTCTCTGGTGGTTCTTCTCACTAAGCCTTCAAACATTTTTCTCAGAACTTTTGAAAACCTCTATTTTGCTAGCAATCAATTTTCTCTTTAATCTCTGTCTAAATTTTTCTTTAAATAATATTTCTACCTCTTACACTAAATTGGCACTTCGACTACACAGATTATACCACCTTTTGGGGTCTGCTACTATCCATAGCCATTCTCTAATCTAGAAATTTCATACCATTTGATGATAACTGCATTTCCCATCTTATCTTTATCACAGTGATTAGGTACTGTCTTTCCTCTGATTTCTCAGGGACTTTAACAACTAAATCACTGTAATCCTCTCTAGTCCATGATATTGGACAGCTTTCAGTGTGTCTACAGCTGGTACACTTGATACCCAGTCGTCTGATTTTTTGTGACCTTCTCTTTTAATGGTCATTGCCTCCTCTCCATGTTAGCAATCCACATACTTGGCTATACCTTACAAGTTATTTTCATCCCAAAATAACTTTAAACAAGTTTTAACACATGAAATTCTCCTGGCCTTTTATTTTTCTGCCTATGCCATGACTCCACTTCCACTGAACTTATCTTTATTTCATGTCAATATCCAGGACCTTGGCTTCTTAGTCATTTCCAACTGAAGTAGAGTATATCTACTCCAATTATATTCATCATTTTATCTATCTAGCCTAAGCTTCTTGACTTTCCATTTCAACCTTATTCTCACTTTCACCCTTGCTATTTTGATTACATCTCTTTTCCTACCCTCTGAATCATCAGCAAGGGGAAAAACAAGCTACCTCCTTTCTCCTTCCATGGCATTGATGGTGACAAACGTTACCTAAATAGGATAATTGGTTCCATCTAAAATCCCAGGATACTCAATATTTATTTTCCTCTTATCCAATCCAATTCCTTCTTGCCATCCCTGTCATTTTGTCAATGCATATATTACACATTATAATTTTCTTTTACTTTATTCAAGTCCCTAAGCATGACTCTCTTATTCACAACTGATACCTTCCTAATATTTTAGAGAGAGGATGACTACAATGCCTAATATGGCTCTGTATTTACTCACAACCTTCTTCCATCTCTTCCAAAAATGAATCATTTCCACTTCCCTGATTTATGCCTCTTCAAATCTTTTCTCAATAATTTTAATTTAAAATGTTAATTATTATTATTGTCATTAATTCTCTAATCTCACCTTTAAATCTTTTATTCCATTTTTCTCTTGATTCTTTTTCTCAACCTACAAACATATCAAAGTCTCACTTTGTTTTTAAAGAACGCTTCTTTCCATGATCTTTCTTTCCTCTTATGCCATGTTTTCTTTTTCATCTTGAAAGTGTTATCTACATTTTCTTCTGCCACTGAAAGAGAGAGAACTCCGACAACAATGTGTGGATTGGATGAGTTGTCAGTGATAGTTACCTTGGTTTTCTGTCACTCATTATTGAGTCTCCAGTAATCAAGCTTCAACTCCTATAACCTTATTGTAACTGGACTCTTGATAGTTGCTATTAATCTCCTAATTTGTAAACATAATGATGAGAAGATAATGTTTTGCTACTATATGCTGATTTTTCTATTCTTGTAAGTTCGTGTATGAATATAGAGTATAATCACACAAGGCAAAAATATAAAGAAGCTGCCTGCCTCATCAAGTAGAGATTTAAATATTGCTGTACTTGTCTTCTGTGTGGTAATCACTTTAACATACCTTTATTTTCAGAACTGTAAGCAGGATCCTAAAAGCAAGACAGACTTGGGCTCAAATCCCTGGCTCTGTCACTTACTACTTTTGACTTTAGCAAACTACTCTTAGCTTTTGTTTTCTCATCTGTAAAGTGTTTATAATATCCTTTCCCAGAGTGGCTGTGATATTAAATAATTGTGCAAAAATGCCTTGCTCTCCAAGTAAGCACTGAACAGAAGTTGTTTCCTTTTTTATCTTCTGCTTTTACCTCTCCCTTTAAGATGGATTTGCTTCCCATGATATGTCTTATCATGTCTTGTACACTCTACTTTTTAAGCAAACAGTGAGTGACCAATGAAGAGGTTTCTACAATTTCCCCTGAGATAGTGTTTTACAGATTAACAGATCTCATTGCCGTGGAATGTTTCCTGATCTTTGGCTGAAGTAAATAGCTCACTAGTACCATATATAGAAAATTATGATGAGCCGAGTTTATGACTTGATACTTTTCCATCAACTATGGACAAAGAAAAATTAGGTTTAATTTTAAATCGCTGTGTTGAACGACTATCGTCCAATTTTTTTTAGTATGGTATTATTATTTTTTATTCTCATTATGAGAACTAGCTATTTCCCTAGGTGAATTTTAAATTAACATGTAAGATTTAATCACTTTAAGTAATGTTTTAAAATGTCTCTTCCTCTTGATCATTATAGCACCCTCTAGAGAATATCTCATATATTGTTTATCCCTTGTTCATTATCTTCAATAAAACTTAACATTATGAATATGATTCTAAATAAAAACTAACAGAAGGCATCTCATTATTTTATGGTATAAAGTGTTAAGATTTTGTGTACAGTATTGTATTTCAACCGTCATTTCTTGGCCAGTATTCACTGAATATATGTTTGTTCCTTTATATTCATTAATCTCATTTAGACTTCTGGCTTTAGAATTCTGGCTTTATGGAGTTGTCCTCTAACTTTAAGTAAGAGAGGTTTAATGGTCAACTTTTTGCTATGTTGGTTTTACTATACAATTTCACCATATTTCCCTTTCAGTATGTCCTGAGATAAAAATTTGTTATGGACTTATGTTTAATTAGACAAAGTGAAATAAGGTAATTATTTTGTGACTTTGATCAATGGAAATAAACACCCTGGATAATTCAAGGCCATTTCCCACTTTTTCTTTAATAACATTTACTGAAAAGTCACAGTGAATGTTTAGGTACTTGTCTCAATCTTCTTCCGTGTGCCTGAGTAAACATAGCTAATGGGTCTGTTTTACATAATAAAATGTTATGGAAAATTCAAAACATAAGCCTGGCAGGGACTTCCAGAGGTCATCTGGAGCACCTCGCTTCCTCTGAGCAGGCTTCCTATAAATTTTTCTTTAAAGAGAATGTCTGTTTCTTGGTTCAGATTTGCAGATGACACACAAGGCTGAAAGATCTAGAAAAATTAATTGTGAATTAAAACAATGTTCAGGAAATGGAGATGCTCTATCAGCTTGATAAAGACGAAATTAATAGGAATAAATAAGTTCTATATTTCACTTCAAATTTTAGTCGTATATGTACAAAGTGTGGGACAGGAATGGGGAGGAATAACAAGGTAGAGGGAAGAAGGTGGCTGGATCAAAGCTTGTACTGTGGCCATGTTTCAGAGCATTAAACTGATGTGCTGGTTTCTACCTCACCTAAGGCAACCATTTATCCTCCCAATCTACCAGGAGAATGGATGATCATCTACTGCTGTAGAGACAGTTCACCAGGGAGAACAAATGTGCCATATACTTAGCTTATATGATCAAATGACACTATCAAACAGAGTGTGAACTGAAGAACAGTCTTTCTTTTGTTTCCTCTCTTCCCATATAAAAGACTCTCAGCTACAGGGAAGCAGAAAAGCTCAGAGAGAAAAAGATAAATAAGTTAGGGCTAGGAGCAACATGTAGATACATGAGTAGGTGATTCCCCGTGAGATCCCAAGGATTGGTAAAAAAAAAAAAAAAAAAAAAAAAAAAAAAAAAAAATTGGTGCCTTTGGGAGGCCAGGGTGGGTGGGTCATTTGAGGTCAGCAGTTCGAGACCAGCCTGGCCAACATGGTGAAACCCTGCCTCTACTAAAAATACAAAAATTAGCCAGGCATGATGGTGGGTGCCTATAGTCTCAGTTACTCGGGAGGCTGAGTCAGGAGAATCACTTGAACTCAGGAGGTGGAGGTTGCAGTGTGCTGAGATTGTGCCACCGCACTCCAGCCTGGGTGACACAGAGAGACTCTGTCTCAAAAAATAAAATAAAATAAAACTGTGCCTTGTGTACCCCTTTGTAAACTCAGTGTAGTTGGGATTATTGATTCTGTTATTCTTAATTGGTATCCATTGTAAGCCAAGCATTACTTGTACTTCTCACACCCAAAAAATCATCTCACATTTAGGAAGAAGGTAAGAGGTTGTCTAAATCCACCCTTGTTTACTTTTCTTCTGAATTATGTGTTCCACTCACCTTGCCTGCATTTTTGTAGGACCAGACCACTACTGATTTTAATCCTGATCTTGTCCTAAATTAATGAATAGCAGAGCTTCTAACGGCAACTATTTATATGCTGCTACTTGCATAATAGCAAGTAGCTATTATGACCCTGTGGTGACCCTGTATTACAGGGTCATCATGGGACAAGCTTCCCTTCTCTGAATATCCCTGACTTCTCTTCACCACACCATCAGGTAAAGTTGTATGGTTTAATCAGAACTGGCTGAATGGCTGGGGTAAACAAAGGAAGATACTCTGCTGGTTTTTGCATCTCCCCAGATTTTCTTGACCCACTATCGCCTTAGTTCTAGCCACTTGCTCAGTAGATAACTTTAGCTGCCTTCCTATTTGCGTTCCTCATCTTCTACTGCTGCTACCTTTCTTAGCCTCTCCAGGTAAGGTCTGGGTTTTGGCACAACCTTCATTATGCCCACCAACATAGGAACCATAGTGGCTTTGGCACTCAAGTCTAACTTAACTGGACCAAGAGAGACTCTACCTCTTTATACCAATTCCATTCCAATTCAGATGAAACACATCAACTTTGAGAGTGGGATCTGGCTTCCTGGAGTGCCCAGGTACACAAGTGGGAAATGCAGAGGCATTAATGCCCATGCAATGAATTGAACTTGGACTCACATAGTGCAGGACATTGAAAAGTCTAGTATGAAAACTTTACACTTTTATCACATCTATGGCCTTCTTTCCACCCCATCATATTCAGGAGATGATTTTTTTTACCTCTGCTTCATGTAGAAAATTCATTAATTTATTTTCAACTTCTCAAATACATGAATACCCACTAGTGGCTGGCGATTATTATGTAGTAAGCAACGAAAAGAAACTGTATCATATGGGAACTCCCTCAATCTTCTACCAAATCTATAAATCTGGTTATGTCTGCTGCCATTCATCCTCATGTCCCCTTATGCTTCATCCACCGTAGCTGAGACTGATGGATATGTGGAGCTGCAAGGAAGGCTGAGAAATTTAACCCTGGAAAGGCAAATGGGGTAGTCATGATTGGTTTTAACCAAATGATATTTATTTTCTGGGAATAAGTACAATGTTCCTATGTATAAAATCAGAGTTTTTTGTTACCAAAACAGGTTGTAGAACTATCCCTGTAGGTAATAACAAGGAGGGCATCTGTGGCTGAGGATTTGCATCACTGTTGCATTTTAGCAGTGTGCTCAATCCTGGCTCAGAGTCATTGTTCTATGAACCTTTGTACCTTCCATATATTTCTCCAATTTTAGAGACAGTGCTTTGAATGTTCCCAAGCTTGCAAAATTAAAAATCCTGGTTGGGTATGGTGGCTCACACCTGTAATCTCAGAACTTTGGGAGGCTAAGGCAGGAGGATCACTTGAGATCAGGAGTTGAAGACCAGTCTGGGCACTATAGTGAGACTGCACCTCTACAGATTTTGTTTTTAAATTGGCCAGGTGTGGTGGTGCACACCTGTTGTCCTAGCAACTTGGGAAACTGGGGCAGGAGGATACCTTGAACTCAGAAGTTTGAGGCTATGGTGAGCCATGATCACACCACTGCACTCCAGTCTGGGTGGTACAGTGAGACCCTGTCTCTAAAAAAAGTTCTTTAAAAAAAAAACAAAGAAAATCCTAAAGCAGTCATCAAAACTGCAGCAGATTTTGACTCCCAATTGAGAAAGATAAACATGTCAACACATCTGCCATCAGCTCTTTCTCTCCTTGAAAAATAATAATTTCTTAGGAATCTGTGAGGCTATTGCAGTTAGACTATAAAGCATTTTCTAGATGATGATGTAATGAGGACATTTTTAATACTTCCTCAATTTGGCAAATTGTTATAATGCTACATGCCTAGTTTTCCCACTGTAACAACCAGTTCAGAACTAGGCATTATGAAATTATAACTCAAATTGTGGCAAAACCTCCACAATGATTTTCTGTATATTCCAGAAACCATAGTGGTTTGGGTCTACCGAACCACAATTATTTACACCACTTTTCTATCGGTTTGATAATCATGATGAAAATTTTTTCCTGATCCAACCGAATGTGAATATTTTAATCTGAGCTATAGCTGAGTACTTAACTGCAGATCTGAAATCTTGGTTGATAATTCCTTGGGGATAACCATAGTAAAATTAGGCCCCCTCAACATTCAGTCTTCAAGTGGAGTCATATTAAAAGGCAACACACAGGAATTCTAGAATCCTTGAAGAATAATGTCAATCTTCAAGGCAGATTTTTCCCCAAGGGAGCAGGCAACACACAACACAGAAAAGTAATTCTCTTGAGACATTACTCCACCCCGCCTTTAATTTTCACTCTCATATGAACCAGTAAGAAACATTCCCTTTCTCTCTGGCCACTAGGCAGATGCCCTCACTCATTTCTGCATTTTCTACAAGCATAGATACAGCATTATACTCAAACTCCTACTGCCCTGAAGTCTCATTATCTTCCTGGCTGCAATCATCACATCTAATGTGGAACTGCTCTTGTTGATAGATGGACCAGACACTGAGATGGCATTTAGGGTGCAAGATTGCATAAGAGATCAATGCCAGGGAAGGAATGGAAAAGAACCAGAGAAGCTGAACTCCAGTACAGGCCTAACAAAGCCTCCGTCAGCCCAGTAAGGAACTCTGAAATAAGTATTGACCACTGGAATATGCTTTAAGATGGCAAGACCGATATATCCAACCTCACTCCATGACTAAGTGTGGAAGATCCTGGGAAAAACTACATGCCGGCAAGACAACTCTCTTCAGCTGGGGACAATTACAAATGAACTGCAGCTGAAGACTGTCTGCTGCGCACACTCTTTTCAGGAAAGCAAAAAGAACTGTCTTGAAGGGGAATTTGGGGAGTAGAGCTGTGTCTCCCCTACAGGTGTAGTCTATAGTATAATCAACCCTTGTGCTGCTCAAATCTCTTTCTCCATAGAAGTCAATTGATGTTATAGCTAATGTTTTCTAGTCTTTTTCCTTTCCTCTCATGTTCTTAAACAACTAACCAGGACATGATCACTGCCTATGCGCCTATATATCCTAACCAGATTCAGTGCCCCTCCTGGTTCACAACCAGTGAATGTTTAAACAGATTGCTAATGTGCCAGGGGCTGTCTGTGTTTCATTACTGTCAAAATGGGCTCCTCATTGTCGATCAGGTAATGAATGAACAGCTCCCAAATTCCATCTTATCAATTGCTTGTTGGACCACTGCTAGTACCGATGATCACAGGTTGCGGTTTCTAGAAGCAGACACTGAGACAGACAGTTCAAAGGGCAAGTTATTTATCAATAACCATCAGCTGCAATGGGAAGGAATTTGGCAAAGGAAAAAGTCAAACCGCAGTGCAGAGCTGACAAAACCTTAATCCTGCAAGGAGCTCTGGAATGAATATAGCCCATCAGAGAGGTCGATGTTTGGGCCAAAGTAGCTGGTCTTTCTACTCCTGCCTCACTCAGTCACCAGTTGCAGCCTGCCCCTGAGAAAGGCACGACTTTAGATGAGGAAGTCTCTTTCACTGCGTCCAACTGGGAAGGAGCTGACAGCTGTAGGCTGTTGCTCACCACTCTCTCTTCAGCTGGTCAGTAAGTCCTTGAAAAGAATTCTGGTTCTTTGTATTTGTTTCTACCGCAGTTCTGCTGGGGCACGGAGGAGAAAGGAATGTTTGGTGAAGATGGTGCAGATAAGGTTTGTTTTTCATGAATTCAGAGTTCAAGAGGGTAATATCAAGGACCTGGGAAAAGGAATGGAGTGAAAATTTGAGTCAGAAAAAGAAAATCCAGAACATTATGGGTGTTAGGACACAGGAGGGGATAGAGAGGTTTTCAGTTTGGAAGATGATGAGAAAAGTAGAAATAAGGGGTATTGTTCACTTCCACATTTCTAAGCCATTTGGCCCCATGATTTTAATTGCAGCTGTAAAGGGAGGTGAGGCAGTCGTTTGTGGAGTTAGACCTATTTGCTCCTGGTCTGAAAAAGTAAATGGCAGCAATGAGCAGCTGCAAACGAGCCAGAAATTCTGGGTCCTGCATGGATATTTAAACTCAGGGCATGGTGTTAATGTTTCTGTGTCCGTATTTTAATCCTCTTAGCTGACTTGGAAGACTTAAGTCTGAGACTTAACAGAACCTGTCAGAGCTGATGGGATAATGTAGAGCAGATTTGTCGTTCTCACATACAAGAGACGCCAGCTCTCTAGAGCCTTAATTTTAACACAGAGCTTAGCGTCCCTTAGGTCAGCCACTAATTCATCAGAATTAAGAGGAATGAACAGGTGCAGTTTTCTTTGTAGTAAAAAAGTTAATAATAAAACTGTTAGGGTGCACTGTATGCAGAAATTGAGACCACTTGGATATTTGCCATGTGGCTTATAACCTCAGAAAGGTATTTTTTATTTTTATATCAAAGATCACTTATACATATGTCTATACCTTTAAAAGAAAAATAGTATACTGCTCTATGAAGTTGTTTTTATTGAACAATAGGTAAATTGCATCTTTCTACGTCAATGAATATATGACAAAATTATGACCACTTATATTTCATTAATGACAACTTGTATTTCATTATATAGTTTTGTCATAATGCATTTAGAAAGTCCTCTGCATTTAAATATGTTGTATTTTCTGTTTTTGTATTTAAAAAAAAAAAAGTCTGGTGACTCTCTTAGTCCCTTTATGCCTGCAGATTTATATACTATTATCTCTTTACATTAAATATCTATAAGTTGAATAGCTGAGTCAAAGTATCTAAATACATGTTAAAAGTTACCAAATTGCTCTCCAGGAAAGCAGTCTAAATGCCTTACCTGACCCAAGTCAGGTAAGAATGTTCTACAACCTTCCCAATATTGTATTTAAGAATTTATTTCATCTCTGCCAATTTCATGCTCAAATATTGTATCCCTTTTAAAAAATGTTATATTTTACTATTAGTGATATTGACTATTTTGTCATGTGTTTTTTGAAAATTTATTTTAATCTTTTGTGAAATTACTTCCGTGTGTTCTTAGCTTAATTCTCTATTTGTATTTTTGTCTTTTTTTTTTTTCTTTTTATTTTTTGATACAAAGTCTCGCTGTCACCCAGGCTGCAGTGAAGTGGTGCTGTCTCGGCTCACTGCAACCTCAGCCTCCAGGGTTCAAGCAATTCTCCTGCCTCAGCCTCCTGAGTAGCTGGGATTACAGGTGCACGCCACCATATCCAACTAACTATTTTGTATTTTGAGTAGAGACCAGATTTCACCATGTTGGTCAGTCTGCTCTTGAACTCCTGACCTTGTGATCCACCCACCTTAGCTTCCCAAAGTGCTGGGATTATAGGCATGAGCCACTGCACCCAACCTTTTTGTCCCTGTTTTCTTTTTATATTTAATATTTAATTACTTAATTAAATAATTAATATTTAATTATTTTAAATAAATATTTTTAATAATTAAATATTTAATATTAAAAATATTTTTTTAAAAATGTGTATATATCAAGGATATTTACTCTGTGCCTTACTTCATGTATATATTATCTTTTTCATGACTCTTTTTATGTAAAAGTTTGTATTTTAAATTAAAATTTTTAATTTAAAATTGTTCCAATTCAAACCAAAGTTCCCTATGGTCTAATGCTCAAAATAATGTGCCACATTCTAACATAATACAAATACTTACAGTTTGTTTTTCATAATTAAAAATTTTAATACATCTGAAATTTATTCGAGTGCCAGAGTTTAAGACATCTGAACACACTTTTCTCTTTCAGTTAGTGAGACACCTGAGCCAAGAGCGTTTATTGAAGAATCAATTTTTCTCTCATTGATATATACTTGGTATGACTATGGTCTTTGAATCCTCTTATATTGATTTGTCTCTATATTCTGCCCTCATAATTATACTGCTTTCATTACTGTAGCTATATTATATAAATACCTTAAAGAATAGCTATTAATGCATTCTTTGTATTAAAAGTTGCAACTCAAATTTTAGAAATTGCAATGCCTACTAGCTGAAGCAAACAGTTTAAGCTCACAGAATCCAAGAACGGTTTGACAACTTTTCTTTGATACTTTCCTCAAGGCAGCAATGACTCAGGAACAAGGGAAACCGGAACGAAACCCTAAGGCCCTTCCTCCCTGGACATGCCAGCCTCCTTTTCTCACTATTCTTATTCTCAGGGTGGGAAACATGGCTGTTGACAGCTTTTAGTTTAAGGCTTTAACTCTCAGATTGAAACTAATTTCAAATTTTGTCTATGGGCTTGTTAGAATTTCCTGAGAAGAAACTTAATAGCTCAGCTCAGGTTTGGCATCCACCATTTTACATAGTCCATGCAGGCGAGTACCTGTGAGGATGATTATGTCCTTGGCGGAAACTTTGTAAAGAGTTTTGGAATGCATTAGTAGGTTCATAAATTATAAACAAATTGTTTTGAAGTTATGGTTAGAATTGTGTTTGGTAAAATATTTTGACAAGGGAAATGCAAAATGTTTAAGTAATTATGACAATGCTTTTGTTTTCTCTTGCTTTAATGTTATAGTAAGTTTGCTGTTTAAAAAGTGGGTCTGCACTTTTGCTGTTTAAAAAGTGGTTTAAGTGAGTGAAGTACATGCTTGGTAGTGGTTATGAAAGAGTATCTTTAGGCTATGTGAATTTGTTTAGAAGGCCAGAAGTTTTTTATGACGTAACAATGGGCAGCCATGACCTGGTCACATAAATTAGGCATCCAGGCCCTACCTACAGTGGTAGCATAGTGAAGGAAATACTTCCTACATATAAAACTGGAAGATTAGAAGAGGAAACAGAGATTCTTTTATTCATTTATTCTATAAAATAGGTTGCTGCAAAAGTAATTGTGGTTTTGGCATTACTTTTAATGACATGCAAGAAAATTCTATTTTCATCAAATTAAAACAAGAAGTGGGCTTTAATTATGACTTTCATTTTTACTATCATTCCATGATTCTTAACCTTCAGCAAGTCTTTCTTTCTAGCTCTCATCGCATTTGTTCACAGTCTAGTCTTTTTTTCTTGTCAGTCTCACCTCCTAACCTGTCAGCTTCTTTAGGTCAGGAACTTTCTTATTTCTCTTTGAGTGCTAAGAAGCAAAACGCTGTTTTTAAACATGTTGGTGCTCTATACATGCTTTTCATAAATAACTTTAAAAATAAAGATAGCATAGATATAAGAGAATTTAGAGTAGACTAGAAACTAGGTTACTTATTTTTATATGTTCAAGTATTTTACATAATTACATTTTATATGAATTTTTTCCTTAGGCCTTTATCTCTTCCTTTACTGTAGTTCTACCAATAACTCATATGCTACATACCTTGTAGAGAGTATAACTCATATCTTCTTTTTCTCTTGAACTGAGAGGCATTTTTTTCTTCCTGAAGTGTGTTCATTGAATAGAAAAACTAAATATTGTATATTAATCAATGGATGTTATATGCAGGACATTATTTCATAGTATAATATTTCATAGTGGGAGAAGAGTTCACTAAGATATAATATACAATATTGCCAACTTAACCTCACATCAAATGAGCAAACAAGCATAGGTGTCCAAAGGCTTTGGGTGGGTTTATATGCTCTGTGAAAAGAAATGCCCTCAAGATTAACATTCTATGAATTTGGAACTTAGATTGAGTTCCTAGAGTGAAAATAAATAATCAAAAATGTACTTTCAATTATAAGTTTCATTATAGTATATTCTATACACAAGCAAGTGCACAAGGGTGCAACTGGGTAAGTTTTGACATATGTGTGCACCTACCCAATCACAAATCATTCCCCAAAGTTCCCTGGTGTTCCTGGTTCCCTGGTGCACCTCTTGTCTTTCCCAGTCCTCTTCCCCAGGCAACCACTTATCTGTCTTCTGTCACTGTTGAATAGTTTTCATTTTCTATAGTTTTATATGAATAAAATCATATGTTATATATTCCTTTATTTGGTCTGGCTTCTTTCACTAAGTATAATTATTTTACAACTCACCCATGTCTTTTATGTATTATTTTTTCAAGATGCACTCATGCTTCCTTCACTAAGTATAATTATTTTGAGATTTATTCATGTTTTTCATATTTCATTAGTTCATTTCTTCTTATTGCTAAGTTTTATTGTGTAGATATACCACAGTTTGTTTATCCTTTTACCTCTTTATGAACATTTGAACTGTTTCCAGTTTTTGGCTATTACAAAATAAAGCTGCTCTGAACTTCATATGTAAGTCTTTGTTGGAAGTTTACTTTCTTTTCTCTTGAATAAAATAGCTAGGATTTGGATGGCTGGGTCATACAGTGCATGTTTTCTAAACAATTGATTTATTCATTATTTGTTGGTTTATTCATTAACCTCCCCCACCCATCCACCAACTACCACAATATTAGCCGTTCTAACAGGAGGATAGTGGTATCTCATTGTGGTTTTAATTTGCATTTTCCTCATGACTAATGATGTTGAGTGTGTTTTCATGTGCCTTTTCACCATCTCTATTAGTTTCCTTTGACTGGTATCATAAACTATCACGAATTTGGTGGATTTAAAACAGAAAATTATTCTCTGACAGTTCTGGAACCTAGCTGCCTAAAATCAGTTTCCCTGAGTCAAAATCAAAGTGCTGGCAGGGCTGTGCTCCCTCCAGATGCTATAGGGGAGAATCCAGTTCCTTGCCCTTCCCAGCATTCAGAGCAACATTCCTTGTATTCCTTGATTTACAGCCTCTCCCTCCATTGTCAAGGCCAGTGGGGAAGCACCTTCCTCTCTTCTTGGAGTCAAAGCATCCTGTGTCCACCTCTTATAAAGAACATGTGATTGCATTTAGGGCCCATTCGGTTTATCCAGGATAATCTCCCAATCTCAAATTCTTTTTTTTTTGAGGCGGAGTCTCGCTCTGTGGCCCAGGCTGGAGTGCAGTGGCCAGATCTCAGCTCACTGCAAGCTATGCCTCCTGGGTTTACGCCATTCTCCTGCCTCAGCCTCCCGAGTAGCTGGGACTACAGGCGCCTGCCACCACGCCTGGTTAGTTTTTTGTATTTTTTTTTAGTAGAGACGGGGTTTCACAGGGTTGGCCAGGATGGTCTCGATCTCCTTACCTCGTGATCCGCCGTCTCGGCCTCCCAAAGTGCTGGGATTACAGGCTTGAGCCACCGCACCCGGCCTCAAATTCTTTAATCACACCTGCAAAGTCCTTTTTAAATTTTTATTTTGCCAAATAAGGTAGCTTTCACAGGTTCCAGAGATAAAGATGTGGATAAATTTTGTGAAGCCATTTTTCAGCCTACCATGCCATTTATTATTTCTTCTTTGGTAAAGTATATGTTCAAATCTTTGGCTTATTTTTTTGTTGTTGTTCGTTTGTTTTGTTTTCATCAGGTTGTTCTCTTTTAATTCTGTTTTGAGAGTTTTCTTTTATATATTCTGGATATAAGTTCTTTATAGAATATGTACTTTGCAAATATATATTTACACTCTCAGTTTGGCTTTTCCTGCATTATCCTAAAAGTATTTTTTGAAGAGCAGAAATTCTTAAGTTTTTGAAAAAATTTTATTTCAATAGCTTTTGGGGTAAAGTGGTTTTTGTAAAATGGCTGAATTACAGCGTGGTGAATTCTGAGATTTTAGTGTACCTATTAAGCAATTAGTGTACACTGTACCTAATACGTAGTTTTTTATCCCTGCCCCCCCTTTCTACCACCTCTCTCTGACTCCCTAAAGTTAATTATCTCACTCTGTATGCCTCTTCATACTCACAGCTTACCTCCAACTTATGCGCAAGGACGTAGTTTTTGGTTTTCCACTCCAGTGTTACTTAGAACAGTGGCCTCTAGCTCCATCCAAGTGGCTGCAAAATACATTATTTCATTCTTTTTTATGGCTGAGTAGTAGTCCATGATGTATATATACCACATTTTTCTTTATCCGCTCATTAGTCAGTGGGCACTTACGTTGGTTCCACATCTTTGCAAATGTGAATTATGCTGCTATAAACATAGGTATGAAAGTATCTTTTTCATATAATGATTTATTTTCCTTTGGGTTGATATCCACTGGTGGGATTCTGTATTGAATGGTAGATCTACTTTTAGTTGTTTAAGGAATCTCTATACTCTTTTTCATAGAGGGCGTTCACATTTACATTCCCACCAGCAGTGTATAGGCATTTGTTTTTCCCCATATCCACACCAACATCTCTTGTGTTTTTAACTTTTTACTAATGGCCATTCTTGCAGAAATAAGGTGGTATCTCATTGTGGTTGTAAGTTGCATTTCCCTGATACTTAGTGATGTTGAGCATTTTTTTCATAAGCTTATTGGCCATTGGTATATCTTCTTTTGAGAAATGTCTATTCATGTCCTTTGCCCAGTTTTTGAATTTGTTTTTTGCTTGATTATTTGTTTGAGTTACTTGTAGATTCTGGATAGTAGTCCTTTGTCAGATGCAGAGTTTGCACGTATTTTTTCCCATTCTGGTGGGTTTTCTGTTTACTCTGATTATTATTTATTTTGCTGTGCAGAAGCTTTTAGTTTAATTAGGTCCTATTTATTTTTATTTTTGTTGCATTTGGTTTTGAGGTCTTATTCATGAATTCTTTGCCTAGGCAGATGCCTAGAAGAGTTTTTCCAATGTTGTCTTCTATAATTTTTATGATTTTAGGTCTTATATTTAAGTATTTGATCCATTTGAGTTTATTTTTGCATAAGAAGATGGGGATCCAGTTTTATTTTTCTATATGTGGCTTGCCAGTTTTCCAAGCACCATTTATTAAATAGGGTATTCATTCATCAATTTATGTTTCATATGCTTTGTTGCAGATCAGTTGGCTGCACATATTTGGCTTTATTTCTGGGTTCTCTATTCTGTTCCCATGGTTTATATGCCTACTTGTTTTTACCAGTACCATGCTGTTTTGGTAACTATTGCCTCACAGTATAATTTGAAGTTGAATAATGTGATGCCTCCAGATTTGTCCTTTTTGCTTCTGATTTCTTTGGCTATTTGGGTTCTTTTCTGGCTCCATATGAATTTTAGGATTGCTTTCTCTAGTTCTATGAAAATAATGTTGGCATTTTAAGGGGAATTGCATTGAATTTGTAGATTGTTTTGGGCAGTATGGTCATTGTCACAGTATTTATTCTTCCAATCCATGAGCATGGAATGTATTTCCATTTGTGTGTGTCATCTATGATTTCTTTCAGCAGTGTTTTGTAGTTCTCCTTGTAGAGATCGTTCACCTTTTTGGTTAAGTCTATTCCTAGGTATTTTGTTTTCCTTTGAAGCTGTTATAAAAGGGATTGAGTTTTTTATTTGATTCTCAGCTTGGTCGATGTTGGTGTATAGCAGTATTCTGCATCTATTGAAATGATCATATGGTTTTTTTATTTTAATTCTGTTTATGTGATGTATCTCATTTATTGACTTGTGTATGTTAAATCATCCCATCATTCCTGGGGTGAAACCCACTTGATCATGATGCATAATCTTTTTGATGTGGTGTGGGATTCAGTTAGCTAGTATTTTGTTGATAATTTCTGCATCTGTGTTCATCAGGGATATTTATCTGTAATTTTCTTTTCTTGTTGTGTCCTTTCCTGATTTTGGTATCAGGAGAATACTGGCCTGATAGAATGATTTAGGGAGGATTCTGTCTTTCTCAGTCTTTTGGAATAGTTTCTGTAGGAATTGTACCAATTCTTGTTTCAATGTCTGGTAGAATTCAGCTGTGAATCCATCTGGTCCTGGGCATTTGTTGTTGTCGGCAATTTTTAAATTACTGATTCAATCTTGCTGCTTGTTTTTGGTCTGTTCAGGGTTTCTATTTTTTCCTGATTTAATCTAGGAAGGTTGTATGTTTCCAAGAATGTATCTATTTCCTCTAGGTTTTCTAGTTTGTGTGCATAAAGATGTTCATAGCAGTCTCAAATGATCTTTTGTATTTCTGTGGTGTCAACTATAATGTCTCCAGTTTCATTTGTAATTGAGCTTACTTGGATCTTCTCTCTTCCGTTCTTGGTAATCTTGCTAAGGGTCTATCAGTTTTGTTTATATTTTCAAAGAACCAGCTTTATGTTGCATGGATCTTTTGTATTGTTGTTGTTTGTTTGAATTTCATTTAGTTCTGCTCTGATCTTTGTTATTTCTATTCTTCTGCTAGCTTTGGGTTTAGTTTGTTTTTGTTTTTCTAGTTCCTTGAGGTATGACCTTAAGTGGTCAATTTGTGCTCTTTCAGACTTTTTGATGTAGGCATTTTATGACATAAACTTTCCTCTCAGTGCTGCTTTTGTGGTATCAGAGAAGTTTTGAATTATCATTGTGTTAATATCATCGCTAAATTCAAAGAATTGTTATATTTCCATCTTGATTTCATTGTTAACCCAGAAATCATTCAGGATTGGGTTATTTAATTTCCATATATTTGTATAGTTTTGAGGGTTCCTTTTGGAGTTGATTTCTAGTTTTATTCCACTATGTTCTGAGAAGATACTTGATACGATTTTGATCTTTTTAAATTTATTGAGACTTGTTTTGTGGCCTATCATGTGGTCTATCTTAGAGAATGTTCCATTTGCTGATGAGAAAAATGTCTATTCTGTAGTTCTTGAGTAGAATGTTCTGTAAATATTTGTTAAGTCCATTTGTTCAACCATGCTGTTTGTTGACCCTCTGTGTCAATGATCTATCTAGTGCTCTCAGTGGCATATTGAAGTCTCTCACTATTATTGTGTTGCTATCTCATTTATTAGATCTAATAATAATAGCTTTATGAATCTATGAGCTGCAGTGTTAGGTGTATATAAATTTAGGATTGTAGTATCTTCTTATCAGATTGATCCTTATATGATTATATAATGACCTTTGTCTTTTTTCACTGTTGTTGTTTTGAAGTTGTTTTTTCTAAGAATAGCTACTCCTGCTTGCTTTTGGTTTCCATTTGTGTGAAATATTTTTTCCACCACTTTACCTTGAGTTTTTTTTTTTCTTTTGAGATGGAGTCTCGCTCTGTCATGCAGGCTAGAGTGCAGTGGTGTGATGTCGGCTCACTGCAAGCTCTGCCTCCTGGGTTCATGCCATTCTCCCTCCTCAGCCTCCCGAGTAGCTGGGACTACAGGTGCCCACCACCACACCCAGGTAATTTGGTTTTGTATTTTTTTTTTTTTTTTTTTTGAGACAGAATTCTGCCCTTATTGCCCAGGCTGGAGTGCAATGGCATGATCTTGGCTCACTACAACCTCCACCTCCCGGGTTCAAGTGGTTCTCCTGCCTCAGCCTCCCGAGTAGCTGGAATTACAGGCATACGCCACCATGCCCAGCTAATTTTGTATTTTTAGTAGAGAAAGAGTCTCTCCATGTTGGTCAGGCTGGTCTCGAACTCCTGACCTCAGGTGATCTACCCGCGTCAGCCTCCCAAAGTGCTGGGATTACAGGAGTGAACCACCACACCTGGCCTTACCTTGTGTTTATATGAATCCTTCCATATTAGTTGAGTCTCAAAGACAGTAGATATTTGGTTTGTGATTTCTTTTTTTAATCCATTCTACCATTCTGCATCTTTTAAGCAGAGCACTTAGGCCATTTTCAATCCACATTAATATTGAGTGAGGTACTGTTCTCTGTGTCATGTTAATTGTTATCTAGATAGCTCGTACTTTTTCTTGTGTTACTCTTTTATAGACCCTGTACGTTTTAAACTTTCAAGAGGTTCTATTTTGGTGAATATCAAGCTTTTGTTTCAAGGTTTAGAATTCCTTTTAGCATTTCTTGTAATGCTGGTTTGGGTGTCATTCATTTCCTGAGCATTTATTTGTCTGAAAATAACTTTATATCTCCCTCATTTGTGAAACTTAGTTTTTCTAAATACAAAATTCTCAGCTGACAGTTATTCCGTTTAAAGACACTGAAGATAAGAACCCAATCCTTTCTGCTTTGTGAGGTTTCTGTTGAGAAGTCTGCTGTTAGTCTAATAGGTTTTCCTTTATAGGTTACTTGATGCTTTTGTCTTATTGCTTTTTATGTTGACTTTAGATAGCCTGATGACTATATGCTTCAGTGATGATTTTTTTTGTAATAAATTTCTCAGGAGTTCTTCGAGCTTCTTAGACTTGGATCGTCAAATCTCTAGCGAGGCCTGGGAAGTTTTTCTCAACTATTCCCTCAAATAAGTTTTCTCTTCTTCCTCAGGAACACTGGGTATTCTTAAGTTTGGCTGTTTTACATATCCTATATTTATTGGAGATTTTGTTCATTTCTTTTGACTGTGTTTTCTTTATTTTCATCCGATTGGGTTAACTCAAATGATTTGTCTTCAAACCCTGAAATTCTTCCTTCTACTTGTTCTAGTCTATTATGAAAACTTTCGACTTCATTTTACAATTCCCTAAGTGTGTCTTTTATTTTTAGAAGTTCTGATTGGTTCTTTATGATATATATATATATATCTAGAAATTTTTTTATTCATATCCTGAACTGATTTTAAAATTTATGTTGTTTTTCACCTTTCACTACTTTCTACTCAAGTAGTTTAATAATCAACCTTCTGAATTCATCTTTTTTTTTTTTTTTTTTTTTTTAGATGGAGTCTTGCTCTGTCACTCAGGCTAGAGTGCAGTGGTGTGATCTCGGCTCACTGCAACCTCTGCCTCCCAAGTTCAACAGATTTTCCTGCCTCAGCTTCCCAAATAGCTGGGATTACAGGAGTGTGCCACCACGCCTGGCTAATTTTTGTATTTTTAGTGCTATTTCAAAGATTTCATCTTGGTTTGGATCCATTGTTGGAGAGCTAGGAGCTAGTGTGATCTTTCTGGGGTGTTATAGAACCCTGTTTTGTCATATTACCAGAGTTACTTTTCTGGTTCCCTCGCATTTGGGTAGACTATTTTTTCTAATTATTCTTGAATTTATGTTTTATTTGACTGTGTTGTTTTTAATGTTTTTCCACTTAAGGATGTGAATTTAATGCTTATGGTTAATTACAGGCAAATGTGATTCTTGGTGCATTCATGGCTGAAGACTCTGTACGAGCTCCTTGGTTATAGATAGTCTTTGTATAATGACTTTCTCATGTGCTGCTTATAGTAGCAATGTGCTCAGTGTGTGAGCAAGTTCACTCTCTCCTATGAGGTTGGAAGGGTAGAGGTGTCTGGAAGCTTATCTCATAACTCGTGGTGTGCACTTATTTATTTATTTATTATTCCCCCATATTTTATTTACTGATTTGATGGTTTAGGCTTCAGGCTAGCTGGGGAGGTATCCCTGGGTAGGAACTGGATGTGGCTAAAGCAGGTGGGTAAATGCAACATTCAAGGGTGAGCAGAGGTCCCAGCCTTGACAGAGGTGGCTGGAGGAGCTTTCAGTGAGTCACGCTGATGTCTTATGAAGGGGAAGAGTTGGAGCTACATCAGCTTCCCTACCAGGTCAGCAGGAAAGCTATGTATCTCTCAGACACACTCCTGCCCCAGTGCTCTGGCTATTCAGATCAGAGAGGCACCTCTTTTCATCTGTAGGAATGTTGATGTGTCAAGTAGAGAGGAACTGGGACTCCGTCTCTCATGCAAGCCTGAACCTGGAGCACGCTCCTTCTGCAGGGATACAGTCATCCTGACATGTTCCAGAAAGGCTGTCTATAGTTGCACTCATGCCAAGCTCCCATGACAGAATCCCCAGCTATGCCTGCGGTGTTGTACGATGGGGGAAAGATATCCCCTTCTCTAGGACCCTTCAAACACACAAGGACTGTCTGGCTGTTGGGTTAGAGCTGCAGTTTCCCTGCTGAGTCCAGCACTGGAACTGTGCCTCTGCTGAAAGAATCTTCCTGCTGGCAGAAAGATTCATTGCTTTAGGCCTGCCATCTAAATTCTTTTGTCCCATGGGGTGTTGCCTTGATGTTGTGCACTCCCCCTTCCCCTAGTAGTGGGAGTCTCTGTAAGCCAGACTACTGTGAGTGTTGTTGCTCCTCTGGGTCTAGCTGCCCAGTGAAATTGCCACACTCCAGGCTGGTGCTGGGGAATGTCTTCAAGGGATCCAGTTATGTGACCTGTCTTCAAGTCTCCCAACATAGGTAGCAGCACCAGCTCTAATGAAGGTGGCAGGAGAATGACATAGACTCTGTGACATTCCTTGGTTATAAATATAGCCTTAGTGTTTTGGCTTTCTCCAACACTGGTTATAGTGATAAAGAACAGGTCATGTGGACAGACTCAAGACCTCCTGGTTAGCCTGAGTGGTGTAAGCAGTGGTGATATTGAGGTTACACCGCAGTCTTCTCCTTCTTGAGCACAGTGTTACTCTACCAGGAGATGCTGTAATGGACTATGTTTATTAGCCTTTGACCAGGAGGTGGTGCTTGCAAAAGATTACCAGCTGTGATAGTAGCAGCGGGATTTTTGCTTGCCTTGTTTTGTCTGGGATGGAGGGTACTCTGGTTTCTTAGGCAATGGGTGGGGTCGTATAGCTCCCAGAAGTTTATATCCTTCTGGGACATAAAGGCAGGTGGCAGGGCAAAGCTCGGTTGGGGCTGGGTCAGGTGAATTTGCACTCTGAGTCTCCACATGCAGGGCAAGTACAACCCCTCTTGGTGTTGGTGGATGCAGTTGGTTTTCAGGTCAGATGTTCCAGAGGGGATTGTTGCTGCCTCTGCAGCACAGAAGTGTTTGTGCAGGGAGTGGGGAATAGCAGGTGTCAGTGAGCCCCACAGAGATCCCAGTCATTCGGTGAGGCAGATCCACTCCTGCCCTGTTCCACTGGCAACAGTGAGCTAATTTCCAGATAACCTGCACTCAAAACTTGCAAATGCCCCAAGTCATAAGCTTTTTCCATGGAGAGAACAACCTGGCTTTCAAATCACATGAGTCGCAATCCATCCACAAAGCTGGGCACCCAGCTCCTGCACTCATAGCTGCAATTCACTTTTCACTGGCCTCCCACTGGCCCTGGCCAAGGGAGTTTGTGCTCACCAGAGGTTATATCATGAAACCCAACTGGGGCTTCTTTCAACCTGCAACCACTGCCTGAACTAATTAGCTGACCTCCACAAGGTTCCCTGTGAGAAAAAATATGGAATGGCTTCCCTTGGTTCATGCTGGAGACTGGGAATGCATGCAGCGGTCTTCCCATAGCTGCTCCTACTTTTATATTAGATGACCCTCCCCAAGTCAATTCCTGCACTGAGTAAGGATAAGGCCTTCCCCTGTGGCCTGGACTTTTAGGCTCCCTGGTAGGGGTATGTATCATAGAGAAAATCTCTTCCCGCTCCTACTCTGGGGACGTGTAGCCCTTTACCTGACTCACAATGTAGACTGTGGTATAGACTGCAGCCTGCTGTTTCCCTCAAAGAGTCTGTGGATTCCTTCAGCTTTTCTGTTTAGTTCCTGCATTGTTTCTTGAAAAAAGGTTCACAGTGTGAATATCTACATGCTGTTTTGTTCTTCCAAGTCAGAGAGGCGTGCTAGCAATGCCTCTAATCTGCCACTGGTGAAAAAAATAAATGAACTTTTTAATTTCAATTAAGCCCAATTCATTAATTTTTTATATGGATCATGCTTTTGGTGTTCTAAGAAATCTCTGACAACCCAGATCACAAAGATCTAGAAATTTTATAGTTTTAGGTTTTACATTTAGATTGATGATCCATTGTATGTTAACTTTCTTTTTTTTTTTTGAGATGGAGTCTCGCTCTGTTGCCCAGGCTGGAATGCACTGGTGCGATCTGAGCTCACTGCAACCTCTGCCTTCCCGGTTCACACCATTCTCCTGCCTCAGCCTCCCCAGTAGTTGGGACTATAGGTACCTGCAACCACGCCCGGATAATTTTTTTTTTTTTTTTTTTTTATACTTTAAGTTCTAGGGTACATGTGCATAACGTGCAGGTTTGTTACATATGTATACCTGTGCCGTGTTGGTGTGCTGCACCCATCAACTCGTCAGCACCCATCAATTCATCATTTATATCAGGTATAACTCTCCAATGCAATCCCTCCCCCCTCCCCCTTCCCCATGATAGGCCCCAGTGTGTGATGTTCCCCTTACCGAGTCCAAGTGAACTCATTGTTCAGTTCCCACCTATGAGTGAGAACATGCGGTGTTTGGTTTTCTCTTCTTGTGATAGTCTGCTAAGAATGATGGTTTCCAGCTGCATCCATGTCCCTGCAAAGGACGCAAACTCATCCTTTTTTATGGCTGCATAGTATTCCATGGTGTATATGTGCCACATTTTCTTAATCCAGTCTGACACTGATGGACATTTGGGTTGATTCCAAGTCTTTGCTATTGTGAATAGTGCC
>NC_045443.1:20320971-20333663 GCF_002776525.5 Piliocolobus tephrosceles
CTATCCATGAGCATGGTATGTTCTTCCATTTGTTTGTGTCCTCTTTGATTTCACTGAGCAGTGGTTTGTAGTTCTCCTTGAAGAGGTCCTTTACATCCCTTGTAAGTTGGATTCCTAGGTATTTTATTCTCTTTGAAGCAATTGTGAATGGAAGTTCATTCCTGATTTAGCTCTCTGCTTGTCTGTTACTGGTGTACAAGAATGCTTGTGATTTTTGCACATTAATTTTGTATCCTGAGATTTTGCTGAAGTTGCTTATCAGCTTAAGAAGATTTTGGGCTGAGATGATGGGGTTTCCTAAATATACAATCATGTCATCTGCAAACAGGGACAATTTGACTTCTTCTTTTCCTAACTGAATACCCTTGATTTCTTTCTCTTGCCTGATTGCCCTAGCCAGAACTTCCAACACTATGTTGAATAGGAGTGGTGAGAGAGGGCATCCCTGTCTTATGCCAGTTTTCAAAGGGAATTTTTCCAGTTTTTGCCCATTCAGTATGATATTAGCTGTGGGTTTGTCATAAATAGCTCTTATTATTTTGAGGTACGTTCCATCAATACCGAATTTGTTGAGCGTTTTTAGCATGAAGGGCTGTTGAATTTTGTCAAAAGCCTTTTCTCCATCTATTAAGATAATCATGTGTTTCTTGTCTTTGGTTCTGTTTATATGCTGGATTACGTTTATTGATTCGCGAATGTTGAACCAGCCTTGCATCCCAGGGATGAAGCCCACTTGATCATGGTGGATAAGCTTTTTGATGTGCTGCTGAATCCGGTTTGCCAGTATTTTATTGAGGATTTTTGCATCGATGTTTATCAGGGATATTGGTCTAAAATTTTCTTTTTTTGTTGTGTCTCTGCCAGGCTTTGGTATCAGGATGATGTTGGCCTCATAAAATGAGTTAGGGAGGATTCCCTCTTTTTCTATTGATTGGAATAGTTTCAGAAGGAATGGTACCAGCTCCTCCTTGTACCTCTGGTAGAATTCAGCTGTGAATCCATCTGGTCCTGGACTTTTTTTGGTGGGTAGGCTATTAATTGTTGCCTCAATTTCGGAGCCTGCTATTGGTCTATTCAGGGATTCAACTTCTACCTGGTTTAGTTTTGGGAGAGTGTAAGTGTCCAGGAAATTATCCATTTCTTCTAGATTTTCTAGTTGATTTGCGTAGAGGTGTTTATAGTATTCTCTGATGGTAGTTTGTATTTCTGTGGGGTCGGTGGTGATATCCCCTTTATCATTTTTTATTGCGTCTATTTGATTCCTCTCTCTTTTCTTCTTTATTAGTCTTGCTAGCAGTCTATCAATTTTGTTGATCTTTTCAAAAAACCAACTCCTGGCTTCATTGATTTTTTGGAGGGTTAGTTGTGTCTCTATCTCCTTCAGTTCTGCTCTGATCTTAGTTATTTCTTGCCTTCTGCTAGCTCTTGAATGTGTTTGCTCTTGCCTCTCTAGTTCTTGTAATTGTGATGTTAGAGTGTCAATTTTAGATCTTTCCTGCTTTCTCTTGTGGGCATTTAGTGCTATAAATTTCCCTCTACACACTGCTTTAAATGTGTCCCAGAGATTCTGGTATGTTGTATCTTTGTTCTCATTGGTTTCAAAGAACATCTTTATTTCTGCTTTCATTTCGTTATGTACCCAGTAGTCATTCAGGAGCAGGTTATTCAGTTTCCATGTAGTTGAGCGGTTTTGATTGAGTTTCTTAGTCCTGAGTTCTAGTTTGATTGCACTGTGGTCTGAGAGACAGTTTGTTATAGTTTCTGTTCTTTTACATTTGCTGAGGAGTGCTTTACTTCCAGTTATGTGGTCAATTTTGGAATAAGTGTGATGTGGTGCTGAGAAGAATGTATATTCTGTTGACTTGGGGTGGAGAGTTCTATAGATGTCTATTAGGTCTGCTTGGTGCAGAGATGAGTTCAATTCCTGGATATCCTTGTTAACTTTCTGTCTCATTGATCTGTCTAATGTTGACAATGGAGTGTTGAAGTCTCCCATTATTATTGTATGGGAGTCTAAGTCTCTTTGTAAGTCTCTAAGGACTTGCTTTATGAATCTGGGTGCTCCTGTATTGGGTGCACATATATTTAGGATAGTTAGCTCTTCCTGTTGAATTGATCCCTTTACCATTATGTAGTGGCCTTCTTTGTCTCTTTTGATCTTTGATGGTTTAAAGTCTGTTTTATCAGAGACTAGGATTGCAACCCCTGCTTTTTTTTGTTCTCCATTTGCTTGGTAGATCTTCCTCCATCCCTTTATTTTGAGCCTATGTATGTCTCTGCATGTGAGATGGGTCTCCTGAATACAGCAGACTGCTGGGTCTTGACTCTTTATCCAGTTTGCCAGTCTGTGTCTTTTAATTGGAGCATTTAGTCCATTTACATTTAAGTTTAATATTGTTATGTGTGAACTTGATCCTGCCATTATGATATTAACTGGTTATTTTGCTCATTAGTTGATGCAGTTTCTTCCTAGCCTCGATGGTCTTTACATTTTGCATGTTTTTGCACTGGCTGGTACCGGTTGTTCCTTTCCATGTTTAGGGCTTCCTTCAGGGTCTCTTGTGAGGCAGGCCTGGTGGTGACAAAGTCTCTAAGCATTTGCTTATCTGTAAAGAATTTTATTTCTCCTTCACTTATGAAACTTAATTTGGCTGGATATGAAATTCTGGGTTTAAAATTCTTTTCTTTAAGAACGTTGAATATTGGCCCCCACTCTCTTCTGGCTGGTAGAGTTTCTGCTGAGAGATCTGCTGTCAGTCTGATGGGCTTCCCTTTGTGGGTAACCCGACCTTTCTCTCTGGCTGCCCTTAAGATTTTTTCCTTCATTTCCACTTTGGTGAATCTGGCAATTATGTGTCTTGGAGTTGCTCTTGTGGAGGAGTATCTTTGTGGCGTTCTCTGTATTTCCTGAATTTGAATGTTGGCCTGCCCTGCTAGGTTGGGGAAGTTCTCCTGGATGATATCCTGAAGAGTGTTTTCCAATTTGGTTCCATTTTCCCCCTCACTTTCAGGCACCCCAATCAGATGTAGATTTGGTCTTTTTACATAATCCCATACTTCTTGCAGGCTTTGTTCATTTCTTTTTCTTCTTTTTTCTTTTGGTTTCTCTTCTCGCTTCATTTCATTCATTTGATCCTCAATCGCTGATACTCTTTCTTCCAGTTGATCGAGTCGGTTACTGAAGCTTGTGCATTTGTCACGTATTTCTCGTGTCATGGTTTTCATCTCTGTCATTTCGTTTATGACCTTCTCTGCATTAATTAGTCTAGCTGTCAATTCTTCCACTCTTTTTTCAAGATTTTTAATTTCTTTGCGCTGGGTACGTAATTCCTCCTTTAGCTCTGAGAGGTTTGATGGACTGAAGCCTTCTTCTCTCATCTCGTCAAAGTCATTCTCTGACCAACTTTGATCCGTTGCTGGTGATGGGGCTGTGCTCCTTTGCAGGGGGAGATGCGCTCTTATTTTTTGAATTTCCAGCTTTTCTGCCCTGCTTTTTCCCCATCTTTGTGGTTTTATCTGTCTCTGGTCTTTGATGATGGTGACGTACTGATGGGGTTTTGGTATAGGTGTCCTTCCTGTTTGATAGTTTTCCTTCTGACAGTCAGGACCCTCAGCTATAGGTCTGTTGGAGATTGCTTGAGGTCCACTCTAGACCCTATTTGTCTGGGTATCAGCAGCAGAGGTTGCAGAAGATAGAATATTGCTGAACAGCGAGTGCACCTGTCTGATTCGTGCTTTGGAAGCTTCCTCTCAGGGGTGTACTCCACCCTGTGAGGTGTGGGGTGTCAGACTGCCCCTAGTGGGGGATGTCTCCCAGTTAGGCTACTCAGGGGTCAGGGACCCACTTGAGCAGGCAGACTGCCCCTTCTCAGATCTCAAGCTCCGTGTTGGGAGATCCACTTCTCTCTTCAAAGCTGTCAGACAGAGTCGTTCGCATCTGCACAGGCCTCTGCTGCTTCCCCTGTTATTTTTTTAGCTGTGTCCTGTCCCCAGAGGCGGAATCTACAGAGACAGGCAGGTTTCCTTGAGCTGCTGTGAGCTCCACCCAGTTCGAGCTTCCCAGCGGCTTTGTTTACCTACTTAAGCCTCAGTGATGGCAGGCGCCCCTCCCCCAGCCTCGCTGCTGCCTTGTTGTTAGATTGCCGCAGACTGCTGTGTTAGCAAGGAGGGAGGCTCCATGGGCGTAGGACCCTCCTGGCCAGGTGTGGGATATATTTTCCTGGTGTGCCGGTGTGCTTACAGCGCAGTATTGGGGTGGGAGTTACCCGATTTTCCAGGTGTTGTGTGTCTCAGTTCCCCTGGTTAGGAAAAGTGACTCCCTTCCCCCTTGCGCTTCCCAGGTGAGGCGATGCCTCGCCCTGCTTCAGCTCTCGCAGGTCAGGTTGCAGCAGCTGACCAGCACCGATTGTCCGGCACTCCCGAGTGAGATGACCCCAGTACCTCAGTTGAAAATGCAGAAATCACCGGTCTTCTGTGTCGCTCGTGCTGGGAGATGGAGACTGCAGCTGTTCCTACTCGGCCATCTTGCTCCGCCTTTCTCGGTAATTTTTTTTTGTATTTTTGTAGAGACAGATTTCACTGTGTAAGCCAGGATGGTCTTGATCTCCTGACCTCATGACCTGCCTGCCTCGTATGTTAACTTTCATATATGCTACTAGGTATGGATCTAAGTTCGTTTTCTTGCCTATGTATTTCCAATTGCTTGAACAGCACTTGAAAAGCCTGACCTTTCAGCCTTGAATTGCCTTTGCAGTTTTGTGAAAAAAATATTTATGTGTGGGTCTATTTCTGGTTGCTCTGTTCTGTTCCGTCGATATGTCTATCTTGATGCCAATGCTACGCTGTCTTAGATTACCACAGCTTTATAATAAATTTTGAAATCAGGTGTCATTAACCCTCCAGTTTTGTGCTTTTTCAAGGTTGTTTGGTCTGTTCTATATCCTTTTTATTCTCAAGAGAATTTTATGTTTGTCAAATCCTTTCACAAAATAAAACGAAAGCAAAAGGAAAACCCTGTTGAGGATTTTATATGGTTGTGTGGAATTATAGATCAATTTGAGAAAAGTTCAGGTCTTAATAATATCAAGCCTTCTGACCTATTAACTAGGTATATCTCTCTAAATTCGCTTTTAGTTTTCAGAGTACTGACATTTATTCCTATGTATTCTTTATACCAAATATGGTACCATTAAAGAAAATAGGCTTGTAATAGCAATATAAAAACTTTAAACCATCCCCTATATATCTGTGAAATTGTATTCTATTTGGGCAAGATATATACGTTGCCTTTTGGGATATCTTTCTACTATTTTAAAAGGATTTCTGTCAATATGCCTTTGTTCCATTAAAATAACCATTTTCTTAAACTTGATTTTTATAGCATTTTGCACAGCTCATTTTTTAATGAGAATTTTTACACACTACATATATAATTCTCGTCTATTTTTACATCATGTATTTTGTGAAGTTAAAGATTTGGCAGTTAAATGGCTTAACAAGTTTTTCAGATTCACAGCTAGTCATCAAAAAAACCAAGTGTAGAAGTATAATACCTATTTCCTTGAATTACAGGACACTTGATTGTGTTCCAGTAAATTAACTTTGAATTTTTTTCCATTTTTAGGGATGATGAATTATTGGCTTTAAACAATGTAACAATGAAGTGCATTTCTTATCTGCTTTGCTGTTCAGTTGGCATAAAGAAAAAAACTTTCTTCTTACTGGTTCTCAGAGGTTATCAAACAAAAATCTTATGATAATTGCCATCCTACTTATCAAAGGGCAAAGCCCAGAGTTATGATCTTACAAACAAGTAGTCAGTTTTGAAGGGACTGATATAAATTTGTGTAATCATCCCTCTAATTGTTTTATTACAATATTTTTTTTTCCAAAGAATTAAGATAAATGGTAATTGGTAGTACCTAATAGTTAATTAGTTTACCCTAATTAAATACCATATATTTCAACAAACATGTAGCTCCTTCAGAGTTGCAGTTTTAGCAATTGAAGTTGAATATTTCAATATGCCTGAAGTTTCAAATATTACGCCATGATGCATTCAAAAATGATTGAATTCTTCTCACTAAAAGGGCTTTCTATTTTATACATTTCAAGATAGGTACCATTTTAGGTTGCAGCATCTTCTGATGGTTTCTAAGGTAATGTTGATTTCATCTTTGACGTAGAAAGCAACTGTCACTGGGAATTGACTAAGCTTTTTGCTGTCAAAGGTTACCACTATTTTGACACCACCCTGGTATGCCAGTAAATGTTTCTCACTTCATTATCACGCCAAGGCCTTTATAATATTGCTAATACAGGATGAAAATATTTATTCACTTTTGGTTTGGATGTTTGTGAGCGTGAATGATTGTGGTGAATCAAATGTAGTTGTTAAAAAAGGGTTTCCACTGATGAATAATAAAATCCCTCAGAGCTATGGGTACATGTATTTTAAAAAGGTACATTTATTTGATTACCACCAGATGTTTGTAGTGTGTTCCAGTTGCTTCCCTATTAACTGACTTAAAAAAAAATCGTTAAACCAAGTCTTCTTCAACTTTCTAAACAAGACTGAGTTTTATTTAAATATAAATTCAAACATATAAAGTATTTTAAAAATACTAAATTATGTTTTTAGAATTCAGCTTATTTTAGAATTAAGGGTTGACTAACTTGGATTGTTTGTTATGTTGCTTTTTGCTAGGTTAGAAATAACTATTTTCAATATATGGCAGAAGACCTACTTCTAAAGCACCTAAATGACCCATTATTAAAGATCTGACTTTTAATAATTAGACACTGTTTTTGTTTAGCTGTATACTTCAGAGTTTTTCTAAAATACTAAATTCCCACCTTTTTTCTTTCCTAACAACAATGTTGGACTTGTTCTAATCAGCTTTACTTGAGTTTCTTTCTAAATTGCTTTTAGGGAGAATGACTTAAATCACTGTTGTTCAGATTGATAGTATATGATGATTTAACCCTGATAACTCTAGTGCCATGCATTTTGGCTTCATTCCAAATCACCCTGAGATATATGTAGGGTGTACCTTGTCTTTTCTGAAATCATGAAAACTGCAGTTTCAGGTTATGTGCTACCTGCTTCAAAATAATAAACTGCCCTATCTATTGCCTTCATGCATGAACCTATGAAGTGTTTCCCATGATTCCTTTAAAACTAAATTGGGAACACGTTCTGTCAGTGGATATTCATTTCAGTGGATATTCATTTCAGTGTATGGGTTTGCATGCTCTTGTTATATTTGTTTTAGAAGTGGATTTTCACAGGAAACTAGCAGTGTTTCCATGTACAATTTAGGTCTAATTTCATGTAGATAATTATTGCTGCCTCTACCTTTTCTCTAAGTGTGTATAATTGAATACACAATTACTTATTTGTACTCCAAATTACTAAGTAGAGTTTCAAGCCAAGAGCTTCTAGCATAAAGCAGTCTCTTTGGTTAGCATTTGAATATGGAAGCCAGACTACGTGAAGAGTATATTTTAAGATCAACGTTTTGGAAGCACTTTTAAAAGAAATCTTATGATGATATTTACAACTCTCAGGCTTAAATCAAAGGACTTGCCTTGCTGGAGAAGATCTGAGAGATAAGAACACATAAAGCCTTAGTGGTAAATCAGTTTGACATAAATAAGGTTTCAAAATGTTTAAATTCAGTGTAACTGGGTTTTTCAGTTTACAGAATGCCAAATGGTTTGTTTAACAAAACATTTCATGATATTTCTCTAAAGTTTCAGTAGAGAGAAAACCAGAAAATAAGAAACAAGACTTTTGAAATTTAAAAAATCAAATAGAATATGTATTAGCAATTTTAACAGAAATGAGAATTTTTAATTTTCTAATTTCAATTTTTCATGTATACTCAACAACTTTTATAATAACTATAATATTTGAGATATTTGGGGTGCTATGTTTGAAAACTATCCTAAGGCCATTTTGGCATACATAGACATTTGTATCTCTTTCTCTCTCTCTAGATATGGGTAGATAGAGTTATCTCATATATAAATAGATATCGCATATCTCTTGGTTGATCATTTTGAAAATTAATTTAGAAAACGTAGTTTAAAATATGTGTTTTGATGACAGCCTGTAGGTCCAGAAATAATATGTTATGTATATGTATATGTGTGTGTTTAAACAAATGTAATGTATATGCTTTATTTCAGGGAATATCCTTTCAAAAATATAAAAACTTATAAAACTAAAGTTACTTTAAAAGAGTACATTTTAAAAAATAATATAGCGAACTATCATTCAATTCATTCAATATGTGTTAAATTCACATTTCAAATGAGACACGATGAGTTTATATTGTTTTGTGATATCTCATCCGAAAGAGACAAAGCAGACTAAAAGAGAGGATAAGGGTTTGGGGGGGCATAATGGTTCTGAGCCCCCAAAAGTCTGTGTGAAATTTTGATGCTCTAGGGTTCAGTATCTGGGTAGGAGGCTCTACTTTCTTGTGAGACTACCCACAGGATTGACTTGATTCTTCAGACCTTCATCTCTCTAGTTCTTGTGACTCTTGGCTTAGTATCAATGGTCAAATTAAATTCTTCAGGCCAGGAGAAATGAGGTGGCCCTTACAGGCATCCCCCCAGCAAACAATCTTAGACACTATTTTATCAACTGGGAAAGCAATATTTATAGATGCCAAAAGATAAAAGACTTTCTAAAAAAAAGAAAAAAATTCAAGTGTCAAACATGATAAAGAAGCAAAGGAAAAGGAAGAAGAAAGTTACAGAATTGGCTGACCTAAGGGTTATTAGCAAGAATTTTCTATATCTACAATAATGATATTTCAATAATAAGTACTTTTAAAGGTTTTTGATTAGTTAGATGGTATAATGTCAGTAGGATAGAATAGCCAAAGGTACGCTGATAGCAAGGCATTAAAAGATATTTAGGGCTGGGGCCAAGTTGGTGCCTCATGTCTGTAATCCCTACACTTTGGGAGGCCAAGGCAGGTGGATCACTTTGAGCCCAGGAGTTCAGGTCCAGCCTGGGTAACATGGTGAAACCCTATCTCTGCTTAAAATACAAAAACTACCTGGGCAGGATGGCAAGCGCCTGTAGTCTCAGCTACTCTGGAGGCTGAGGTGGGAGGATGGCTGGAGCCTAGGTGGCAGAGATTGCACAGAACCAAGATTGTGCCACTGCACTCCAGCCTGGGTGACAGAGCTATACTCTGTCTCAAAAAATAAAAATAAAAAAAATACTTCATGGGCAGAATGTGGAATATTTGTTAAACTATAGGTTGGAGGAGTTTTAAAGAAAAGGAAGAAAGAAGAATAAGGAAGAAAAGAGGTTCATTTAATGAGCCCCTACTAGATGCCAGAACAAAATATAAATTGAATAAATAGTAAAAATAAATACTACTTTTTTTTCTTTCTTTTTTTTTTTGAGAAGGAGTCTCGCTCTGTCGCCCAGGCTGGAGTGCAGTGGCCGGATCTCAGCTCACTGCAAGCTTCGCCTCCCGGGTTCACGCCATTCTCCTGCCTCAGCCTTCGGAGTAGCTGGGACTACAGGCACCCGCCACCTCGCCCGGCTAGTTTTTTGTATTTTTTTTAGTAGAGACGGGGTTTCACCATGTTCGCCAGGATGGTCTCGATCTGCTGACCTCATGATCCGCCCGTCTCGGCCTCCCAAAGTACTGGGATTACAGGCTTGAGCCACCGCGCCCAGCCACAATACTATATATTTTAAGACAGAAAATATATTTGAGATGTTTGTACTCATTTCTTACTAAGAATCAAGTCAGCAATTGGGGGAAGAAATAGATATATAACAAAAATAATTCATTTATTCAAATTTATTTTTGTTAGTTCGCAGAATAAGAATGCAAATGTCTTGGATTTCATTCTCCAGCAATTAGCAGTATATTTTTAAGCCAGCTGGAGAAAATGCTATTTCTGGGATAACTAAAATCTTGCAAATGAAAACTCAAGATCAAATAATCAGCTATGCAAGGTAGTTCACACCTGTAATCCCACCAACTTGGAAGGCTGAGGCAGGTGGATTGCTTGAACGCAGGAGTTCAAGACCAGCCTGGGCAACAAAGTGAGAACTCATGTCTCCAAAAAATAAATAAAATTATCCAGGCGTGGTGGTTCATACCTATAGTCCCAGCTACTTGGGAGACTGGGGTGGGAGGATCACTTAAGTCCAGCAGGCTGAGGCTGCAGTGAGCTATGATCACACCACTGCACTCTAGCAACACCCTGTTTAAAAAAAAAGAAAAGGAAGAAGAAAGAAGAAGAAAGAAGAAGAAAGAAGAAGAAGAAGAAGAAGAAGAAGAAGAAGAAGAAGAAGAAGAAGAAGAAGAAGAAGAAGAAGAAGAAGAAGAAGAAAGAAGGAGGAAGAAGAAGAAAGAAGGAGGAAGAAGAAAGGAGGAGGAGAGGAGGAGGAAGAGGAGGAGGAGGAGGAAGAAATCTATCAATATATAAACTTCACTATATTGCAACAAATGTTTTTGTTGGCAAAAGCAATTTTGATATAGACAAGAGATCCCTTCTCTATAGTCTTTCAGAGATTTTTCTCTCTAGGGATTTATATTCTAGAGGCCTAAAAAAAAGTGAAAGTAGACTTCATCCTTTCTGTTTTCCTGTCTTTTCTCTTCTTCTTCCTTTTAGCCTAATCACCAAATATTTATTTTTGGGCACTGGGCTAGGTGCTATGGAACAAGAGATGAATAAGACATAGTCCCTGCTATCAAGAGGTTTATCATCCAGTGGGAGCGATAGAATAAATAAAAACAATAAATTAAGTGTTGTGGCTTTTTCATAAAAATATGTACCTATGGGGAAAAAGAAGGAAGCAGTTAATTATATGTATTAGTCTGCTGTGTCTCTTTTGGATGGTAGTTTAGATGATTATGAGCTTGTATTTGCGAAGTGGACAAAGTGAAAAGAGTGTTCCAGGTGGAAGCGACAATACAAACAAAAGCAAAGTCTTAAAATAACAGGTGTGTGCTGAAACCCACCCCAAGAAAGGAGGCCGTGCTTCACAGCATAAAAGGCCCAGGGAACTCAGTTTGTGACAGCAGGGAGAAATGGAGGCGTAGGTGAGGGTGGTTTTCCCTGCTTCATGGGCATATACTGCGGTGGTACCTATGGCCGGTTCAGGGATAAGGGGTGGAAAGTGAAGGGAGGCTACTTGCTTTCTCTCTCCATCATACCCTGAGTTTTCACTGCAGGAAGGAAGGGAATGAGGGAGCCCCTATTCCCTGTCTTTCAGAATGGGCAACCAGTTCTCTTCACCACTCCCAGCTTATACTCTTGTAGAGTGTATCTTGAACCATTGGGACTGTTTTTATCCTCAGAACCTGGAGGAAAAATGCTTCATACCCCTCTGCACAAAGCCTTGGCCAAATTATGATTTGTAGGAAGGACTGGCTTGGCCTCAGGAAGGGACCATTCATTTTGATAACATCCAGCAGTTGGAACTTTTCTGTAGACATGAGGACACATGGTCTGAGGCCCCACATGTGCAGGCTTTGTTTTGGGGAAAAGTGGCAGTCAGATTCCTCCCTGAGGTCTATCTTAGGATTCCTAGCAAAGGAGAGCAGGCTCCCTCAAGTCTTACTCTTCCAGGTCTACCCTGACCTCCCTATAGAGCTTCAGCCTCTCACTTGTCCCCTCCTAAAAATCCTTACCCTAAACAAGACCCCGTTTCACTCCTGCCCCTCCAACAGATGCCCAGTGAATTTGGGCCCAGTGAGGCTCAGGTCCCCGTCTTCCTATAGGATTTAAAGCAAATTAAGGGGAAATCTTGGCAAGTCTTCAGATGATACTGATAGATATATAGAGGCTTCCAGAATTTCACTCAAATATTTGAACTCTCCTGGAGAGACATTAGGTTACTTTTGAATCAGACCCCGATGGCCACTGAGAAGCAGGCTGCTCTGCAAGCAGCAGAGAGATTTGGGGATGAGCTTTGTGTCACATATAGTGTCAGGAAAGGGGGCAAATATTATCCAACCAGAAGAGAAGCAGTACCAATGGATGACCCTAAATGGCGTCCCAATGACGAGGTGGAAGCCTGGAAGAGGAAACACTTTCGAGTGTGCATAATGGAAGGTTTATGCAGAACTAGGACCAAGCCTCTCAATTATACTAAATTGTCCATGATCAACCAGGGATTTGATGGAAATCCCACAGCCCTCCTGGAAAGGCTGAGAGGCCTTGGTAAAGCACACCTCTCCGTCTCCGGATTCAGTCGAGGGACGACTAATCTAAAGGATACATTTATTACCCAGGCAGCTTCTGACATCAGGAGAAAGTTTCAAAAACAGGCCCTGGGACCAGATAGTACTTTAGAGGACCATCTGAAAGCGGCTCCCTTGGTCTTTTGTAATAGAGACAGTGAGGCCCAGGAAAGAGAGAGGAAATACAGGTAAGAGACAGAAGCTTTAATGGACACCAGGCAAGCGCACAGACCTCAGAATTCCCAAGGTGCACCTGTTACCTGCTAAAGATATGGCAAGCACAGTTATCTCTCTTCTAAAGATTTTTTTCTTTTTTTTTTTATTATACTTTTAAGTTCTAGGGTACATGTGCATAACGTGCAGGTTTGTTACATATGTATACATGTGCCATGTTGGTGTGCTACACCCATCAACTCGTCAGCACCCATCAATTCATCATTTATATCAGGTATAACTCCC
>NC_045443.1:20338663-20349697 GCF_002776525.5 Piliocolobus tephrosceles
TATCAGCAGCAGAGGTTGCAGAAGATAGAATTTTGCTGAACAGCGAGCACACCTGTCTGATTCTTGCTTTGGAAGCTTCCTCTCAGGGGTGTACTCCACCCTGTGAGGTGTGGGGTGTCAGACTGCCCCTAGTGGGGGATGTCTCCCAGTTAGGCTACTCAGGGGTCAGCAACCCACTTGAGCAGGCAGTCTGCCCCTTCTCAGATCTCAGGCTCCGTGTTCGGAGATCCACTGCTCTCTTCAAAGCTGTCAGACAGAGTCGTTCGCGTCTGCACAGGCCTCTGCTTCTTCCCCTGTTATTTTTTAGCTGTGCCCTGTCCCCAGAGGCGGAGTCTACAGAGGCAGGCAGGTTTCCTTGAGCTGCTGTGAGCTCCACCCAGTTCGAGCTTCCCAGCGGCTTTGTTTACCCACTTAAGCCTCAACAATGGCGGGCGCCCCTCACCCAGACTCGCTGCTGCCTTGCAGTTAGATTGCCGCAGACTGCTGTGTTAGCAAGGAGGGAGGCTCCGTGGGCATGGGACCCTCCCGGCCAGGTGTGGGATATATTCTCCTGGTGTGCCGGTGTGCTTACAGCGCAGTATTGGGGTAGGAGTTACCCGATTTTCCAGGTGTTGTGTGTCTCAGTTCCCCTGGCTAGGAAAAGGGACTCCTTTCCCCCTTGTGCTTCCCAGGTGAGGCGATGCCTCGCCCTGCTTCAGCTCTGGCTGGTCAGGCTGCAGCAGCTGACCAGCACCGATTGTCCGGCACTCCCGAGTGAGATGACCCAAGTACCTCAGTTGAAAATGCAGAAATCACCGGTCTTCTGTCTCGCTCGCGCTGGGAGATGGAGACTGGAGCTGTTCCTATTCGGCCATCTTGCTCCGTCCCCTCAACAATTATTTTCTTAATGACTGTTATACAGTACAATACAAGAACACTGGAGTCAGGCAGAAGGTTCAAAAAATCTACCTTCTAGAAAAAGAAGAAAAATTTGGGCAAGTCTAGGTATCACATAACAAATGCCCCAGCACCCTGTATATTTCTAGCAATACTCCCATCTCCTCTCTCATCTCCATTACTCACAACCTTGTCCATATGATTTGCTTAAGATTATCTATTATTGCTTATATTAGTCAGAGAAGCCCTTGACTCCTAGGTCATTACCCGTCTCTGGGACCACAAACCCATATGGCTCTGTATATCTCCTAACCTGACCTTGTCACCTAATATTCTCCAATTCCTAAAAGCATTCATTAGGCCCACTGGACTAACAGGTCAGTCACTGGGAAAATACTCTATATCTTCAAATGTGTCAGTTAAGTTTTCCTTCATCTTTTTACTCTGAGAAATGCCTCCCCACCAGGGACATAGATTTCCACACAGCCATATAACATGATGGCTGATTTTTCTGCTGTGGTCATACGACTCCTAGGTGTGCTGGTAGATGTTTTCACATGGACACTCACTGTCCATTATCCTGTTGTCTTCACTAACCCACTGGCTCTTCTCCTATCAAAATATAAAATTGTATATTTATTTTTGCCTTCAATTCCTCTCTTCTTATTCTCTATTTAACCCAATCTAATTTAGATTTTTGGTCTTGGTTTAGTCCATTCTTGCATTGCTATAAAGAAAAACCCGAAACTGGGTAATTTTTTTTTTAAGAGGTTTAATTGGCTTATGGTTCTGCAGGCTGCACCAGAAGCACAGCAGCTTCTGCTTCTGGGAGGCTCCAGGAAGTTTCCAATCATGGCAGAAGGCAAAGGGGGAATGAGATGTCTCACATGGTGGGAGCAGGAGCAAGAGTGAGAGGCAAGAGAGGTACTACACGCTATTAAACAACCAGATCTCATGAGAACTCACTCACTACCGTGAGGACAGTACCAAGGGGAGATGGTGCTAAACCACAAGAAACTGGTCCCATGAGCCAATCACCTCCCATCAGACTCCACATCCAACATTAGGGATTACAATTCAACACAATATTTGGGTGAAGACACAGAGCCAAACCACAGCTGGCCCCATCTCTCCAGTGAAACAGCTCTTGTTGAGGTCAGGAATGATGTCCCATTGTTAATTATTTTGAAGAGTTCTCTGTTCTCACCTCCATGATCTTTAAGCAACATTTGGAACCATTGATCAATATCCTTAAAACACTTTTATCACTTGGCTTTTAAATATCAAATTCTGCTTTGTCTACTAATTCACTGGATGCTATTTCTCAGTGTTTATCTTCACTCTTGGAATTGATTGATCCGTGGACTTCTCTTATCTATCAACCAGACTTTCATTGGTGAGTTCATTCAGTTTCAGGACTTTAAATAAATCTATAGGCTGATGAGCTGATGACTCTCTAATTTGTATATCAGGCCTGGACATTTCCTGTGAGCTCCAGCCTTACACACCCAGCTTCCTATTTTACATCTCCAAACTGAATTCCTAATCTCTTAAATCTCCTCTTTGACTCCTTCCCGTCTCAGTAAATGACACCTCAAACCTTCCAGTTACTCAAGCTGAAAACCTCTGTGTCATCTTTGACCAATCTCTTTTCTGCCCCATATCCAGTCCCTTGACAAATCTTGGTAATTCTGCCTTCAACTATGTATCCAATATATGACCATTTTTTACCACTTCATTGCTAACATTTAGCAAGCTGCTATCATCTCTCACCTGGATCCTTGTAATAGCTTTTACTCTTGGCCCTGTTCCATTCAAAAAACAGTAAGTAGTGGGAGAAATTCTTATGAAGCACAAATTAAATCATGTCATTCTTTTGCTCAAAGCCCACTAATGATTTCCCATGATGAGAAAATTCTGAGCCCTTACAAACATGTGTAAGGCACTATATTATTCCCATCTGACGGCTCTGACTTTATTGTGTACCGTGCTCCCTCTCCCAGCACCACACTGCTTTCTTTTCTCCAACAATATAAGCACTCTCCAGCTTTAGGAACTTTGCATGTACTGGTTCATTTTCAAAAATGCTTTTCCCATCATCTCCCCCTATCCCCAAATATTTAAATCTCTCTTTCCTCCTTCATATCCTCAGTCAGATGTCATCTTATGTGTGAGGACTCCTACACCAGTATTTAAAACTGCACCTGCTTACATGTAGACACACATATATACACACCAGTACTAATTTCCTTCTTGGTTTTCTCCATTGTTTTGACATAATATATATTTAACTGTTTGTTTATTCTCACTTCTTATACTACTAGAATGTGTGGTTTATAAGGGAAACATTTTCCTCTGTTTTTTTTTTTTTTTACTGCCATTTTTCTACTATTTAGAAACATGACTAACACATCGTAGGCACTCCACAAAATGTGTTTATTGATTGAAAGAACAAATTCCTAGGGACATAAGGCCATTTTTGGTGTATCCACTGATTAGTGTATATACCACTTACGGAATGTTTACTGTATAGATGAATTTGGATTATGTGCATATTCAAATTAAAAGTTATTTCTCAGACCATATTTTCCCAGTGAAGCTTTTTGAGAGAAGGCATTCTCTCTCGTTTTCATCAGTGGGCCTCACAGATAGGCTAAGCAGTTGTAGCTTTACAATTTCAACTGCAAATCAATGTTGTCTATTCATTTTTATCCTCACTAACAAGTTCCCTCTAACTGTGAATGTTATTAAGTTATTCTTCATTTATTTGGCAAATAGTTATTGAATACCTGCTATTTGCCAAGGCACTATGTTACTTGTTGAGGATGTAGGGTTCCTGCTCTCAAGAAACATTTAACTGTATTTTTCTTTACAGCGTACAATAGTACCTCTTACCTACAGCCTTGGTAATGGCATGTAAAATTATGTGGTTATTTGTGGAAATTCCTATATGTGTATCATCGATTGACCTTAACACTCTGGGTTTATCCAAAAATGAACACTTGAAATAGACAATGTAAATGGCACAGTCCTTCAACACAAAACACCTGAATTTTATTTCCCATAATGTGATTAACCTTTGTAAGGAAGTCAGTGGGTCTTCATTTACCTCAGTTTCTTTTTCTATAACAAAAAGTTAACAATACCTATTAAACTGAAAAGATTCTTTGTGGATAAAATAATAGTTAAAAAAATGCTTTAAGAAGCAATCTACTACTTTTAAACATAATAAACTTATCTTTTCAATGGGGAGGCAGCATTGTGTGATATGATGAAGAACAGACTCTGGAAGGAGACAAGCTTGGGGTCAAATCCCAGCCCTGGCCCCTAGCCGCAAAGGGAAACAGTCCCGTTTAATTTACAAAGTTAATGGGATCATTAGAATTAACATACTTAAAAAGCCTAGTATCTCACACAGGATATGGTGCATAGCAGATGTCAGCTCTTATTTACCTTAATATTTTGGCATCTGACCATTAAAATTGTTATTTCTTCCATTTCTAAGTATACCTCAGTTTCTTTATCTGTAAAATGGGGAAATTGTATTGCAGTCTTTCAAAAGCCCTCCGGAGTATACTGCATTAATTGGTTGCCATCTCCAAGCTAAAGTCACTATTATCACATCCTCGAGGGCAATGGTTTGACATTATTAGATTCCTGCATGGCCAACTCTGAAGACCGAGACAGAAAAATCACATTCAGGAAAAGCTCTTCAGAGCAGGACATTGGAGAAAAACACAACTAATGAGGTAATACAAACTCCAAAGTAAACCAGGCAAAGGGCCAAGAATTACCATGCAAAGGGAGAATGGACACAATCAGCTCTAATGTACACATGTGCCTTTCAAATGGCAGGAGAGACACAGAACACACTTCTCTAATAATTTTCAAAAGTCAAAGCCAAACCAGCCCACTCTCTTCAACTGCTGTTAGAGGACATCCTTCCACAGCTCACTGTTGGCCTCAGATCACTAGTTTTGCTGACATCATTCTAGTCACATGGTAGAGATGTTTACACTTTGTAGAAACTTACATTTTATTCTACATTAGTTTAGTGTCAAGGTTATTCTCCTAAGCAAATGAAAGTAGAATAATGAAATGTTCAAGTCATCTTATCACAGTTGTGTTGTAAGGGCTTTGTGTCTTCACTGTAAGTTCCCAAAGTGAAGACATTTCCCTCCTCTCAACTACTTTTTGGTCTTTTGAAATGAAAAAAGTCAGTTTTCTATTATAACAGCTAGAAATTAGCTGATGTTTTGGCACACTATGAGCTTGCGTTCTACATTATTGCACAACTACCTCTACACTAGCAGTTTTAATCCATTTTAGATGACCCAGGGCTGATCCATCCTTCAATAGCCATAGCATTTGATCTATTATTTAATGCCTTAGAAACACAATGCTGCATCACATAATGCTTTATAAACCAACTGACAAACTCAACGGCATTGTCTACTAGAGAATTTTATTTCATGGCACTTCACTTAAAAAAAAATTTGTGGGGTTTTCGGCGACATTTTGATAGTTCAGCCTATAGAAACCTCACTTCTCTTTTATTTTCTGGCCAAATCTGAACATACAGTGTAGCAAAGACTCATGTTATTCTATATCACAAGCTTAAAATGTAATTCACTCTTGTAAAATTGGAATTTTACTACTGTTGTCAAAGTTAATGAATGCCATGAAACTGTACATAAACAGGATCAGTAGCATAGCTGGTATTTATGTAGATAGATATTTATATTTATTTACTTTTAAGATTATTTCAAAAAGGTGGCCCACCCCTGCTCAAGGTATTAAATATTCAGCAGTTTACTAGCATAAGAATTGGGAACTTTAGATTTATAGTACAAGGCATTTGATATTTGCAATACTGTTCAATAGGTAAGTCTGATATTTAAATTTGGTTTTGTTCTATGCCTGGTTATTTTAGAGTTCGTCCATATGCTAGCTAATTTGCTGCCAATCAGACACTTACTTGTTTTTGTTAATTGATTCAGTGTTAAACACACAGATTTCTTCTCTCCCATCTCTTGTCCTGTCTTTCTCAAGCTCATTAATTTTGTGGCCCAATTGACCTTTGAGCAGATCAATCTCTCCTTCAGAATCATGGCTTGCTTTATCTATTTACGTATTTTACACTCATATTACATTCTTTGGCCCAGACAAAGTTTTCTAAAAAGTGGTCCTCATGAAACGTTTTCCCACTAAAACAGAAGGGCTGTGGTTTTACACCCACCAGGGAGGAAAGGGCAGCTAGGGACACTCTGCCTGTTCCTGAAAGAAAGTCTGCGGATCTCAGGGTTTCCTTTGTCTCACTGTGATCACACACACATTGCTAATGGTCTGAGGCACTCATACATTTCAGGGAGCTCTCCAGCCTTCTCTTGAACTAATTCCTTCCAGAGCCTCTGTTCGAGTGTGACTCATCACTCTGCAAAGCCACTGCCTCCCAGCACGCCTCCTGCCAAATGTGGAGGGCATGTCTTTCCCACTGGATTCCTGCCATTTCTTTCGTACATCTGACGTAATCCCCTTTCCCATTGTTTTTGTGCATTTGATTGTGCAAAATTGCAGGCAGAAAAGTAAAGCAGAAACTGAAAGCCTGCAAAATGACTCTTCTGAGACGCTTTTAGTAATCCTGGGGTATTCTTTGGCCATGAAGTTCTCTACTAGTTTGAATAGAGAGGTTACTTTAGTTCTGTTTATTTTTGTGTTTGTTTGCTTTTGGTGGGGACAGTGGGGTATTATCAGACTTCACTTGATTTTAGGACAGTAGACAAGATGAAAGGAGACATAAAATATTAGGCATTCTGAAAAGCCAAAATAGATATATAAATAAAAATAAAAACATTGAACACTTTTAGTCAAATCTACCATCTGAGCAGATCCTAGACCTTGCTAGCGATTTCACGGCAACAGGAATAGTCATCACATTCTGTGTCCTTCTGGATTTCTGCCATTAATGATCCACTCTCTTCTCGGTACTGTCAACCTTTTCCTTCCCACTGGCATCTTTCCCTTTGTGCATAAACACGCTCAAGTCTCTCCCATCTTAGGAATAAATACTTCCTCGATTCTGCCTCCACTCTAGCTACTGAACCTTCTCCTTTTTAATATTTTAAAAAATAGATCAGCTTCTAGAACAAGCAGTCTTCCTGGAGTGTCTTCACTTGCTCATATTTAGTTTCTTTGCCTTATTGATGAAAACTCTTCCAGCTCTACATTATTGCTATTCCAAAGTGAGCTTCTAGGTTGCTCATTCCGATTTCATTAGTCAGTATACTATTGGATACAAGTGACTGAAGGCTCAATGCAAGTTGAGCTAAAGAATTAAAGCTATTGTTATGATTGTAGTTATTACTAGTATTTAGCTCATTTACCTAAAAAAAAAAAAAACTCATTGCTTGTGCTGACATAGGTTCAGCTGAACTAGGACTTACTCTCCTTTTCTTCACTCTGCCTCCTTCTATTTTGGCTTTACTTCTTGGCTGGTTCATGCTTCATGGTGGTGAAAAGTGATTTTCACACTTACATCCTCACTGCTGTAAATATATCAGAAAAACACAGCTGTTAGATCACATCTCCCGTATAATTCTCGGGATTAACTTTGGTGTACTCAAAATGAATTGTGTGTTCACTGCTAAACAAAGCACTCTGGCCGAAGGGCTGCAGCCTCCTATTGACTAGGTCTGTGTTAAATGTATTCTTTGGAATGAAGCATGGCTTTGAATTTTGGCTCTAACAATGTTTATTAGGAGTAACAATATAGCTATACCTACTATATTATTTATTTTACAGCTAGCATCTGTTCTTTATAACAAGCCTGCAGGTTACATATTAAACATTATAAAGAGGGTAGGAGTTCAAAAAACTTAAAAAATTGGCCCAACTCTTAAAAGTAATGCAAGAAGATCTAAGATTTGAACCCAAGTTTGTCTAGACTCAAAGTTGTGCTCTTCCCACCAGATCACACTGAGATATTACATCCAAAGGAGTCATCACATGCCAGGTGTGGTGGCTCATGCTTGTAATCTCAACGCTCTGGCAGGTCAAGGTGTGAGATCACTTGAGGCCAGGAATTTGACACCAGCCTGGGCAACACAGTGAAACCCTGTCTCTTAAAAAAAAAGAAAAAAGAAAAAGAAAATTAAGTTAGCCAAGTATGGTGGCGTGAGCCTGTAGCCCTTGCTACTGGGGAGGCTGAGATGGTAAGATTGCTTGAGCCCAGGAGGTCGAGGCTGAAGTGAGCTATGATTGCCCTGCACTCCAACCTGGGCAACAGAGAGAGATCCACATCTCTAAAAAAGAGAAAAAGACGCTGGGCGTGGTGGCTCAAGCCTGTAATCCCAGCACTTTGGGAGGCCGAGACGGGCGGATCACGAGGTCAGGAGATCGAGACCATCCTAGCTAACACGGTGAAACCCCGTCTCTACTAAAAAATACAAAAAACTAGCCGGGCGAGGTGGCGGGCGCCTGTAGTCCCAGCTACTCGGGAGGCTGAGGCAGGAGAATGGCGTAAACCCGGGAGGCAGAGCTTGCAATGAGCTGAGATCCGGCCACTGCACTCCAGCCCGGGCGACAGAGCAAGACTCTGTCTCAAAAAAAAAAAAAAAAAAAAAAAAAAAAAAACTTTGTCATGAAGTCCTCTCCAAATATGGCCCTCTCTTACCTTCAAGGGTTTCACCCCTCATCTATCTTTCTCAGGTCGTTCTAAGCCATTTGTTTTTCTTTCAGCATGCCAGGTTCCCTAATTTGTCTATTTGTCTGAAATTTTGAATATAAAATGTATTTATTCTGTCTGATTTCCTCTCCCTACAGAAAATTACTCATTATTTAAAGTCTGACCTCAAGTACTTACTATCTTCTGCATTTCCTCTGCAGCTCATACCTACCTTCATTATGGAATTATTACATTGTATTGTACTATTTCCTATATCTTCTCCCTGCTATGCTGTAAAATAGTCAAGTTAAGGCCATGGATAAGGTCATTTTCTCTTCATTTCCCAGGAACATAATACAGGTACTCCATAAATGTTTGCTGAATGAAGAAATGGACATGCAAATAAACAAATTTATTTTTCCCAAATTGGCCCAAACTCCTTTTCCCAGCAGACTTTCCCAGCACAAACAACAACAAAGACAACAGGTACAGAGATGGAATGGAACAGAACAGAACGCGATGGAGGGGAGGGGGAGGGAGAGGAAGTGAGAAGGGGGAGGGGAGAGGATGTGAGGAGGGGGAGGGGGAGGGGGTGGGGAGGGGAAGGAAGGGAAGAGGACGGGAGGGAAGGGAAGGGAAGGGAAAACACTGACTGAAGACATCCTATCCCTGCAATGCAGAGGAATTATAGAGAATTTTTTTTTCATATCTTTTACATAAATAAAGGATCATTAATACACAACCAGTTATTAAAAGGAAGCAGAGGCCAGGCATGGTGGCTCACACCTGTAATCCCAGCACTTTGGTAGACTGAGGTGGGTGGATCACCTGAGGTCAGGAGTTCGAAACCAGCCTGGCCAACATGGTGAAATCCCATCTCTACTAAAAATACAAAAAGGAGCCAGGTATGGTGGCAGATTCCTGCAATCCCAGATACTCAGGAGGCTGTGGCAGGAGAATTGCTTGAGCCCAGGAGGCAGAGGCTGCAGTGAGCTGAGATCATGCTGCTGAACTCCAGCCTGGCCAACAGAGTGAGACTTTGTTGGAAAAAAAAAAAAAAAAAAAATGGAAGCTGAAAATTTTGGCTACTTGCCTTTGAGTCTTGGTTAACATACGAAAAACAATTCTTGATGACCCCTTTTTCCTTCCGCCCAATGGATGTTGTTGTATCTTCCCTAAGTAATCTTTTGGTGTGGGTTCTCATTACTGTATTGCTATAGCTACTGCTTTAGTACAGATCTTCATTATTACCTGGATAATTATAAGTCTCCATCCTCCCCTTCCTTCTGCCTGAACCTCTCTGCAATCCCTCTTCCACATGACTGCAAAAATGATATTACTAAACAAAACGAGAAGTACTTCTACAGCTTTCCAGTCTCTTTAGCACAAACTCCAGACTTCTAAAATGAGAAAGCCATTCAAAACTGCCCTAATTAACCTCTCTAGTGCCTTTCTCTTAATTTTCCCACATTCACATCTCATGCTCCTGCTGCATGGGTTAAACATGTGTATTATACAAGGAATTTAGCCAAAGATTACACAGATAAGCGAAATATACTAACAACAACATTGTCCACCGAGCTATTTCACCCTGGTGAAAGAAATTAAACCTTGTATGAGAGCGAATAATCTTTGGGGGGGGGGTGCGGAGCAAGACGGCCGAATAGGAACAGCTCTAGTCTCCATCTCCCAGGGCGAGCAACACAGAAGACTGGTGATTTCTGCATTTTCAACTGAGGTACTGGGGTCATCTCACTCGGGAGTGCTGGACAATCGGTGCTGGTCAGCTGCTGCAGCCTGACCAGCCAGAGCTGAAGCAGGGCGAGGCATCGCCTCACCTGGGAAGCACAAGGGAGAAGGGAGTCCCTTTTCCTAGCCAGGGGAACTGAGACACACAACACCTGGAAAATCGGGTAACTCCCACCCCAATACTGCGCTGTAAGCACACTGGCACACCAGGAAAATATATCCCACACCTGGCCAAGAGGGTCCCACGCCCATGGAGCCTCCCTCCTTGCTAACACAGCAGTCTGTGGCAATCTAACAACAAGGCAGCAGCGAGGCTGGGGGAGGGGTGCCTGCCATCGCTGAGGATTAAGTAGGTAAACAAAGCTGCTGGGAAGCTCGAACTGGGTGGAGCTCACAGCAGCTCAAGGAAACCTGCCTGTCTCTGTAGACTCCGCCTCTGGGGACAGGGCTCAGTTAAAGCAGCAGAGGCCTGTGCAGACGCGAACGACTCTGTCTGACAGCTTTGAAGAGAGCAGTGGATCTCCCAACACGGAGCTTGAGATCTGAGAAGGGGCAGTCTGCCTGCTCAAGTGGGTCCCTGACCCCTGAGTAGCCTAACTGGGAGACATCCCCCACGAGGGGCAGTCTGACACCCCACACCTCACAGGGTGGAGTACACCCCTGAGAGGAAGCTTCCAAAGCACGAATCAGACAGGTGCACTCGCTGTTCAGCAAAATTCTATCTTCTGCAACCTCTGCTGCTGATA
>NC_045443.1:20654697-20821886 GCF_002776525.5 Piliocolobus tephrosceles
TTTTGTACCGAAATGTTTTATTTACTTTAATGTAAACGTGTACCATGGTGAATCCTTGCACATTACTGAAAAGAACTCAGTGTTTAATAAAATCATACCTCCTACTGCCTCAAATGTTAAACTTTCTGGTAAATTAGACAAAGCAGATTTATTATGCCCTGTTTCTTTTTTGAATGGTAGTGTTAGTCCAAGTTCCTGTTGATGGTCTCACTGTTCTTTCCATAGTTCTGTTACATAAATGTGAAACTTTAATACCTAAATAATTCTAAATATATTTTTAAGGAGGAAGTCTTCAGGACAGTGGTTTTCAAGTTATTTTGTAACAGAAGGCTTTCTGCAAGAAAATATTTTTGTATATGGCAGCATGGAGCTGCCATGTACAAAACAAATATATGTGGAGCTACTCTGGTTGTATAAGATGATAAGGCACCAAGTCCATTGGTTAGTGCCCCCAAAACACATATTCCAGTGTCTGCTAACTTCACTGGCTTCTAGGGAACATAGTGGGTTTCAGTGGATAGGGTTATTTATTTGGAAAATGTTTACTAAGTATTGAAATATGCCAAATAATATATATTAGGATCAAGGAGCTACAGGAACTCCAAAGGGAGGTAGGGGTGTGTGTGTGTGTGTGTGTGTGTATGTGTGTGTGTAGCAGGTTAAACAAATGAGTTCTCCAAAAGTTTATTTTGTAAATGTTAATGCTACGTCAGTGTTTATTCTCTGAGTTAACCTCACCTATAAAACTGTAACCCATGTGAAAATTAACACTTCACATTGTTTCCTTGAAAGTTATACTATAAATTTAAAAAGCAGGTATTTTACATGTTGTTTCTATAATAATATGCACTACACACGCGGTATTTCTTTCCAATATAACATTCTGTATAATTTTGAATTTTTTTTCTGCATCTGTCCCCCACAAACAGAGAATAGAGGCTGTAGTGTTGGGCATTTAATGTATGAATGGTATGAATGAGTACATGAAACATTTTTATTAATCATCCTATGAAAGGCTTATTTTGCAAGTTTTTTGTCATAACATTGTAGATTAGTTTGTACTAAGAATCTTATAATTGTATTTTTCTTCAAACTTGGCATATTTTGTAGTCATTTATGATTTTCTAGATGAATTTATAATTTGGTGCATACATATCTTCAGAAATGATATTTGATATGTTTACCTGGTTAATTGTCTCAGATGTGCATCTTGCGTAACTATGGATATACCTAAACTGGATAAGAGAAGTAACATACAAAACTTTTAAGGAAAGTATTTGGTAAGAGAGATAATTCTATTTGTTTTTGAAAACTATGGCATCAAGTTAATTCATTATTTTTATGTTATGTTTTAGAGAAATTGATTACTTAATGTTTCATATGTGTACACAATTTAGCTCACATTTGTCATCAAAAAAAGTATCTTGTGAGAAACAGGTGATTTTTCAAGAAGACTACTTATTTAGTAAATGAAACCATAAAATGTTTTAAACATTTTGGTTGGAATTTTAAAAGACCCCAAATAAAAAGAATCTTTATTCTTTATGAAAGGTTATTAAATTTAGTTTTAAACTTAATTCACATAAAAGGCATTCATTATGATACTAGGGGGTAATTGTGCACAGTTCTGCATTCACTTTTTGGATTTCTTTTTGTCCCCTCACCCCAGAAGCCAGAATGTAAGCTACACTTCTGTTTGTATTGAGCCTGTGAGAGACTATACTATATAGCTAATGGAAAAACCTGCATATGAGTCCAAGTTCTGCCTCTTCTAAAATTCATTACCATAAAGGAAGTTGGTTAGCCACAGGGAGTTTCTTAGGCTTTCTCAGTTTGATTTATTAGTCCCTAGAAAGTTCAAGTCTGTAAAAACTAGAAGTTTTTATAAGGAAGTTATAAGAAGTAAATGACAAGGTATTTGAAAGCGCATGACACTGTGCATGGCATATGTTAATTGACCAGTGAATGCTTTATATCCCTTGATCTCTTAACTAGAAATTAAGTGGCAGACTGATAACTCTTAAGTTCATACCGACAGCTTCTCCTCTTCTGAATTCCACACTCATATATCCAATTGCAATAATTGGCTTCTTGACTTAGATATCGAACAGACATACTCCACATGTGCCAAATGGAACTTCCAATTATTGCCTCCAAATCTGTTCCGTCCTTTCTATCAGCTGATGGCAACTCCAGCTTTTCACTTACTCTGTCAGAAATCCTGAAGGCATCTCTGACTCCCCGTCCTCTCTTACACCTCACATCCAATCTACCATTAGTTCAACTTGCTAAATAATCCACAATCTGACAACTTCTCACCATCTCTGCTGCTACAACCTCTAGCCAGGCTAGCATCATGCCTAGCCCTGATTACTACAGAAACCTTGCAGCAGTTCTCTCTGCTTCCACCTTTCCTTCCTCACTGTCTATTCACAACAAATTAGCCCGAGTGATCCTTTCAGAACCTGAGTCAGTTAATGTCACTCTTCTGCTCAAAACCCTCCAATGGCTCTCGTGTTAGACCTTACAATTGCCTACGTGGCCTGTGCAATTGGGCTCTTTTGTCTTTCTCATTACCTCATCTCTCATTACCTTTCTCCTCACTCACTCCAGTGCAGCTATCCTTATCCTTAACCATTCTTTGTGCTTGCCAGGCACATTCTCATTGCACTGGCTGTTTTCTTTGCATGGACCACTTTCTCCCCAGTTATCCCCGTGACTCACTTCCTCTCTGCCTGTGTCTTCAAGTTTTTTATTAAATGCAACTTCTGTATACCTGATCCCTCCCGCAGGACTCCCATTTCAAATGGAAACCCCACCCACCGTAATACCAGCCCTCTTTATGACACTCTAAAGCACTTATCTTCTAACACATGCGAAAATTTACTCACATATATTTTTAATATTTTTTTCACTTGAATTTGAGCTCTACAATGTTAGCTGGTTTTGTTGTTGCTGTTGTTTTCCAGTTTTGTCCCCTGATATTTCCCAATCATTTAGAACAGTGTCTAGTACATAATAGTTGCTCAATGAATATTTGTGGAATGATTTGGGTAAACAGCAATTTGATCAGAAAAAAATGCATTCTTAGAGTTCTTTCATTTCATGCAGTATTGCTTACTTAAAAGAATCCATTTAGATGTCACACCCTTCAGAGCAGGCAGTTTGAAATTTGGCAGACAACTTGAAAGTAACCTAGATGAAGCAGTTAGAATATGGTGGTAGCTTCGCAATTGTACTACTGAGGATCAGTTCCTAGTTCTGCCACATAGAAAGCTCATTTGATGATCAATTGTCTCATTCTTTTTGTGAGCTCAAATACTTGAAATAATTAACCAAGTAGTTGATACCAAACAACAACAACAAAAAATCTGGGTTTATGGGTTTTTGAATTTTTTCTCCAGTACTTATTTTTTTTAAGCATTAAAAATCCATACATATGATTATTAGTTTTATTCTCCGAGAGACCATTCTTACAGGATAAGGAATTATATCTTTAAATGAAGAAAATTTTTATAATTTGTTGATGTATTTATTTTTCATATATAGCCAGCATTTTTCCCTCACCAACATGTGTATTCTGTTACCATATCTCAAACTGCCCTTCTTATGCTGGATTTGTGACATTGTGCGTCATCAAGAGCTGTTCTCAGAAACGCAGATTCAATTACGTCTAACAAACAGGCCAAATATCTAATCTGCCACCATTAGAGCTATATTAATCTGCTTCTATCCAGTGGGGCCTTGGCTTGGATCACAGAAGGAAGCATCACATCTGTGTCCACAGCTGCTGCCTTTTAAATAGGACCCATAGCATGATATTCTGGACAAGGGCCTTTCAAAGTGTCTAGTTTTAGGTGTTGTGCAAAGACTTTCCTTTAGTGTTCTGGGCTTCTAGATCACCACCCATTTTTCCCCTTACAGAATGTTCACTTTCTGTCTTTTGGGTACCCCTACCTTAGTTTCTGTTGCCCTAATTAAGACCTCTTTTCCAGAAGCAATCTATTATTTTTGTCCAGTGAGAACTATTTACCCAAGAAGTGTTTGTTCTTATACCTTAATTTTTAAAGTTTTTTTTTTCAATAAAAAACAGATACGAATAAGTCGGTAGGAAAACGATTTTAAAAGGGTATTTTTGGCCCTATAAAAATCCCAGCAGGTATCTCTGCCTTTTTTTTTGTTTTGTTTTATAATGTCTAGCTCTGAAATTATTGTAGCCTCTATTTTTGTTTGTTTGTTACCAGATATTATATATATATATTTTATTATACTTTATGTTCTAGGATACATGTGATGTTTTTCTTCTCGTTGGTAAATATCTTTTCTTCTCTTTAGTGCCACTTAGAAAATTTAGAAATAAACAAAAAATGAAAATCATATATATTTTTACCACTCTCTAGAAACCATTACTATAATGCTGGCCTTAATTCATACTTACTAAAATTGGGAGATATATTTGACTTACTCATAAATTTGATAGGTAGAAAAAGTAGCTTATTTATTATGAAGCTGAACATTTAATGTTTTTTAGCCATTTGTATTTTTTCTCATGAATTGTCTGCTCATTTACATTTTAAATATTAACAATATTTATATGATAAAACACTTCAAATGTGCTTGACATACATTTAATATAGCTTTGAAATGGAAATTTTTAATCATTTAGTGGTAGACATTATTTCTTTTAAAAAATTCTAAAATGGGCTTACTTTATTTAGATAGCAACACATTTTATCAGCATTTTTTTTCTAATTTTTTGTATTTAGCTGATTTTTAACACAGTTCTTTAATACTTTTGGAATTCAGTGATACAAATGGTAGTTGCATATAATAAGCAAATTGTGGGTATTTTTGTAAATTGCTGTACAAATTTGTCAGCGAGTTTAATTGAATAACACATGTTCTTTTCTGTTGGTAAGTAATATGTTAGATCAATTAAAATAAAGAATCCACTAGAATTAGCAAATTAGGTAGAATTTGATTATGTTTAATTAGAGGTAGAAGCCAGCTAGTACAGTAGAGAAAGGGATGGCATTTCAAAATTCTGGAATATGAAGGAAAATAGAAAAAGAGAGAAATAGCAGAAAGTGGTTTTGGACATAAAAATCTATATTTGAATAAAGAGAGGAACTTGAGTGTGTGTGCTGTGGGCAAAATGAGGGCTGAGATGGAGAAGTTGAAGACATAGGATGGATTAGGCAAACGATTAATGAAACTACATACTGGAGAAGGCAGGAAAAGGGAATGTAACCCCCTGATGGATCTGTCAACATGGGGTAAAGACGAATACTGTTTCCATTACAGAAATAGAAGATACAGAGAGTTATGGTACAGGCACATTTGTAGGAAGCAGGGCCTGAAGTTGAGGAAGATTCCATAACATATCCTCTGTTTCTTCTATAAATTAAGAAGAGGAGCATTCTCTTGAGAGTGAAGAGGAAGGAAGGTCATACATGTTATTCATATGTCTTCCCCTTCATACATTTGCTCAAAAAACACTTATTGGATGTGCCATGTGCCATGTTCTGTGTTAACACTAGAAAAAGCGACCAAAAATGAAGTGCACAGGGGAGTCTATCAAACCACTTCAGTCATGAGTCAGCCAGGCAGCCACATGATGAAAAGGACTCTTACTTCTCCACTGCAACAACTGAGTCACCGCTGAGTCAAAAAGAGGATCTACTTGACTAGGTGTTGCCAGTTTGGGGAAAATATTTTCAGTTTAGTTGATGGCATCAAAATTTTAAAAAAGGCTTCATGTTGATACAAATGGATAGATATGAAACCAGGGGTTAGTATATTTCCTTGCTCCGCATACTGCTCATTGCTACACTCTAGCAGCAGGGATCATACCCAGCACTGAGACTGTGATTTCTAATACCTTCACAAATTGAAGGAACCAGAGGATCTGTTAAAAAGTGGCTTATTCTAGGACTGGTTCAGGAATATACAGGAAAAGCTTGGAGTATCTTTTAGTGTGGCATAAATTAGGAAGTGCTCAAACACACACACACACACACACACACACACACACACGCTGATGATATGTCAATTGGACACAGGAGTCAACTGAAAGAGTTGCCAATGTCTAAACAACCTAAGAAACAAAATGAATAATGTATTAGATTATAACCCAAAGTACAAAATAAATATTCATGATCCTGTACTAACAGAAATGATTAAATAGATGGGCTAAATAACTGTCTCTTATGTAATAGAATTCCAAATAGCTTATGTGGATATTGCCACCCTTAAAGATGTATAGTATAACTCGCCATTCCTTAAGTGTGGGCTACTCACAGTGGTTCCTTCCAAAGAGTACAGGAGAGAAATGGGCAAAGAGAAAGACTCTGCATTGGAGAAACCTTACAAACACTGCCTCAGCCAGATGATCAAGGGGACCATCACAATAAGTCGTGTGGATAGTTTAGACCCATAATATGATGTAATTAGGATACCAGTTTCCCCTTGTGGTTGTCTTTTCAAAAATCCATAACTCCATCTTATGAAAAAAATTCAGACAAACCCATTCGAGGAATATTCTAGAATATACATGACCAGCATTAAAAGTGTAAAAGTCATCAAAAACAAAGTCAGAAAAAATCTTCAGTCAGGAGGAACCTGACAAGATAGAAAGACCAAATGTATTATAACATCCTAGATAGGAGATAGGACCCTGGAACAACAACAACAACAACAACAAAAAAAAAAAAAAAAAAAAAAATAGAGAAAAACTATACCTGAGTAAAATATTGGTTGTGTGTAATAATACATTGCTGTTGGTCCATTAGTTATAACAAGTGTACTATACTAATATAAAATGTTAATAACAAGAAAAACTGAAGGGGCTAGTGGTGGGGACACAGCATATGAGAATATGCTATCTTCAAAACTTTTCTGTAAACAGTCATTCTAAACTAGAAATTTTGTTTAAAAAGCAAAAAATCCACTCTGCAAATTATACATTCTTTAATTATTATGAAGCTGCTCTTGTACCAAGAGATGAAGACAAATCCAATAAGTACTATTTTGATTTATCAAGTGCCCCTTCGTAGAGGCCCCAGAAACTGATGGAGTAATATCTACTGTTGCTTTCATAGCTTTCAGCACAGGAATCAGGTAAAATAGTCAACATTTTACAATGTTATTGCTTGGGGTTTAGGAAATTTCATCTCCCAGAAAGGTTCTGTGTGCGTATTTTTAATTACACAATGGAATATCTGGCAGAACATAGAACATTTTAAGCTATAAGCAAAATGATTTTCCAGGAATTTCTGAGCATATTAGAGTCTACATTTACCATTATCAGAGGCACCTGAGTACTGCTTAGAAAATTACAACTTCATCACATTAGGTAGTGTCCTATTTCCATGAGAGTGATGACAGATTCAGAAGTGCCAGGCTCCAAGGAAGTTGTTCACTGGGAGAAAAAGACTCAATGTAAAGCATATTATTTATTCTTATTGTGGTAATACCTATCATTACATAAATACAACCAAATAATGCAGTGTTATTCATAATAAAATTCACAAGATTCTTATCCATTCTTAGTACTCTGGGCTTCCTATGAATAAATGTATTTTGTTCTTTTCGCAGAATTAAGTACACAGAATCATTTCTGCCTTGCCAAAGGATGTTGTCAAAGGCCTGCTCCTCTTCTGCCTATATATTTTTCTTTTAACATAATATATGCCCTTGAGCAGTGATTTTCAGTCTTTCGTGTTTTACATTTTGTCACATGCTATATTGAAAAATTTCGGTCCCACTGTCATAGAATCAAACCATATTTATAGTCATTCAATGCATATATATTTATATATTTCTAGTAGAAATCTATACAATTTTAGCAGTAAACTATGTTAATACAGTATGTTAGAAATACTTGTGGGTGTTGAGTAAAACTAGAGAAAATAGGGGATTTGGTAAAATATTGTCTATTTCATAATGTCTGCTGACTGACATTGTAATATCTCTAAAGAGAATTTGTTTTTAAGAGGCAGAAAATAAACTGTTTCATGAGTAATAGCAACTTAGCATCGTCTAACAGCTACAAAATCCATCAATTACTTTACTTTCTCTGGAGAAAGGTATTAGCTCTTGGGATGGTTGCAAGATGGGTTTGGTCTCATTTTCCTTAATCAACAAACTGTTGGATGTAGTTTTCCTAGTTGTATTAATTTCTCATGGAATTTATGGAACTGTGCACTAAAAATTACTTTAGCATTTTCAAGATATTCAGATTTTTTATGACCTTTTTATCGATTTCCTGTGTTAGGAGACTGTGTTGATATATTTTATTAAACCATAAGGACCACACAAGCAGTTTTGACACATCTGATAGAGATTCCACTGAAGTTTTACTGAGATGATTGAAATAATTTAGACAGATTTCAGTCAATGTGTCTGTCAGTAGGACTTTAATGCCATTAAATGAGATTAAAATATTTTTTAAGACAATTAAAAATTTTGAAATGAAAACATACATTGTGAGAAAATAATGGAAAACAAATCACTAAATAACCAGTTTGATGGAAAGCTTTGAATGCTGTAAATACTTAACAATGCCATTTTTATTCTCATCATGTTAATAATATATTTTATTATGTATTTATTTTTTTATTTTTTTATTATTATACTTTAAGTTCTAGGGTACATGTGCGTAACGTACAGGTTTGTTACATATGTACACTTGCGCCATGTTGGTGTGCTGCACCCATCAACTCGTCAGCAACCATCAACTCATCATTTACATCAGGTATAACTCCCAATGCAATCCCTCCCCCCGCCCTCCCCATAATAGGCCCGGTGTGTGATGTTCCCCTTCCTGAGTCCAAGTGATCTCATTGTTCAGTTCCCACCTATGAGTGAGAACATGTGGTGTTTGGTTTCCTGTTCTTGCGATAGTTTGCTGTGAATGATGGTTTCCAGCTGCATCCATGTCCCTAAAAAGGACACAAACTCATCCTTTTTTATGGCTGCATAGTATTCCATGGTGTATATGTGCCACATTTTCTTAATCCAGTCTGTCCTGATGGACATGTGGGTTGATTCCAAGTCTTTGCTATTGTGAATAGTGCTGCAGTGAACATACGTGTGCATATGTCTTTATAGCAGCATGATTTATAATCCTTTGGGTATATACCCAGTAATGGGATGGCTGGGTCATATGGTACTTCTAGTTCTAGATCCTTGAGGAATCGCCATATTGTTTTCCATAATGGTTGAACTAGTTTACAATCCCACCAACAGTGTAAAAGTGTTCCTATTTTTCCACATCCTCTCCAGCACCTGTTGTTGCCTAACTTTTTAATGATTGCCACTCTAACTGGTGTGAGATGGTATCTCATTGTGGTTTTGATTTGCATTTCTCTGATGGCCAGTGATGACGAGCATTTTTTCATGTGTCTGTTGGCTGTATGAATGTCTTCTTTTGAGAAATGTCTGTTCATATCCTTTCCCCACTTTTTGATGGGGTTGTTTGTTTTTTTCTTGTAAATTTCTTTGAGTTCTTTGTAGGTTCTGGATATTAGCCCTTTGTCAGATGAGTAGATTGCAAAAATTTTCTCCCATTCTGTAGGTTGCCTGTTCACTCTGATGGTAGTTTCTTTTGCTGTGCAGAAGCTCTTTAGTTTAATGAGATCCCATTTCTCAATTTTGGCTTTTGTTGCCATTGCTTTTGGTGTTTTAGACATGAAGTCCTTGCCCATGCCTATGTCCTGAATGGTATTACCTAGGTTTTCTTCTAGGGTTTTTATGGTATTAGGTCTAACATTTAAGTCTCTAATCCATCTTGAATTAATTTTCATATAAGGAGTAAGGAAAGGATCCAGTTTCAGCTTTCTACTTATGGCTAGCCAATTTTTCCAGCACCATTTATTAAATGGGGAATCCTTTCCCCATTTCTTGTTTTTGTCAGGTTTGTCAAAGATCATATGGCTGTAGATGTGTGGTATTATTTCTGAGGACTCTGTTCTGTTCCATTGGTCTATATCTCTGTTTTGGTACCAGTATCATGCTGTTTTGGTTACTGTAGCCTTGTAATATAGTTTGAAGTCAGGTAGTGTGATGCCTCCAGCTTTGTTCTTTTGACTTAGCATTGTCTTGGCAATGTGGGATCTTTTTTGGTTCCATATGAACTTTAAAGCAGTTTTTTCCAATTCTGTGAAGAAACTCATTGGTAGCTTGATGGGGATGGCATTGAATCTATAAATTACCTTGGGCAGTATGGCCATTTTCACGATACTGATTCTTCCTATCCATGCATGGTATGTTCTTTCATTTGTTTGTGTCCTCTTTTATTTCACTGAGCAGTGGTTTGTAGTTCTCCTTGAAGAGGTCCTTTACATCCCTTGTAAGGTGGATTCCTAGATATTTTATTCTCTTTGAAGCAATTGTGAATGGAAGTTCATTCATGATTTGGCTCTCTGTTTGTCTGTTTACTGGTGTATAAGAATGCTTGTGATTTTTGCACATTAATTTTGTATCCTGAGACTTTGCTGAAGTTCCTTATCAGCTTAAGGAGATTTTAGGCTGAGATGATGGGGTTTTCTAAATATACCATCATGTCATCTGCAAACAGGGACAATTTGACTTCTTCTTTTCCTAACTGAATACCATTTATTTCTTTCTCTTGCCCGATTGCCCTAGCCAGAACTTCCAAAACTATGTTGAATAGGAGTGGTGAGAGAGGGCATCCCTGTGTTGTGCCCATTTTCAAAGGGAATGCTTCCAGTTTTTGCCCATTCACTATGATATTGGCTGTGGGTTTGTCATAAATAGCTCGTATTATTTTGAGATACATTCCATCAATACCAAATTTATTTAGCGTTTTTAGCATGAAGGGCTGTTGAATTTTGTCAAAGGCCTTTTCTGCATCTATTGAGATAATCATGTGGTGCTTGTCTTTGGTTCTGTTTATATGCTGGATTACGTTTATTGATTTGCGAATGTTGAACCAGCCTTGCCTCCCAGGGATGAAGCCTACTTGATCATGCTGGATAAGCTTTTTGATATGCTGCTGGATTCAAAAATATTGGTTTGCCAGTATTTTATTGAGGATTTTTGCATCTATGTTCATCAGGGATATTGGTCTAAAATTCTCTTTTTTTGTTGTGTCTCTGCCAGGCTTTGGTATCAGGATGATGTTGGCCTCATAAAATGAGTTAGGGAGGATTCCCTCTTTTTCTATTGATTGGAAAAGTTTCAGAAGGAATGATACCAGCTCTTCCTTATACCTCTGGTAGAATTCAGCTGTGAATCCATCTGGTCCTGGACTTTTTTTGGTTGGTAGGCCATTAATTATTGCCTCAATTTCAGAGCCTGCTATTAGTCTATTCAGGGATTCAACTTCTTCCTGGTTTAGTCTTGGGAGAGTGTAAGTGTCCAGGAAATTATCCATTTCTTCTAGATTTTCTAGTTTATTTGCATAGAGGTGTGTATAGTATTCTCTGATGGTAGTTTGTATTTCTGTAGGGTCAGTGGTGATATCCCCTTTATCATTTTTTATTGCGTCTATTTGATTCTTCTCTCTTTTCTTCTTTATTAGTGTTGCTAGCGGTCTATCAATTTTGTTGATCTTTTCAAAAAACCAACTCGTGGATTCACTGATTTTTTTAAAGGGTTTTTTGTGTCTCTATCTTCTTCAGTTCTGCTCTGATCTTAGTTATTTCTTGCCTTCTGCTAGCTTTTGAATGTGTTTGCTCTTGCTTCTCTAGGTCTTTTAATTGTGATATTAGGGTGTCAATTTTAGATCTTTCCAGCTTTCTCTTGTGGGCATTTAGTGCTACAAATTTCCCTCTACACACTGCTTTAAATGTGTCCCAGAGATTCTGATATGTTGTATCTTTGTTCTTATTGGTTTCAAAGAACATCTTTATTTCTGCCTTCTTTTCGTTATGTACCCAGTAGTCATTCAGGAGCAGGTTGTTCAGTTTCCATGTAGTTGAGTGGTTTTGATTGAGTTTCTTAGTCCTGAGTTCTAGTTTGATTGCACTGTGGTCTGAGAGACAGTTTGTTATAATTTCTGTTCTTTTACATTTGCTGAGGAGTGCTTTACTTCCAATTATGTGGTCAATTTTGGAATAAGTGCGATGTGGTGCTGAGAAGAATGTATATTCTGTTGATTTGGGGTTGAGAGTTCTGTAGATATCTATTAGATCCGCTTGGTGCAGAGATGAGTTCAATTCCTGGATATCCTTGTTAACTTTCTGTCTCGTTGATCTGTCTAATGTTGACAGTGGGGTGTTGAAGTCTCCCATTACTATTGTATGGGAGTCTAAGTCTCTTTGTAAGTCTCTAAGGACTTGCTTTATGAATCTGGGTGCTCTTGTATTAGGTGCATATATATTTAGGATAGTTAGCTCTTCCTGTTGAATTGATCCCTTTACCATTATGTAATGGCCTTCTTTGTCTCTTTTGATCTTTGATGGTTTAAAGTCTGTTTTATCAGAGACTAGTATTGCACCCCCTGCTTTTTTTTGTTCTCCATTTGCTTGGTAGATCTTCCTACATCCCTTTATTTTGAGCCTATGTGTGTCTCTGCATGTGAGATAGGTCTCCTGAATATAGCAAACTGATGGGTCTTGACTCTTTACCCAGTTTGCCAGTCTGTGTCTTTTAATTGGACCATTTAGTCCATTTACATTTAAGGTTAATATTGTTATGTGTGAACTTGATCCTGTCATTATGATATTAACTGGTTATTTTGCGCATTAGTTGATGCAATTTATTCCTAGCATTGATGGTCTTTATGTTTTGGCATGTTTTTGCAATGGCTGGTACCGGTTGTTCCTTTCCATGTTTAGGGCTTCCTTCAGGGTCTCTTGTAAGGCAGGCCTGGTGGTGACAAAATCTCTAAGCATTTGCTTATCTGTAAAGGATTTTATTTCTCCTTCACTTATGAAACTTAATTTGGCTGGATATGAAATTCTGGGTTGAAAATTCTTTTCTTTAAGAATGTTGAATATCAGCCCCCACTCTCTTCTGGCTTGTAGAGTTTCTGCCGAGAGATCTGCTGTCAGTCTGATGGGCTTCCCTTTGTGGGTAACTCGACCTTTCTCTCTGGCTGCCCTTAATAGTTTTTCCTTCATTTCAGCTTTGGTGAATCTGACAATTATGTGCCTTGGAGCTGCTCTTCTGGAGGAGTATCTTTGTGGCATTCTCTGTATTTCCTGAATTTGAATGTTGGCCTGCCTTACTAGGTTGGGGAAGTTCTCCTGGATGATATCCTGAAGAGTGTTTTCCAACTTGGTTCCATTTTCTCCCTCACTTTCAGGCACCCCAATCAGACGTAGATTTGGTCTTTTCACATAATCCCATACTTCTTGAAGGCTTTGTTTATTTCTTTTTCCTCTTTTTTTCTTTAGCCTTCTCTTCTTGCTTCATTTCATTCATTTGATCCTCAATCGCTGATACTCTTTCTTCCAGTTGATTGAGTCGGTTATTGAAGCTTGTGCATTTGTCACATATTTCTTGTATCATGGTTTTTATCTCTGTCAGTTCGTATAGGTGGCCTTCTCTGCATTGATTATTCTAGTTATTCATTCTTCCATTCTTTTCTCAAGATTTTTCGTTTCTTTGCGCTGGTTACGTAATTCCTCCTTTAGCTCTGAGAATTTTGATGGACTGAAGCCTTCTTCTCTCAGCTCGTCAAAGTCATTCTCCATCCAGCTTTGATCCATTGCTGGCGATGAGCTGCGTTCCTTTGGAGGGGGAGATGCGCTCTTATTTTTTGAATTTCCAGCTTTTCTGCCCTGCTTTTCCCCCATCTTTGTGATTTTATCTGCCTTTGGTCTTTGATGATGGTGACGTACTGATGGGGTTTTGGTGTGGGTGTCCTTCCTGTTTGTTAGTTTTCCTTCTAACAGTCAGGACCCTCAGCGATAGGTCTGTTGGAGATTGCTTGAGGTCCACTCCAGACCCTGTTTGCCTGGGTATCAGCAGCAGAGGCTGCAGAAGATAGAATATTGCTGAACAGCGAGTATGCCTGTCTGATTCTTGCTTTGGAAGCTTCGTCTCAGGGGTGTAACCCACTGTGTGAGGTGTGGGGTGTCGGTCTTCCCCTAGTGGGAGTTGTCTCCCAGTTAGGCTACTCAGGGGTCAGGGACCCACTTAAGCAGGCAGTCTGTCTGTTGTCAGATCTCAACCTCCGTGTTGGGAGATCCACTGCTCTCTTCAAAGCTGTCAGACAGGGTTGTTTGCGTCTGCAGAGGTTTCTGCTGCTTTTTGTTTGTTTGTTTAGCTGTGCCGTGTCCCCAGAGGTGGAGTCTACAGAGACAGGCAGGCCTCCTTGAGCTGCTGTGGGCTCCACCCAGTTCCAGCTTCCCAGCGGCTTTGTTTACCTACCTAAGTCTCAGCAATGGCAGGCGCCCCTCCCCTAGACTTGCTGCTGCACTTGCCCTTAGATTGCAGACTGCTGTGCTAGCAGTGAGGGAGGCTCCGCGGGCGTGGGACCTTCCCGGCCAGGTGTGGGATATAATCTCCTGGTGTGCAGTTTGCTGAGACCCTTAGTAAAGCGCGGTATTGGGGTGGTAGTTACCTGATTTTCCAGGTGTTGTATGTCTCAGTTCCCCTGGCTAGGAAAAGGGATTCCCTTCCCCCTTGTGCTTCCCAGGTGAGGTGATGCCTCGCCCTGCTTCAGCTCTTGCTGGTGGGGCTGCAGCAGCTGACCAGCACTGATTGTCTGGCACTTCCTAGTGACATGAACCTGGTACCTCAGTTGAAAATGTAGAAATCACCTGTCTTCTGTGTTGCTCGGGCTGGGAGCTGGAGACTGGAGCTGTTCCTAATCAGCCATCTTGCTCCGCCAATAATCTAGATTAAAATATTTCTGAATTTAACACTGCCAACTTAAAGTACTGTTACCTTTTTTGGCTTGTTTCAATTGGAAGAAAAGAGGAGGCAGTGAATATAACACACCCCTGGAACTAAGAAAACTCATTTGTAAGTCCCACCTCCTCCACTAACCATCTGTAAGTCTGTTACACTTGCAGTGGCTTCCACCCTTGGCTGCACATTACAATAACATGGGAATATGTAAAAATCCCAAATCCCAGGTTTTACCCTAAAACAAATCCACATCTCTGGTGGTGAGACACAGGCGTTTTGTTTTTGACATTTTCAAAGAAGATACCACAATTTGCGAGGCGTAATCAAATAAGTAAATAACATACTTTAGCCTATACCTACTGTTTTGCTTGTTTTTATTTTCAAATCATTCTAGGATATTATCATTGATTACTCAACTGATTGATGTGGTTTGGGAAATATGGTATTTTGAAAGGAATAGTCATCTTTTTATAAACTATGCAGGAACCTTCTATTAAATTTTCTAAATGTCATTGATCTCAAATCTATGCATCACATGTGTGAATTATATTCTTTGTGTTGTGTTTAAAGTAAAGCATGATTGATACCATTTGATGTGAAAATATATGCAATTGTAGTAACATTATCATTTCTAAAAGAACAGAAGCCTTGAAAACAAAGGGTAGAAGCAATGTCAGTCCTGTTTCTACAACTTTTGTGCTATGCGACCTTGAGAAAGTCATATAAACTTTCTGATTCTTAATTCCCAGGTCTATAATTGTTATACTTTAGCTTTTCAGTTATAGATTTGTTTAGTGTTAACATCACTTGTCTGAATTATAAGCTTATTGTTAGTTAAACATCCTGGAAAAGGTTGAGAGACAGTGAAGCATAATAGAAAGCACATGGTTTTTGGAATTGAACTTGGCTTCACACATTAGTTGTGTCTTACTAGCTGTGTGACTTTGGCATGTGACATAACCCAAGTTTATGTAAAATGGTTTCAATAACATGTACCTGTCTTAGCCCATTTTGTGCTGCTCTAACGGAATACCTGACACTGGTATTATATAATTATATAAAGAATTGTAGAAAGAACAGAAGTTTGTTTCTAGAACAGTTCTAAAAGCTAGAAAGTTCAAGATTATGGTATTAGTATCTGACAAGGACCGTCTAGCTGCATCATCACATGGCAGAAGGGCAAAGAGAGGGCAACAGGGGGCTGAACTCACCCTTTTGTCATGGTCATGGTATTAATCCCTGCCATGAGGGTAGAGCCCTCAGGGCCTATTCAACTCTTCAAGTTACTACATCTTAATACTGTTACAATGGCATTTAAATTTCAGCATAAGTTTGAAGGCGACAGATATTCAAACCATAGCACTTTATTAGAAGTTGTTTTAAGAATTTAGTGAGACAATATATGTTAAGGGCCTATTATACTGCCTGGCATATAGTAGATACTGAAGAAATGGTTGTTGATAATGATGACAATGTAATATACCACTAACATGTTAAATGTGTTTCTGAATGCATGACCTCAGAATATATGTCAAATATGTAATACACGGATACCTTCTTTACAAAAGCAAATGTTGATAAATGGGTGTAAAACTCCTTAGCTTAAAAATTCCGCTTTACACATCTATAGGTAGTGATTTGAGAAGTTCCTAGAGGACAATTGATATGTTGTGTTAGATAACCACAGATTGGAAATGCTAGCTCAAACTTTAACTGGAAGCTCAAACTTTAACCCTGGAAACTGAGTTACACTGGAAAGAATCTACAATAAACTGACCTTCCACTGGACATGTGGAGTATTCTGACTAATGCAGAAATCCAAAGCAGACTAGAGTATCCCTGATCTCCTTAGTGGTGTGGAATCTCACCCTTTTTTTTTTTTTTTCCAGCACATGTTTGCTTAGTATTCTCTGGGCAAGAGGCCATGCCAAGGAAAGTTTTTGACGTTTCAAAACCTCCCAAAGGTAGTGGGAGAAGTGATAACAATTATTATGGAAATATGAAGATAGGCATACTTTTTTTCATAGATTCTTATTCAGACTCTTTCAAAAAGGGATGGATTTGGGGTATTCATTTTGGTGAAGTCTCTGACCTTACTAGATAGTGATACCTACAGGTCTTGCTTTATGTGAGGTCAATTACTGAGGTGTTGATGAATTTCATTTATTCCTTGTTTAATAGAGTGGCACTTAAAATAAGTGGAAATGTAGAAGAAAACTATGATATGCTTGATTTGTATATTTCAAAATATTAGTAAAACAATCCTGTAATTTACGTGGCCAGTTCTACTTCACATGTATTTTAAATGTACTGTGATCAACATAGTCATTATCTGGCGTGTAGAATACCTATACATTTACACATATAAAAAAATGAAACCTCCATGTCTTTGGTTTGTGCTGGATCATTTCTTTCAGGGTACGGGATTCTACAGTTATTTTCTAATGAGGTTTCTTTAAATTTTTCAAGTTACCTTCACTGCAATTAATTTAATAATGAATATGTTTATTAAAGTCTGATTCTAGAGACAGGCTCTGAACCGTTATGCTACGGCCTCTTTGTCTACAAAAGTCAAACGTTTTTATTTTCTAATTTGTTAAGTTAAATATTTTTCTGTGTAGTGAAGCTTAACTAATTAGAGAGACCAGTAGGAATTTTAATGTCACCAACGTCATTTACATTGAGATAAGTTTTACTCAAAAGAACGAGCTAAAATATTTTATTCAGTGAGGCTAAAAACTATAGCTAGGGTGAGGAACTCTTTTCTCCCAATACAAATTACAGAATTTCAAAGCAGGAAGAGCATCTTGTTTTACCCCTCTTTGTACAGATGGGAGAAAGAGCCCCAGGAGAGCACTTGATTTACTTGTGTCTCACAGGCATTTACTGAATGACAAAGTTGCCTGTAAAACCAGGTAGTTTGACTCTGTCAACAACAGAAATGTGTTCTTCTATTTCATAATTTCCAATGCAGTCCTAGGAAATGGTAAATAAGTTTGAAAGTTGGTTTATTTCTTTCAGAGTAGCTAGTGCCATTTGTTGTACTTGTTATCATTAGTGCATACACCCACCGATTCAAAAAGGGTTGATTTAACAACTAAGTTGATCTACATACCAGGAATAAAACATGACTAAGAAAACAAGACATGGCCCTGGTTCTTGACCAGTTTATACTATGAAGGAAGGGGTTGGACTATGGGGATTATGTGACACTTTGAACAGTGGGGAGAAAAGAGGATACTTTCCCTCTGAGTATATTTGGATTGCTTGGATATACAAATGTTGTGTGATTATTGTAAACTCCTATTCAGAACGTTTTTCTCAGTTGTATAATGGGCACCGTGATGACATAAATAAGCTTCTTTATAAAATTTCTGCTGTGTTTCCTACAGCTCCCTCCTATAACAAACTGAGTATTTATGATTTAATTCTACTGGATATCCTTAAGATTATATTTATTTACAAATAAGTAAAAATCACTGAAAGGGGATCCCTGGGTTTGTTGTTATAAAACTTAGCAATTATCTTAAATATCAGGTTTTCGTCTCTTCAGGCTCAGTCAGTAGGTCAGGGAAATGTCATGTGGGACATTTTCTCTTATCCCTGCCACTTTGACAGTGGTTGTCAATTAGAATGTGTACACCAATCTCTTGCTAACTTGACAAATGCACATTCCTAAGTCCTAACCTTAGGATTATGACTTTATAAACCTGGGATCCCAAATATGGCCCACAGAAATCCATTTAGTAACACCCCGTTTACAAAGAGACTCCCAATCTGAGTCGTCCAAGGCACATTTTGAGAAACACTAACTATGCTATGTTCTTCTCTGAAGACAGACAGGGACTCATGTCTCCCTCCTTGGCAGCAGCTATTCTGTCATGGGTAATTCCTATATACTATTTGAATATCAAAATATTTATATCTTCCTAAGAATGAGGAGACACAGCAATTTGCCCCACAAGGGTAAATTGCAAACAGATTGCTCCAGTGCTTCGGAAAGGACTGGTTATTCATTCCTGAGACTGCTTTATAAAGAGACATCTTCTCAATATTCAAATGTATTATAGGCATAGAAAATTTTTTGCATGAATACATAAAGACTAAGAGTCAGTTCTTTTTTACAGCTTGAGAGGACATGTTATGAAAGCTTTCTAATCCTTACTATGACAGTGAACTTTTAGAGGGCTCAGAGTTAGAGCTTCAGAGATATTTAATACTGGAGAAAAAATCAGATTCATTTGGGAGAAGATCTCCAAGTATAACCAAATTTATCCCTTTAGCTGTGGCTAAGAAAATAACTGAAATCAAAAAGAAAGCAAAAGCAATAGATATTTTGAATAGAAGACTGCTTTTTAAAATTAAGTAAAATGCTCTGTCATTAAAAACAGGCTTCCTAATGTTGGATTGGAATATTTCCATATTTGGAACCCAAGATTAATAGATGTTTCACATCTGAAGTATTTTTCCTTCCATCTTTTTTTCCCTTTTGCATGTAAAAGAGAATGGTGACCAGTTGTTTTTTGGTAAAAGAATTAATAAATCACTTAATGGATTTAAATGAACACAGGCAAAATCAGATTTAAAAAAAAAACAGAATTTTATTTAATTCTCTAGATGTAACACTGTTAGATAGAACTTTCTGTACTGATGGATTTTTTTTATATCTATGTTGTTGAATCTGGTAGCCACAGTCACATGTGGTTATTGCATATATGAAGTGTAGCTAGTGCAACTGAGGAATTGAATTTTTTAAATTTAATTTCATTTAATTTAATTGAAATTGCTACATGTGGCACGTAGTAATTGTATTGATCTGTGTTGCTAAAGAAGAATGTGTAAAATGTTTTTCAAAACTTAAAGGGTAGCAATTGGCATTTTTATGAGACTAGGAAGTGTATGATTATTTAGTGTTGTAGTTTATGTGACCAAAGGTGGCTTCTTATGGAGTAGTTCTTTAACTTTGCCATACTTATAAAGATAGTTATTATTTATTCTCTCTACTTTTATTTTGAAAGTCCCTCTCTTAGAGCAAGTAGATATCATGGAGTGAGTCTGAAAACTCCTGTTACACAACACCAGGAATGGCCAAATTATGACTGGTGCCCCCTGGAGTTGTGCACACAGCATCTGTGGCTACCTCATAAGCTAAGTCACTTCTCAAGGCAATGTCGTATTCATTTTTATGTCCACAATGCTTGGTATGGAATTGATTACTGACAAATCTTTGTTAAGTAAGGAATGTATATCTCAATTTTGATATCTGCAATAATAAAGGATAGTGATTTAAAAAAATATTTTACTATGTGCTCACAGAACACATTGTATGAATTTCCCCTTTGATCTCTATATTCATTAATTTCTACATTTATGAAGTACCTGCTTTGTGGCAAGTATTCATTTAGGTATTTAATACAAAGATAATTTAGACATAGTATGTCTACTGCTGATTAATGGAGAAGGGCATGTAAAAATATGTGCTGCATCGTAAAGTAACTGCACTAATGAACATATGTGCAAGATGTAGTTCCCAATAGCAAAGAAAGAGAAAGTGATTTTTGTTTGGTTGATTGATTTTCTCAGTCCTGTAGCAGAACAAAAAAGGCACATCAGAGAAGGACGGCTGAATCAGGGAAGTGACTTTTGAGGCACGTTTTCAAAGATGAGCAGGAGATGGCAGAGGGGTGGTAAGGAAGGTAAGGCCTGTGCTGCTCCAGCTACTTTGCTAAGGGACATCATCGCACATCATTTTTCTCCATACTCCTCCAACGTAGATGGCTTTAATCCTCATTTCAATGATGATGAAGCTGATTCACATTTAAAGAAGCTTGCCCAAGGTGACATTGCTATTCATTGAGGGTACTAAGCTTTGAACCTAGGTATGTTTAACGCTAAAGCCTGTGAATTGTACCATAGTCATTGGTATCAGTAATGAAAAATCCAACATGTTTGGTGAAATTCAAGTAGTGCAGTATCACCAAAGCACAGGACACAAAGAGAAGCAGCGGAAGAGCTGGAATGGAGGCATGTGGTAATAAAAAATCATCAATGCCATGACAAATACACTGGACATTTTTCTGTAAGTAATGTGGAGCTCTGAGTGGGTTAGTTTTAGGCTGACAATGACATCATGATTCCTAAAGAAATTCAGGAGCTAAAATCAACAACATATTTAGCCAATTATTTGACTTGAATTTCCATTCAAATTGGTTTTATTTTTTCCTGAATACGCAGTTGCTTAGAAGTGGTTGAGTTCCATCCTGGTGTGTGTTGGCTATCAACCAACATAGGAGTAAAAATTCACTGCAAGTAGTCAGCCAAAAGACACATGCAGATGCTTAAGAAATATGTATAATTTCTTTTCCTATGCCTACCAATAGAATGAGAAGATTTTGCTATATATTTTTTTGATTGTTGGCTTGTTTTACTGTATGCTTATGAAAACATAAAATAGCAGGACAATAGATCACATTGCCAAATAATTTCTAGGATTTGGCCCAAGGTTTGATGATCCCTCTGCTGCTTCTTGGCTTTGTACGCTCAGAAGCACCCACCATCAGCTGTCAGCCCTGTGGCAAAAGGAGGAATGGGGTCAGAGTCAGGCAAGCAGAAGCCAGAGCCAAGTGTTTTTCTGAGAAATACTAGCATCTGTTTTGTGCAGTGAGTTATCTGCTTTGTACTTGACAACCCACGTGGGACTCATGCTGCAAAGGGGGCTGATGATTTAAAATTGAGGGAGGAGATCCAGAGGGGAGACCTTGGCTCATGAAACATCCTCTTCACCTCTGTGATGGGCTGTTCTTCATGTCCTACAGTTTGAACTAAAGAATGGCCTCGGCTTCTCCTGTTAATGAAAATGTATTTTGTTCCAAGTGTCATTCTTTTATTTTTTGTATACCTTTTCCTTCTGCTTCAAATATATTCCTGGCCAAACTCCTGGCTGTCTGTCCTGGAGCTGTTTTATATTCTTGGGGTTGTAAGAATCAGGTTCACATGCCGGTGTCTAGAAACAGGCTGGTTGGACAGGAAGGAAATAGGTGGACATAGTTTTAAATTTATACACATCTTTTGGAGCCAGGAACTTCTACACAATCTAGCTTCTATAAGATAAAATTTGTGGTAGGAAAGAGGAGTGGTAACATGAATAATAGAGATTTTTGTTTAAGTCTGGAAAGCCTTAGATGTTGGGAGTGTAATCAAGCATTTTAGCCAGTCATTTTGAAAGGTAAGGGAGTTTAAATGGATCGAATATTCAGTTGTGAATTAGTGATACTGAACATGTACACTATTTTATCAATGTGTTTTGTATTGATTGGTAATACCCAGATTTCCAATTTGATACATAGTCCATTTTAAAAAGATATATGTGTGTATTTATACTATGCTTTGTCGTTTTGAAGTTTTGAGATAAATTATTTAGAATCAAATGCTCATGGAAATATCTGTTATATTAAAATAGGTATATTTCAAGATTATTCATTCATTTGTTCAACGAATGTTATTGAGCGTCTATTGTTCCAAACCCTCATTAACCTCAATAGTGAAGGCACTAGGTTCAAGAGGCTGAAGAATAGACCCAGAGCCAACAAAGGAGACATGGAGTTTCATGAGGAGCTTACATACAGAGGAGAGAGTCATTGGAAGTGGGCTGGACAGGACAGGAGAACCAACTTACCTACAGAAATGGTCCAGTGGTGGCAGGCTGGGCAGGAAAACTGCAACCACTTGCAAACAGCATGCAGTTTATATAGCATTTTCACTTAACACTCTCCTTTATGACCTCCACCTGGCAACCCTTATTAACCCAAAACTTAGGGCCTCATTCCTCTGTATGGCCCATGTTCCATGGGATGGGATGGGGTTTCAGATGTTCCTCATAGACAAAGAACAAATCTTTGGGTTGGCCACTCCCAGATCCCCTAGCTTGGGACACACTTTGAGATGTGTCTACTGTACAGGATCATTCTAAGGGTTTGCTTAAGTTTACACTACAGCATCATTCACGTCTGCTCTCTCATGTGCTTGTGATACAGTGACCATCAACACAAGGGCCCTGCTCTCCAGGAACTTATGCTCTGTAGAGCAGTGTTTTTCAAAGTGTGGTTCCCAGATTGTTAGTATCAGTGTGCTGGGGATTGTTAGAAATGCAAATTCTCAAGGCCCCAGCCTAGACCTATTGAATCTGGAAACTCTGAGAGTGGGGTTCAGCAGTTTATCTTTTAACAGTCCCTTCAGGTGATTGTGAGAGTTTGAGAACTACTGCCAAAGACAGATAATTATTAACTGATGATTATTAAGTATGCCAGGAAAGGCTGAGTTTTATAAAGAAAATAAAGCAGGGAAAGAAGATAGACAGTGTAAAAGAGTGTGGTTTTGGCCTCTTTGGGGTGTTGTTTTTGTTTGAGCACTTGAATGATGTGAGGATATCTGGGAAGAAGGCTTTGCGGTAATCTAGGTTAGAGAGTTTAGTGAGTTGAGGCGTGGTTGGAATTGTGATGTCTTTAGAAGAGCTGAACCTCCAGAATTTGCCGTTGAAGAAATCAGAAATGTGATGTAAGAGGGCAGGATAATCCTAAGGTTGTTGATGGTACCTACTGATCTCTGATGTTACCTCATGGTAAGATGGGAAACAATGAAATGGGGAGGGGCAGGGAAAAGCAGACTTTGGGGGAAGAATAACACATTTGATTTTGGAAAAGTTGTTTTAAAAGCTCATTAGCCATGTATGAAGCTGTATTTGTGAGTGTGCCATTCATGTGGAAGGTTGGCACTGGGAATATTACCTGGGGAGTCATGGTCATATAAATGGTATTTTAAAAAACGAGTTAGCCTGAGATCACCAAGGGAATGAATGTACATGGAGGAGGTCTAAATACCAAGTCCTGGGGTATACCTGGGGGGTGGGGTGGGTGACATTAGACAAAAGATAGTGAAAATTTTAATGAATGATAAATAATATTTTGCTCTGTGGATCTTGAGATTGATATGATGAAGTGGCAGCATCCTAGCCCAGTCCCAAATTTAATGCCTTCCTTGAAGTTGCCATGTTTCTGTTTCGGAGTCCTTGGTGCCACAGATCCCTCTTGACTTTCACAAGTCCGGGCTTCTTGCCATACAGGTAAGTGTTCTCCCTTCCCAGTTTATGGGATCCAGACTCCTCAGCTGCCTGCTGTGGGTTCTCCTTGAAACTTGGAGAAAATGCAGAGAACATACACAATTCTGCTTGGAGGAGGAGCATGCTCCTTTTCCTCTTGTCTCAGTTGCTACCTTGTCTTCTTTCTCTAATTTCCTTTTCCTCTATTGTACTTTCAACAGGAAAACTCTTTGGTCTGCAGAGCTAAAAGAATAATTATCTTTCTTTTTAAGTTAATAGTACTTAGATCATTTTGACAGCTGGCTTATTTATTACCACTTATACAGAGGTATTTCTTAATGTTGAATTCAAATGTTGATTTTTAGTGTCCTAGACCTTGATATTTTCTGATTTGAATACCCTGAGCTATTGACCAAAGCAACAATGACATTTATAATTTCTTACTGGGCGTGTGATTCTTGGGATTTCTTTCAGAAAACAATACTTCCTTGACGTAGGAATGTATCACTTAAAATAAAAAATGTTTTTAAAATTTGAATTATAGAAGAGAATAATCAGTGGATGATTCACTTCATAGAAAAGTTCTTTGCTTTAAAATGACTCATCAAGTGCTACTGGGAACATTTAAAATGTTATTTCAATTGCACATACCTGTTTAGGAAGACACAAGTTTATTACTTTACATGTGTGTGTCACTGATACAAGGTGCTTTCATATATTTAATAAAAATTTATAAAGAGAGGAGTGGTTAAATGACTGTCTAAGGACTCATACCTCTTTAATGGGCAACCAAGTCTTGAACCCTAGTTATCAGTTGTCACCTTTACTTATGGAACTACTATCCCGGCCCCAGGGGAGCAGCTTAAGAACGGGGTAGGAGGAACAAAATAGAAGCACTCTATAGAATAAGTCTTCATCTGTACTCCTGATTTAACAAATTCTGGTATTACCCACTGTGTTTAGGTTTCAGTGACAAGTTTTCTTAGCAGTTGAGGCTTCATTTAGCTCTTCATATCCTTCAAATACGAAAACTGCAAGGTATTGTAACAATAATCTGTCCCATTTTCTCGTTTTTGAATGAGAAAACCACAGCCTAGAGTAGCCATTGCTTGCCAAAGCTTTTTTCTTAGGAGAGAGGGGGAATCTTCAGTTATCTTCTAGAATAGGACAAAATTTGGCCAAGACCATGGTGTGTGCTCACTAAAAGATCATGAAGTTTATTGCCTAAATCTCAAATTCAGTCAAGATGCTACTTAGGCCAACTTTTAAAATTTGTATAATAGCTAGTTTTTTAATTTAAATTTTTAAATTGTGAAATAGCTCACACATTAAAGAGCGTGTATAACATATATAGTATTATATGTATATATCATTTTAAAATATTTTATATATAGCTATATATCTTATGTATGTTATTTTTACTATAATAGGAATAATATTAAATTATAAAATGAACACACAGGCATCAACTATTGAGTCTAAGAAGTAACCATTCTACAATCTTGGAAAGTCCCTATGGGTCCCTAATCTGTCTCACCCCATTCCTTGCCCTCAGAGGTAACCTCTGTGCACAACACTCTTTTGGTTAGAAGATGGACCTAGGATGGGCGCAGTTGCTCACACCTGTAATCCCAGCACTTTGGGAGGCTGAGGCAGGTGGATCACCTGAGGTTGGTAGTTCGAGACCAGCCTGACCAACATGGAGAAACCCCATCTCTGCTAAAAATACAAAAAGTTAGCCGGATATGGTGGTGCATGCCTGTAATCTCAGCTACTCGGGAGGCTGAGGCAGGAGAATCGCTTGAACCCAGGAGGCGCAGGTTGTGGTGAGCTGAGGTCCACCATTGCACACCAACCTGGGCAACAAGAGTGAAACTCCATCTCAAACAAAAAAGAAGATGGAGCTATGTTACTGCTCTGGAGTCTTGGGCAAGTTAGTATTCTCCCCGTGCCTCAGTTGTCTTATCTGTATAAAAGAAATAGTAATATATGTGTTGTGAGGACTGAATGAGGTCACCCAGGAAGCATGCTTAGAAAAATATGTTGTGTAGTCATCATTGTTTACTATTCTTGTTACTATCATCACGTTCAGGACTTCTAATGTTGCCAACAAGATGGAGTTTGAGGAACTAAAATTGATTTTAAGAATAATAATGTTATTGTTCCTTTTTCAAATCTTTTAACATGGAAACATTCTGATTTGGGTGGGAGGCTTTTGACATCAGCTGTTTCACTTTATCACTGTGTCCTTTCCAAATATCTTCAAGATGCTTTCATTGAAGCAACATGAAAATTGTTTTGAACAAAGACCCTTTAGTGTCAGTCACTATTTCAAAATATAACACCAGTCTTTTTTTTTTTTTTTTTTGGAGACGGCGTCTGGCTCTGTCGCCCAGTCCGGAGTGCAGCGGCACGATCTCGGCTCACTGCAAGCTCCGCCTCCCAGGTTCACGCCATTCTCCTGCCTCAGCCTCCCGAGTAGCTGGGACTACAGGCGCCCTCCACCACGACCGGCTAATTTTTGTAGTTTTAGTAGAGATGGAGTTTCACCATGTTAGCCAGGATGGTCTCGATCTCCTGACCTCGTGATCCTCCCGTCTTGGCCTCCCAAAGTGCTGGGATTACAGGCGTGAGCCACCGCGCCTGGCATGATTTACTCTTAATAGTATTTTGATATTCTACTGTGTAACACTGCTGCTGACTGAATGTCTTTGAAGACAGCAAAATTTGACTGACTACAAAATATTACTTCGTTTTTGGGGGATTTAGTCTGTTTGCTAAGTTACTAACGAGTACTTCTAAAAGTATGAGAGGATAAGGGATTGAGATACAAGAGGAAGGTTGACACAATCAGAAAACTGTGAAATAAGATAATGAGTAACCAAAACTTGCTATCTTATCAGTACTGAGAACTGCAGAAAAATTTCTTACTTGGAGATTTGTGATTTTCTTTGAGTACTGATAAATGAGTGAAAAACAGTAATCACTTTTCTCAGTCAAAGAAAACAACCTTATACTTGAGGACTTTGTTTCAAAGTTGGTAAGGCTTTGGATACTAATATAAGATTCACCAGTAAGGTATTTTGAAATTCTTAATGCCACTTGTGCTTCAGAATTCATATGAAGATTATTGTTTGAGACCTCTGTGGTGACATCACACTTAAGGGGTGATGCATATCTTCACCTTCTTTACACATTGGCTTACCTTCTATTTAGTTGATACTATTGTTCCTCAGTAAAATTATTTTTCTCTCTATTGATATTATTTTCAAGTTGACTTCTAGTCAGCAACTCTGTAAGCACCTTTTTATTGGCTTTTAGATTCTGTATTTTAAAAGGTCCAGCAATATTTCAATTTCATTGGGATTGCATTATATCATTTTGAAAACTTACATGCCTGTGATTAAATTTTTTAACAATGTCTGGGATCTAAAAACTCACTTGAAAATTCATTTTTTAAATCAAATTGTTTTTAAAAAGTGTTACAATGATAGCAAGTCATCATGGAAAAATAAAGTAATATGGGTATGTGTAATATAACTTCTAAACCTCTAAGCATCTGGAAGCAGGGATCCATGTTCTGTGAATGACCTACAAATCTACTTAATGAGTTCATAGCAAGGCATATGACAGTTGGGATAGGAAAGACTCAGTAAAAGCTGTCTTCCATTCAGTTTTTGAAAAGTGAATGGATGCCAGTTTATGCTATTTCCTATAGTGCCTATCTAAACTAATTTTTTTTTTTTTTACTTGCTGAATCTCATTTCATGTCAACATGAGTTTGTATTGGTAATATAGTGTTTGTAATTGATGATGTAGCCAACTCTTTTATTAAAGTAAACTATGAAGCTAATAAAACATCTTCATGTTTTAAGTCCATTAGGAGACATTGTTTTCCTAGTGTTTTTTTGGTTGTTGTTGTTTGTTTTCTTTTTTGAGACGAAGTCTCGCTCTTGACCCTCAGTCTGGAGTGCTGTCTCACTCTTGTCATCCAGTCTGGAGTGCAGTGGTGTGATCTCGGCTCACTGCAACCTCCGCCTCCCGGGTTCAAGCGATTCTCCTGCCTCAGCCTCTCGAGTAGCTGAGATTACAGGCATGTGCCACCATGTCTGGCTAATTTTTGTATTTTTAGTAGAGACAGGGTTTTACCATGTTGGCCAGGTTGGTCTCAAACTCCTGACCTCAGGTGATCTGCCCACCTTGGCCTCCCAAAATGCTGGGATTACAGGCATAAGACACCGCGCCCGGCCATGTTTTTTTAAATATAACGAATACTGCAGCAGAAACATAATTAAATAGCTACCAAACATTTGAGAAGATGAATGCACCACTCCTTTCTAAACAGCCAGGAGAATTAGTTATTTCTGATCTTATAGTAGATGATAATGTTTGTACAACTTGCCCCTTTTCTTTTCTTTTTTTTCACTAATAATAATAACAAAAACATTGCTTCTGGCATTCAGTGAGTGCCAGATAAATAGAAAGGCTATGAGCTTGATGCACAGTTTCTTTTCTTTTTCCTCAGTCCTCTCTCCTCCCAACCTACATTTCTTGGCATCTTTCCGCTGTCTGTTTGTTAGAGTTCTGACTCTGACGTAAAGGACTCAGTGAGTGACTCCCGTGGCAAACCTGTAAAACATTATACAACATGAATAAGAACTTTCTTATTAGATCTGCAGCTGGCTGAGTACAGACATATGGCAGCAAGGATGTTTTGGAAGAAAGGCATTACTTGACAGAGAACCCGGTCTCTTGAATAAAGGTTTACACTGGCACTCTTTGATGTTTATAATACCCGATGCCAGTGGCAAAACTTTTTTCCCCCCATTGTATTGTTATTTTACTGTTTAAACCCCATCATTTTATATGTTGCAGGGGCTAAAATGTAGAAGCAGACATTTTATGTGTGTCTGTATAACTTTGAAAGGAAAAAGAAAAAAAGAAAAACTCACAAAACTTTCTCAGGCTCTGTGTACCCAGCTATAAGTGTTCGATTTTCTGAGGCGCAGACTCAGATTGAAAGTGAGGGAATTTGTGAGAGTGGGTCCAGTCCTTTTGAGCAGGTTTTTTTTTTTTTTTTTTTTTTTTTTTTTTTGAGCAGGTTTTAAAAGGATGATTAAAGGGTACATAGGCTTTGTAATGCCCTGACAACTTTAATTGTTTCTTTTGGTTGTCCTTTTTATTGCAAGTAGTCGTTCTCAGTTGCTACAAATTTAGGCTGGGAGTAATTTCCAACCTAGGAGGTTGTCACACTGATTTGCATTTGATTTATTTCTTAGTCTTTTCAGTGCAGCCCTGCTTTCATCTTACTCCCTTTCTCAAACCCCAGCTACTGGCATTATGTACATGGTTGTGTTTTGTGATCTGTGCTAGCACGCTGGTGTTGAATAATATATTGTGAAATATTCTGATGGTGGCAGTTCGGTAGTTGCCCCAGGAGGAATGATGACACTTTGAATCAGAGGCACAGAAACAGGTGAGTTAAACCTAGTGGAGAGCCAAGGTAAATGAATGAAAGCTTCTTCCTCCACAGGAAATATCTAAGTCCTTTTAGCATGGCTCTTTGCAACCTTGATTATGTTTATAATGTTCAAAATCTTTGATGAGGCCATTATCTTCCTAGTCCTTATTGCATCTACAATAATTTGGTAATAAGATATTGATAAATAAGGTATGTCCATTGGACATGCCTGATGGGATTTTAATTAACATCTGCCTTTGACAACTGAAACAACTGAAGGGAGGGAGAGGCACATGACCTTTCCAGAACCCACATTATGACAGAGGCTAGGAGTATAACATCTAGCAAATAGGAACTTGATGACATTTTTATGAATACTATGATTTATCAAAATGTGTATATCCTGAGAAGTATATATTTATAGATGAAACAAAGTATTTACAGAGAATAGACTAGTTTAGAATTAATAATAGAGCAATAATAATAGAGCATTAGTAAAAGTGTTAATAAGAATAATATTTTAAGTACTATGAGGGACTTTTTTCCTGGTTTTTAGGAAAAATTCATGAGCAGGACAGGAATGTGTTTGTCTTGTTGATTTTGTCTTTATAATAGGAATTCAAATCTTAAATATGTTCTAGAATCATGAAAATCATGGCTAGAAAGGTCTTGGAGATTATCGAATTTAGGAGTCCCAAATCGCTAAATAAAATCTATCAGAAGAATCATATGGTCAATTACTACATGTATAATTGTTCCAAGGAGATTTTTCCAGAAATGCAGAAGGCAGCACAGTTCTTACCAAGTCCTTTCATTTAGCAAGTGCTATCAATACGACTTATCAAGCGTGTATTTTACTTGGAGAAAATGAAAATTGCTCCATCCATAATTGGTTGAGAGCCCCTTTAGGTACAATAATAATCTTCCCTATTATATAGCTGAGAAAACTGAGACCCATATACTAAGAGTTAAATTGTGTTTTCCCCCAAAGATATGTTGATATCCTAGCCCCTAACACCTCAAGATTTGGAAATAGGGTCTTTGCAGAGGTAACCAAGTTACAATGAGGTCATTATGGTGGGCCCTAATTCAACATGACTGATACCATGATAAAAAAGTGAAATTTGGACACAGACACCCCTTGAGGGCAGATGGCCATCTGAAGACAGAGAATTCTAATGATGCATCTACAAACCAAGGAACCCCATGAATTGCCAGCAAACCACCAGAAGCCAGGGAGAGGCAAGGATTCTTCTCTTACAGATGTGAGAAAGCATAGTCCTGTTGACATCTAGAGTTCAGACTTCCAGCCTCTAGAACTGTGAGATAATAAATTATTGTTGTTCTAAACCACTGCATTTGTTTACCTAGTTATGGCAGCTCTAGCAAACTAATACATCATAGTTATTACTAGTCATGATCTCCTGGAGAAGTAATTAGCAAAGTAGTAAAGTCTGGAACCCCATTTAATTCCCAGGTTCAGTGCTCAATACCTGTCTGTAGAAATACAACTTTTTAATTTCTTTTGCTGCAAAGATAAATGTACCATAATTCACAAACTGTTATGAGGACTGTTTTTCTATTATTGCCCATTTTTTGTTATCTTTGTATTATTTCATTTATAACATATTCCTGAAGTCTGATCATTTCAGGCACAGACTTCATTTATTAAAATAATAACTCAAACTTGAGGAGATAAAAGTTCTTCGGTCATTTCTTTCACTTTTCACAGTTGGTTAATGAAATCTGGAGAATAATATCATTGTTATATCTTTTTCTTTGCTTAGTGTGAACACTCAAACTGTAGGTTATAGTTTATAACACTCAAATTATAACTTATAAACTGTACCATAATTCATAACTGTCAATGAATTAGTCAGCTAACCTTGAACATATTCGTACATCTTATGGGCATTCCCAACTCCAGATAGTAGAAATAGGACTCAGAGTATACGTTTCATGAGATAAATCTAATGTGAGTACCCAATAATAGATTCAAATATTTTTCAAGAATTGGCTATAAGTCTATGAATATATATTAATGACTATGTGATCCTTTTTTTTTTTTTTTTTCAATGATGGGGTCTCACTGTGTAGCCCAGGCTGGATTCTAGCTCCTGAGCTCAAACGATTTTCCGACTCTTACCTCTGCCACACTCTACGTAGCTGGAACTATAGGTGTATGCCATTGCGCCTAGCTTAAATATATTTTATTCAGAATTGGTGCTATGGAAAAGGATTGCTTAAACAATTTCAAGCTAAAATTAATTAGTGAATTAAAAAGAGACACGTGCATCAACAAATTAAAAAATAGAAGAAGGATCATTCAGGTCCTCCTCTAGGCCTCTTGATCTGTCCATTAATTGGAATAATGCTGTGTTCTTTTTGTAGAAATCAATCATGCTTTTAAACACCTCCATGCAATGTAAGTTCTGACTGTTTAATTGAAACTTTATAGTAAGCTCAAATGGGGATCCTGAAAATGAAAAGATATTTTTTGTTATCTGGTTTGGGTTTTTGTCAGGATAAGCACTCTTCCTTATGATAATCCAGAGGTCTGCTCCTATGAAATGTCACGCCAAAGTAGGCTGCTTGAAGTTCCCAGAGGCTAAAGGGTTCCCCCATCAGGACATAGTTATGACACCTACACAGCTCCCCTCTCAGCTTCATCCCTCTTAGAAGAGTTTCTATTTATCTTCATATTCTGAGACAAAATTGTTCCATTTATTCTACTAACCTCAGCGAAAGCCGGTTATGTGAAAAACAAACCAACAAAAAAACCTAACTGCATCTAGGTAAACATTTTCCCTTACTGGTTCTTGCAGGATGGCTGATAATGCATTATAAGCAGTGATCCCTTTATTCCATCATGACAGGGAAAAATAATGTTTATTTGATGTGAAGGGGAAAAAATAAAATTAAAGATAATTCTATACTTTGGATGCTTGACCATATTAAATTTACAGAATGTATAGTTGAGTTTTAGTAGATGTCTTCTATTCACAATCATGTTAGGTAAGAAAGTACTCCTTTGGATCTCTCATTTGCTCCATCATAAAATCCTTACTAGATGGGTAAAGATGGTAGTTGTGATAAGACAGTAGTAGCCTATCCTGTCTTATACGTTTCTGTGAAGCCCACAGAGGTGACATGAATTTCTGAAGGTCACAGGACTGAGACTTAAAACTTAGTGTGAAATTTATTCTGTTGGAAAAAAAAAATTGCACTGTAACAATTTCTTTAAACTTTGGGAACTATATCCTTATTAGACAATTACAGTGTCAACTAAAGACATTGGGCTATTATGAAACAAATGATACCGTTATTTTGACAAGGGTAGTACTTTTCAAAATACCTGAGAAGTTAATTGAAGATGTGGAATTATTAGAGGATTTATTTTATATTGAAAATTCTGACTGATTTTTAAATTGTTTATTCCATCTCATAAACTTCTATTTGTTATTTAATTTTAGGAACTTTGAAATCAAAGGATTTTTAAAAAAATATATATATATATATGTATTATGTCCTGTGTGCAAGTCTAATGGATAGATATATACCTTGAAGTTCCAACTTCTGCCCTCAGAGATGAAAGTGACAAACAGCAAAATATGGAGCAGATACCATGAAAACTTTAAGAAACTTAATTTTTATTTAGTTTGTGCTTATTTACTAATATATTCTGTGAATACAAAGTAAGTATACATGTAGAGTCATCTTTATGAAAAGCTATATAAAGAGCTATAAATAAAAGTAGTGATAGATACATAAGATGAAAAAGGCATGCTGACAAAATCTGTGATAAGAAATATAACGATTTAGATTCTAGGCATTTGTCTTATTTAACATGGGGTAATTTGTGGGTATATATACTGTCAGGGTATTTGAAATTTGTTAGTTATTTTAAATCATGTAATTTATTTATATAATTATTTTATATTTACGTTAACTTATTTATGTAATGATTTTAAATTTATTAAGCTGATGATTATGGCATATGAAACTTAAAGGTCTAAATCTATCCATTTACCAATCAGTCTGAGAGATTCTCTGGTTTCTTACAAATACAGATTGGCAACACTGATGTGGTTAAATATGACAGGCAAATAACTACTGTTCAATGTGAATATTAGCAATACTGACATGAGAAATAACATTTGGATTGAATAGATACATTTATGTCAGATTTTTGTGTGTTAGTTTCTCTTTATTGACAGTCAACACAGTCAACAAGAACATATTAAGTGTCCCATGCTATCTTGAGATAACTTTCAAACATAATACAATTATGGTAGTAACACTAATTTGGAACTTCGCCTGACATTTTAGCATTTATGTAATTAATTAGTTAACTAACTTGCAGGGGCCAGGCACAGTGCTAAGCTAAGTGATTGGGAGCTAGGCCTGCCATCAAGGAGTCTGCATTTTGTTTTCAAGACAGTTATTTATAGAAAAGTACACCAATTGTGAGTAGTATTTTCCTTTTTTCATGGCTTCCCTTATTCACCTTCTTTAAGTAAATAAAATTCCACCTCAGAAATGGCTGTCCATCTCCCCCCTGTCCTCCATTCCTGTTGTCTCTGCCTTGACTCAAGACCTCCTTATCTCTTGCCTGGATTTGTAGAACTGTTTCATAACAGGTCTTTCTACTTGGAGTCACCTCCCTTCACTTGACTGCAATCTCTGATACCCACTTTCTTACACTGTATCTTTCTAAAGAATAAATCTGAACAAAGTAGTGACTATTTTAAACCAATAGTCTGCATTTACTAAATTCTTAGCCTGCTTTTCAAAATTACACTCAGATTTTGCCACCGTTTTTATTATTTATTTATTTATTTATTAGTGCATCTTAAGTAAAGGTCATCCGTGCACCCATCTTATTTTTGAGCAAATCATCTGTGTACCTTCACATTCTTAGCATTTGCCAGGGGTGTTCCATATACCTGGCATGATCCTCCAGCCCCCACCAACCGACCTACTTTATTTCTTCCTGACAAAACCCTCTTCAACCTTCAAGCCACACATTATGCATCCTTTCCTGGCACTGAGAAAAAGAAACTTTAAGGGTTATGATATTATATTTAATTATTTACATGTTTTGTTTTCCTCTAGAGAATGAGAGTTCCTCCGAAGTGGAGACTCATTCAGCTTTTTACCTCTCTTACATAACCTGTGCCTGGCAGGTTGTAGGTACCCAATTTGATTATTGAATTAGTTAATATATGCAATATGGATTTGCTTGTCAGAGCATGAGTATCCATGACTTTCTGAAGGCCTTCAACCTTTGCTTTTTCTACTTCCTCTATTTTGATCCACTCCAATAGGCGAGGTGATTATGATCTACTTCTAATGGGTCACAATGACCCCAAAGGCAAAGCAATATATTGATCTCCCTTAAAAGGATGTATGTCATGAAATAAGTGTTTTTATCTTCTCATCCATATTCACATTTATACTTTAAGTGCAATGTCCTGAGCGAGACAAACCTTCATACTAATCTGTGTAATTGAAAATATTGAAATCTCAGTGCTTGGCAACCACTCTAGACCTTTGGACACATTTTCTGGCACTGTTAAGGGGGGCTCAGCCTGCAACTGGGATGTAAATTACCTATTTAAAGGAATCATATTTTTCCCCCTTTGAAATGTCTGTCCTCTATCTCCTTTTGATGGATTTTCTAATTTATTAGGCTTTGCTTTTTTGGGAGGTTAATTATACCTGTTGACACAGTTGCATCCTCATGCAAAAACAAAGATGATATCATGAATATTTTATGGCTTAATAATTAAATGTGAAAGGGTGAAATGTTTGTATTGCAATTGAAATGTATCATGAATTGACCAGGTCTTTCTCTGTGGGAATAAAAAGAGAATAGATATGAACTTTAATAAAAAGTGATATTTAACTCTACATTTAGCAGAGGTCTTCTAAGTAATTTTGCCATCAGTTTTCTTCCCACAAGTTCTCCCATTACATAAATAATCTGCTATTATGTTGATAGACTTGTCTTTTTGAAATACAGACAATATTTCTTATATATTGTTCATAGATATTCATATTTTGAAGTGTCTGGTGTCTCCTCTTGCCTTTAAAGTATACCCTGAACTCTTAAACTCCATGTATAAGGTTCCATATGTCTTGACCCCCCAATCTACCTAGGATTTCTCCTCATCCCTGCTAATCTCCTCTACATACCTTAAAACCTAACTCAAACATTACATGCCTTCCTTAGCTCAGTTTTCACTGATGCCCCAGCCTTTTAGGCAAGAATTCATTGTTTCCATATTTGTGAATTATAGCACCTACCCATTCGTATGTGGAGGAATAAAATGTAGAGAGTAAGAGCTAGTGTTTCAAAGGCAAACCTTCTGTGCTGTTTGCATTCTGTCTGTGGGACCTTCAGAGGATTCCACGGAGTAAAAGCTCTGTGCATATCCCAGTTCTATCATTTATGAGAGAAGGGAAATAACACTGCTCCAGAAGGTTATTTTGCGGGTTTTTAAAATAATGCATAAACAATACTTAGTACATGCCTGGTACACAGTTAGGACTCAACCACTAATAAAAAAAACAAATGTTTTGTGTGCTTACATTTTGTTTTAATATGCTTACATATTTTTCTTCCCTATTAAAATGAGATGGCCAGAATTCTGTCTTTGTTGTACAGGCAGCATCGAATAGCTCTCAGCATATAATATTGGATTATGTGATTATTAATATATGTAAAGGGTCACATAGTGGTCAAAACATTAATTATTTGGAGAATTATTCGATTAATAAAATATGTTTTATACATATTAATGCTGAAATCTCTGCTCAAGTATTTTAAGAGGTGATTTATTCGCAGAAACAAAAAGGAAAATGAAAGCTACTAGGTGAACTATAGTTTAAAATAACAAATCCAAAAATGTTAGATATTGCATCTCTTCAGTGGAGTATTATGCCTGGAGCCAATTTTGAAATAAAAACAGTGTAAGTATTACAAAATCTCCATTTGGTTCAGACTCTGCAGGTGGAACTAATGTAAGTGGAAAGATTCCTAAATGATTCCAAAGTCACTACGAATAGGAATAATGATCATCATACATATACTTATCGCTTCTATTAGAAAGAAGCCATACTTACATGTATTGTTTAATACAGCCAAAATATCTTACACATAAAGAAGTTAGTTATAATTCCCTACTCTGTTCCTCAATATTTTTAACAGTGCTTCTCAAATTTAAATAGGGATGACAAGACTGATGTTTATCAGGTTTTCCTCAAGGAGATTCTTTACTGTGAGGTGTGTGTGTGTGTGCGTGTGCGTGCATGTGCATAGAGGTATTATTGAAATATGATTCACATACCGTGTGATTTATCCACTCAAAGTATACAATTCATTGTTTTTTAGTATATTCACAAAGTTATGGAGCTATCACCACTAATCCAGAACATTTTCATCATTCTCCCTAAAAAATCTATGCCTGTTAACAGCCACTTCTCATTCTCACCTGCCTCTCTACTGCTTCCAGGCTTAATCAATGACTAATCTATTTTCTATCTTTATAGATTTGCCTATCCTAGACTTTTCTTGTAAAAGTAATCAGAATGTTTGCAGTCTTTTGTAATTGCTGTCTTTCACTTAGCATAATGTTTTGAAGGTTTATCCATGGTGTAGCGTATATCAGTACTACTTAATTCCTTTTTGTTGCCAAATAATATTCCATTGTATGGATATACCATTTTTGTTTATCCATTGATTAGTTAGTAGACATTTTAGTTGTTTTTGCTTTTTGGCTATTATCAATAATGCTGCTATGAACATTTGTCTTCAAATTTTTGTGTGGATATTTGTTTTCATTTCTCTTGAGCATACATCTAGAAGTGAAATTGCTGGATCCTGTGGTAAATCCATGTTTAAAAGTTTGAGAAACTGTCAAATGGTTTTCCAAAGTGACTGCATCACTTTGCATTTCCACTAGCAAATTATAAAGGTCTTCATTTCTCCACATCCTCAACAACACTTGTTATTTTCTATGTGTGTGTTTTAAAAAATGTTATTATAGCCATACTAATGGATATCAGGTGGTACCTCACTGTGGTCTTGATTTGCATGTCCACAATGGCTAATGTTGAGCATCTTCTCATGTACTTGATGGCCATCTGTATATCTTCTTTGGAGAAATATCTATTTAATCCTGTGCCCATTTTTCAATTAGATTATTTTCTTTTCATTATTGAAGTTTAAGACTTCTGTATTTTATATACAAGTATTCTGGTATAAGTCTCATATCAGATTTATGGTTTGAAAATACTTTCTCTCAGTCCCTGTATTGTCTTTTCACTTTCTTAGTGCCATTGTTGTGTGTGCTCATTTTTAAAACAAAATCCAATGACAAATTATTCTAAAGGCTGGATTTTAAGATTGATATTTATTTTCATAATGCATCTATTATTTATTTTTGTATTATTTTCTGAAATTATTAGTTTTTAATTACAGTTATAAAATTTTGAACAATAAAATTCTTCATTTTAGTGTTTTCCAAAGTGTGCTCTGTGGTATACAAAATGCTGCATGACTAAGGTAGATTGAGAGATGTTGTTTGCTTTATTTCTTACTCTGAGCACACAATATTAAAAGTCATATGATATTCTATATTAAAAATAACTTGTCTAGCCCAGCATTTCCAAAAGCTGTTTTAATCTTTTTCCCTGAAACAGCTATTAAACCCACGTTCTATAATATATACTTCAGAAATATTGTTTTAATCTATTCTCTAAACTAGTTTTACCTGGCTTGTAGGACTATGTGCCTTTGTTCTTTATTTAAAAAAAAAAGTTGGGAGAGTCTTTTTAAAATTCTATAGTCAGATATATGGCAACAAAAGAGACTGAGACATCCACAAGTTATTTCTACCATGTTTGTTTAACTCAGGAGATTGAATTTGATGTGTTATATACATGGTAAAAATCAAACTCATAATAGACATTTGTCTTCTCTACCCATCAGATAGTTAGAAATATATGCTTTTACTTCAGAGAAAATTCAAAGTCAACTAAAGTGTGTAGGTCTGTTTCTTTTCAATTTCCAAGGCCTTTTCCAGTATGTATTTGCTACCTACCATTATTGCTGCTATTCCATAAAAATTCACACTCGTGTGTGTGTGTGTGTGTGTGTGTGTGTGTGTTTAGATTTGTATATGTCTACTCAAATAGAGCTTAATGATGACATTTTTATGACTTCAGGATGTTGAGGCAGAGGGAATTATCTTTTCCTCATGGTCGCTTTGTGTCAGATGATCATTGCTTCATCCCCAGAATCCTATACTGCTTCTGGACAGGGAAAATAGGAAAGCAGAAAGGCACAAGAGACAAGCTAGCCAAGTTTTTCCCTTTTTAAAGACTTTCCTTAGAAGCTTCACACAGTGACTTCTGCCCGTATCTCATTAACCAGGACTGTGTTCCATGATCTCCTGATCTGTAAGGGAGTTAAGGTAGGGGGAAATAGTTTCCTAGCTGGACCCATTGCCGTCTCTATGAGAACTGGGGTTCTGTGAATAAGGAAGAATACAATGTATATAGGATGGACAACTAACATTTTTATCACACAAGGCATGGGATGACAGAAGATTCTGAGTTAGAATGAAGAGCTAAAAATTCTTTACTACTTGTGCATTCAACAGTAGAATTTTAAAAATCAATTCCTTATTGTAGCATAAACCCTCTGGGTTCAAGCAATCCTCCTGCCTCAGCCTCCCAAGTAACTGGGACTATAAGTATGTGCCACCCTGCCTGGCTAATTTAAAAAAATTTTTGTAAACGTGAAATCCCACTACATTGTCCAGGCTGGTCTTGAACTCCTGGGCTCAAGTGATCCTCTGGATTTGGCTTCCCAAAATGTTGAGATTACAAGTGTGAACCACCACACCTAGCCTTATTCATTTTTTTCCTGGACAAAACCAATCAGTTATTATTTTTAAAAAGCATGTATTGAATCCCTTAACACGTGCCAATTATATTCCACATAGCAAATAAGATCCATAAGGTTTCTGCTATCCTGAAACGTACTTTCTAAAATGGAAAGTAGACAAAAGCAAGTACCAGTTGAGTATCCCTTATCTAAAATGCTTGAGACCAAAAGTCTTTGGAGTTTGGAATTTGTCAGATTTTCAAATATTTGCATATACATAATGAGATATCTTGGGAATGGGATCCACATCTAAAACACAAAATTTATTTGTTTTATGTCTACCTTATACACATAGCCCAAAGGTAATTTTATACATTATTTTGATTTTTTTTATAAAACAAAGTTTGTGTACATTGAATCATCAGAAAGCAAAGATGCCACTCTCTTAGCCACCCATAATGAGCATTCTGTGGCAAAAAAAAATCTTTCAGATTTTGGAGCATTTTGGATTTTTGGACGAAGGATGCTCGAACTGCAATGAAATAATTACACAAGGTTATTTCAGATTGCAATAAATGCAGGAAACACACATGGTCATATGCTGAAGAGTGACAAGAGAAGATGAGGGTAAGACTGGCCACTTTTGTTCACTTGATAAAAACCCAGCACCTAATGCCATGCCTGGTGCAGGGTAGGTGCTCAGTAAATATTTGTTTGTGTTGGAGGAATGGATAGATGGATGGATAGATGATCAGTCACAGAAAGTGTCCTTGAGGAAGTGTTATTTGAAGTGACACCCGAAGAATGAAAATGAGCTGACAATGCTACGAAAATGTGAAAATGTATTCTAGGCAAGATGAACAGCATCCAAACCTTTAGGTTATATCGGTGAAATCAAATTTAATTCTAAAACAAATGAGAAGCCATTGAAAGGTGTTACATTGATTATCTCATCTGGGCCTCACAAAAATTACGGAAAGTAGGTAGTCTTATTATTTCCATTTTGCAAATGAGGAAACTTAACCTAGAAATTGTAAAATAATTTATCCAGATTCACAGAGCTGGTAGGAATGAAATTGGGATTTGATTATAAGAAATTCAGCTACAGAGTCCACCCTTAACCATTGTGCAATGTTGTAAACTATAGAAGTAAATTGTATAACAGGACTAGATTGTTTAAACAGCAAGTAAAAGCCTGGAAAGAAGACGTCTGCCAATTTTATGGATTCAATTTTTAACCACATTGTCTATTAGTGACTTTTATGAATTGAATACATAGCACAGTTTCTCAGAGCCTCCACTGACCATCTTTCTCTTTCAAAGTAAAAATTGTCTTCGTATATTACATTATGAGCTGGATTATTATAAAGAATCTAGTTTCTGGTTCTAGTAAACACTGAAATATGGAATTGCTAAAAAAAAATTAGTTAGAATAACAATAGCTTGATAGAGGAAACTCGTTGCAAACTCAAGCTGGGAAGCCAGTTAACTATGCTCTTCAAGTTGTGATTATACTTCGCATAATTTACTGATTCTGAAAAGTTGAATTTGCTGTCTTCTGAGGATATTATCTTGGGCATATGGGGCACACTCTGCAACCAGAAACAGCACAGGAATAGTCATTCCTTCATGACCACTTCTACAAAAGTGTAAATTGAGGCTAACAGGAAAATCACCCTATTACTCCTGTAAAGTGACTATAGCTTTCAGTTTTCAAATGTGACTTTCTGATCATGTTTGAATGTATTTCTGTTCATATTTGTGGAGACATTTAAGACTTAGAATTAAGAATCACAATTAGAATTGTGATTCTTAATTCTAAGTCTTAAATGTCTTCACAAATAATACGCAACTAAAGAATTTTTCTGTGGTAATTTCATTAGAAACACTTTGGCTAGGACACGGTGATAATGTGCAGATATTTTGTTTGCCATGTCCCAGTCTTCAGGGATGCAATCAATGGTGAAACATGTTTTACAGTAAAACATTTAATACTCCAAATGATGAATAAAACAAAGAGAATGTGTTTAATACATTTTTTAAATCATATACTTTCTTTAAGACCCTCTCACTCCTAAAATAAGCTAGAGTTTTCCGTTTCAATATATAATCAAAAAACCAAGTATCCTATTAACTGTATATTATTGATTCAAATTGAAAAGGACATTGGTAACTTTTTTTCTTTTTAAGAGACAGGGGGATCTCCCTCTATTGTCCAGGCTAGAGTGCAGTAGCACAGTATAGCCTCGAACTCCTGGACTCAAGCAATCCTCTTGCCTCAGCATCCAGAATAGCTAGGACTACCAGGTGCACACCACCACACCTGGCTAATTTTTAAAATATGTTTTTGTAGAGACTGAGGTCTCACTATGTTGCCCAGGCTTGTCTCCAACTCCTGGCCTCCTCAACTGATCCTCTCACCTCAGTCTTTCAAAGTGCTGGGATTACAGGCATGAGCCACTGTACTTACCCCTCTATTTATTTATTTTTTGACTTTAATCAAGGGTATGGTACATTGTATTTGCTTGAAATAGAAAAAAGTATGAGCAAGTCTCTCAGTTCTTATACTAGCCATAGTAAGAGAAACAGAGAAGTACCTGGTTAATTCTTTCTGCACCTGCATTTCTAACCACCTCAGTTAATTACAGTTTTGGGTCATGCTTTACTCTTCTTTTTTTCTACTTCTTCCTTTTTCCTTGCCACATCATCTATTCCACTTTATTTTTTTTATCCCTAAGTAGAGGTCTGCATAATATATCACTACGAAGAATACATTTGCAATAAAACTTTTTTCTACCAAAAAAAAAAAAAAAAAAGCATTGGTTTTATTGTAAACAAACCTCTGAAATTACTTTCAACGTATCAGATGGGTCATGGACCGATGAAGAATTGAGGAGGAAGGTCAAATTTAGGGGCAGAGATGTACTGTAAACTTGGTCAAAAGAATATCTTCAAGTCTTATAATAAGTTACTTTCCTCAGCATTTAAGAACTTGAACACCAAATGCACATGTCTTGTTAAAATCTAATTGAAAGTGGAACTAAAGTAATTTTTAACACAAATCAGCTTTAGAGGACAAATAAGAAACCCAAGGGTCATGTAATGGGACTAGTATATATTGTAGTCCATCTGTGCTTTTCTCAACAACCTCCCAAAGTCAAGCTGACTGGGGAGTAAGAAGTAAGTAGCAGGGAAAATGTTTGGAATTTTGTCTTTTTGCTGAAGATTTTTTTGGCACTTATGAAAAATGCATTGAATGAAATAAGACTTTAAAAATTTTGCAAAAGGCTTTTTGCAAAAAGGTAACTTTCACATTAAAATTGTATAAAAACCAATTCAGTATTTTTCTCATTTATAAGACTTAAAATGAATTCAATGTTTTAAGTCAAACCAATTAGTGAGATATATTTTTTAAAATTACCTATTTATAAATTTTAAAGACCATTTCTAAAAAGATAGCTTACATAGAGAATTTTCCTCTGAGTTAGTTTTTTGATATACATAACAGCATACACACACACACATACACACACACACATACACTTTTAATTTTCTTGGACTTATATATTTTGGGCCCATACATATAAACCATTTGGATATCAAAACAATCTTTATGTTTTTCAGCATGTAATTTTAACGCTGCAGTCTAAGAAATTGTATGTTGTTTAAATGCAATACATCACAATGTTTGATAAATAAAAATAAAAACCCTTAAATCTATCCAAATGCAAGAACTCATAAATATTGTCAAGTTAAAGCTTTTGCCACAGCTGAGGCTATGTCTGGATTTTATTATTTTCCCTAGGATTTCCAACTTTTTCTAAGAAAAGAGATCAATTTTATAGATTAGTCTCCTGAAGTTGTGCCAGTGGGTTTGTTGAGTTTTAGTAATTTTCTGTAGAAAATAGCCTTGAATTTGTCTTTTCATGAGTCATGGTATAAATGAAACCTAAATATATAGAGAAACAGAGATATTAGCGTGATCCAGTCATAAAACAACAGGTGAAGAGCTAGAAATAATAAATGAGGCCTTTATTTTACTTTTTATTTCCTACTCATTTACTCAAATTGACATAAATAATGCAAGAGGTAGTTTGACAAACTGTACAATACAGATTTATAGTCACATTCATTGGTGCTTAGGGGTTTGGGTTTCACCTGAAGTTAAGTTCATATAGTAAATAAAGTCATAATGCCTTGTTTAAATATTTCATGAGAAAATTGCATTTTGTTTTGTCTACTCAGAACCTAAAATCTGTTTTATTGTGGTTATTTTAGAAATATTTGCATGGGATTTTTGGAGTAAGTTTATTTGGTTTGATTTGCTTATTTTTTTTTTAACAGGCCTAACTATCAATCACTTTGGAAATTTGATTGTGTTTCCAACTAACAAATAATAATACACCTGAAAGTGCAAGTCCTTTCCATTTTGAACAGACTCTCTCGCAGCTTTTCCCTAGCTGTTCTTTTCAAATGTTTGCTATTTGGGCCTGTCTGGCCCCCAAAAAATAAAACAAAGGCCTTTTGTAGCCTTTTGCTACTCTTTACACTTGAGGAAGATTAAGCTATCCCAGGCCTCTCATAGCCAAGGGGACCCATTAATATTAAAATTTAGATTTTTCAACTGTTATGCAGAAAACCGTGAATTCAGTAGATTCCATGGTCATTCACATGCGTTACATGCTACTCTGAGTAATGTTGCATGAAGTCTTAATTACAGATTGATCAAATTCTGTAAATTGTGTTTTGGCGTGGCCAAGGAATGGGTTTTTCCTATTGTTGTTTAATAGAAAGTAATAATGTATGTCATGTGAATTTTACTTTTCTCAATGAATTAGATTGCAACAATGCCTAAGTTTGATTATATAATTATTAATAGTAATAACAATAATAGCTCACATTTAATAAGCCCTTACTATGTACCAGGTACTGTACTAAGGCTTTTTAAATCTAATGATTCATTTAATGCTTACAAAACCATACAAACTAGATGCTATTATTAGCTAAGTTATGGAGACTTGAAATTGAGGCACAAAGACATTAAATAACTTGTCAAGATCAAGTATCTAGTAAGACTGAATATAAAGTCAGAAGTGGGATTTGAACCAGTCGACTCCAGAGCTAACATGCATAACATGTAGCCTACACTTTTTAATTATTCATAGGGTACTTCAAGACTCCTGTGGTGCCTTTGGGTTGGCAATTTCAGTGTTTTTTATGCTGAACATAAGATATATAAATATAAAATATTATACATAATATATATTTAAATATATATTTTATATGTGCATATACATATTTCCCTAATAAATATTGAAAGAATGCACACATGAATGAGTGGGTGGGTGAATACATAAATGAAAAATTTGTATTGAGATTTGCTAACAGAGAATTTGGTATAACTAAATATCTAATATATAATTTATATTTTGAGGTAATTATTTAGCCAACATTTAAAAATATGATTATAGTACTTACGAAGATTTTCAGAGACATTACATTTTTCTCTTATTTCACTGTTTTAAACAAGATGGAGATTAGAGGGTGGAAAATGGATTTTGGAGAAATAAACCCATCATATTAACTGTAACCATGAGTTCCTTGAAGACAAATCAAATCTGAAGTCTTTTTCTTTTTCCTTACGAATATACTTCAGTACCAAGGACCTGATACTTAGTTTGGACTCAGTAATTATTTATTGTTGTAAGTAGCACAGCAGGAATAAAAAAGTTTATGATTTGCAACCAACCAACCTATATTTTAATCCATATTTAACCACTGGCTGGGTTATGTTACATTTCCCCTCTCTTAATTCATTTCCATATCCATAAAATATGGAGCATATGCCTCTATGGTTTCTTGGTGATGAAATTATGTATTAAAAATTATAAAACTGTAAGAAATATTTCTTAAAATGTGTTTGTGTTCCATGGAAACCTGTAAATCTCTCTTGAAACAAAAAAGGTTCTATAATCACATACTTCTAGAAATATTTCAGCTGAGTTCCTTTAAAACTTCCTCAAGCTGTAACATGCTAACAGGTACTGGGACTATCCAAGGAGGGATGATATTTTGCAGAATTTCACAAGCTTATTTTGCTTTATTACCATTTTTCATAAAATACCTCATAGGAAAACTTAAGCATGAGACTGATATGATTACATTATTATTAATAGTCCCCAAAATGCAAATTAGCAATAAAAGTTGTAAAAATTTCAAGTAATCAAGATAAACCAGATGTATTAAATTAAAATAATGGAAACTTTGTAAGATTAGTGGCAGCATATAGGTTTAGAGTAATTATTATCATTGTGATAACAAGGACAGAAATAGAATTATGGAAACATTCTAAAGCAGTATGTGGGAACATTGTTATCAGAAATAGATACAGTAATTGTAATAGAGAGGTTAGAATTTCACACTCCAGAATATCTGAATTTGTCTCTATCTGAAGCCTTCTCATTCCCAGTGCTTATGAAATTTACACTGGCTGCTGTATTGAAATGCTATGAGTCAGAATCAGGGTTTTAGTATCAACCAAGTGGATGGAATTTAGCTAGTTATCACCAACTGTGAAAGGAAAAAGTATCTGTTAATTTCAGTCACAATGCTATGTATCAGGCTCTCGGTGCTTTTTTAAAGGAGGGTCAATTTTAAGAATTCTAAGGAATCTCTTTGTTCCTGCTAATTTGTCTGAAGGTTTACGAGGAATACAGGAGAAAGCTAAATTGTTTGGAGAACAGTAAGAGATTTAGATCCTGAGAAAGATCCTGGAGGAAAGGCTGGGACCAGTATGCTGAAAAAGACACAATCCTCTTGCCCTATCCCAAGAGTAAAGGGCAAGAGGTAGTGTCTGCCAAAAACAAAACAAACAAACAAACAAACAAACAAACAAAAACTTAAAAAAAGATGAAAAGGAAAAGTTTTGTGGAGAGATATCGACTGGGTATTTATATGGCTTTTTGCTGTTTTTTGTATAATGTAATGATGTCCTTTCGTCTCCCCATGAAATCTTCAATGAAATCTACATCACTTGATAATACACTGTAGAGTGAGATTGATTTGAGGAACGGGAGTATGGCTCTAGTCACATCTGTTTTACCCACACGAGACTGATGTGGTCTTCTAGTCTGTAAATTAAGTTATGCAGGTGGTTCCTGCCAGCAGAGGTTTAAAAAAAATTATGCAAGTGAGTAAATCTTTTTCAGTACCACCTGTTTTAGGTCTTTCTAGATCCCAAATCCCAGTGTTGGCACCTGGAGGGCTGAGAAACAGTATATGGGAATCCCAGGAATTCTGTTAGCTTCTTTGGCCTAAGCCCCAGACCAAATGCAGATTTCCACTCTTCCTTTTCTGATAAGTGCAAGGTAATTTTGACATTCTTACTCCATTGATAAGAAGAGACCCAGGAAAGGAACACCAAAAAATAAGAACAATTTCCCAAAATGATTAGACAATGGCTGAGACTGGCCTAAACTATCAGAGATCTTGCCAGTCCAGAGCACTGACCTCTGCTAGATCCTACAGGCAGGGGAAACACACAGTTCAGGCTCATCTTCTCCCATGGAATGCTGCAGAGAGCAAATATAGGTAGCATAGAAATTAAGGAAAAGAGTATGCCAAGGAAAGAATCCAATCAAACATGTCATGGTTAAAGAAGAGCTTTTAGTTTCTTATCAAATTGAAAACTCTGTGCACATCAGAGTAAAGGTGGTTCTAAAAGGCAACCCCTGCTCTCATGCATTTGATGACTCTTGAAAAACAGAACCCATATGTAAAGGGACAATAAAACTGTGTTATGTGGTATAACTAATATAAGGATGCGTTTGTGGCATGTGGTGCATATGCTATAAATTCTTGTTGTATTGGATGGAATTAAGTAAGAGTTTGGGGACAGAAGAATCCCTGGTGTATTAGTATTTCCCTAGAGAATTTTTTTCTTGTAATTTTGAATTAGTGAAGCTAATGATTAACTTATAGACCAAGTTTGTACTAAAGGAAGATAGTAAATACCAAATATATGGCTATGATCCCAAAGATCCAAACCCTTTTTAGATTTCAGCATAGAGATGCTTTGCTGCTCCTAAGGTACCATTTCTGCTCCTGCCTCAGAGCCTTTTCATCTTCTGTTTCCTCTATCTGGCATGTATTTCCCCCATGTGTCTGGCTCTTCATACAATTATCTGATAAAATGTCACTTTTTTCAGAAAGGACTTTTTTGATCTACTGTACTTATATAAACTTACTTCTGCTTCCAGCCCCTACCATCCATTACCCCCACTCCTTCTCCCTTCGTTTATTTTGTTCTAAGCTTCTTTATAGCTTTATCATCACCTAGTATATTATGTTTATGTGTTTATCTTCTTCCTTCACTAAAATGTAATAGCCAGGAGTCAGAGATATGTCTTGTTTTGTTCAATGGCATACAGTTTGTGCCTAGAACAGTGCTTTGCACATAATAGGCATACAATACATATTTACTTGATGAGTAAATGATGAAATAAAAAGTGGACTGTGTGGTAACCTTTACATCCTTGTATGTATATTAGTTTTATATGTCTTCAGAAATATGTTTTAGCCATCTTCAGCTGCTGTAAAAGACTAGCTTTCTTGAGAGTAGTGCGAGGTTAGCTATGGTGACTGTTACTTTCCATCGTTACCCTCTTCTTTTTCGTATCTAAAACTTCTCACCTCTTTAAGGTACACTCAAAGAATAATTTTTTTATTTCCCATCAAGTTACAGTCTTTCTTCAGCTTTCATCCCTTTAGTAATAGTTGTGGTGAATTTTTTCTCCCAAGAAGCCCCTAAAAAGGCGTTAATTTTTATGTAAACAAACAACAGGAGAAAAACATATAAACATTAAAGCAAAATATTTTACCTACAGAAATATATTTTCAGCAACCTTTATTTCTCATGCTATTGTTAAAAATACCTCTGCTTGGATAGAACCTTTTTGTTTCCATACTGACTTCTTCTTTGCTTCTCCTGTGAACTTTTTCAATTCTGTGTTTGGCAGCAGTTTTGTTTTCCTTGGAGCTAAGTACTGTGTAACATACTGTTAGTTGAAGGCTGTGATGCAGAAATTTATTATTAAAAATAAAAGAGAGAGAGAATTTATTCCATAAGGATCAAAATGACTTAGTGTCAAAGCAGTTAGGATTTTCAAAATGCTTTCTATAACAGATTGTGTTTCTTTTCAAGGAAGTTTACTTAGTTTGCCAGGAATAAGTTTAAGGGTCTTCACTGTGCCTATCTTGGTTAATGAGAACTGAGAAGAGAAGAAAGATACTCTTTTTAAAAAAATGTTTTAGAGAATTTCTTCATCAGATGGAAAGATTTTGTTTGCCATTTGCAGGCATAACCTTGGTGACCTATATATCCCCAGACCTTCTGGTAAGATGCTTATTAAAATGTCATTACCCAGAGGAGTAATCATAAAATAGCCAGAGGGTATTTTTTATAGATGGTGAGAGACAAACATTTTTTTCTCCCTGAATTAAGTAGTCATGTACTCTTATCAACTAGAATATATTTAAACTTACTTTTATTTATTTTTCCAGTCTCAGTCTCTCCCTCTCTGTTTTATATTTCCAGCAACTTTATATAACGAATCTTAAAATCATAAGCATTCCTTCTCCAAAAAGAGTATCATATCATCTTAATAAAGTTTCTCTTTCCCCAGAATTGCTTAAGTAATATGCTGCTATTCATTTCTCTTGAAAGTTTAGTCAAAATGGATTATTTTGCAAAAAGGAAAATTCCACAGTTTCTATTTATTTTCCTCATTGTCTGTGACCCATTAATGTCTTTTATCTGCTACTAGGATAATGTCAAATGATTACTTTGGTCATCTGCAATTTAACACCAATCTTATCCGTTTGATTGAAAGGATGGTTTGACTTTCTCTTTGAAACAATATCAGCATCATTTTGCACTTAATTCTGAAATTCATTGACTTCAATGTGCAAAGTGTCTTCTTTACTATTTATTGTAAATAACCATTTTTTTTTTTATTTGTTGTAATCACACATCAAGAACGTGGGGATAGGGAGATGTGTTTGTGAAACATTTATCCCTATGGTTCTGCTTTAACAGGAATACTTACCAGTAGCTAAATGCCTCATTTTATTTTAAATAATCTGTAATACTAAGTCAGTTTATCACACTGTGGGTAGTTTTTTTAAAAGGATTCTGACAATATGCTTCTTATTGTAGTCATTCAGCCATTATCTGAGAACAATGTTTTTATGACAGTAAAATATTTTTTTGTACAAGTAGGATAAAAATTCATATGCTGTCATGTGCTAATCTGAAGTCTATCCTTACATCTCCCACTCTCCACCCCATGCACCATCTAGTGGCCAGAATGCTGTAATCATGGGAAGGAATAAAGTGCTGACACTATGCAGTCCTTACCCCCACCATTGCTTCTTTCTTTGCATTAAAAAAGAAGGAAGGGAGGGAGGAAATACAGTGAAATAATAAATGCTAAATTTTGGCTCAGATTATTTTAATTAGAAATAGAAGTTTAATGATAAATACTTTGTATTCTTCAAATCCAAAAGGAAAAATATCCTGTTCATTTCCTTTGGTGCTCTTATTGACTGTAGAACATTACAGTATCTCATTTGTCATATACAGAGTTCATTCTTTTTGAATATATTTCACATAGGATGTGGATTTCTATAACATTTCCTAATACTTTGAAAAAAGTAGCCATAGTGTACATTTAAAAATACTACCACATTCTTGGTCAGCTCATACCTTTCAAATATAATATAAAGATGATATTAATATATAAATAAGAATGGAAAAGAATTTCTTTGCCCTACATACTTCTCAGTTTATTATATAATGCTAGGAAATAATTCTCTGATATATAACACACTTGGCAAATTTTATTGTTTTATGCTTTAAAAGAAAAAGTCAAATTTAGTGAATTTTTTGAAATGCATCATACAAGCTCTGATTTGCAAATTACCAAATTGATCTTATCTTCAGTACTAAATGATGACCTAAATTAGTCTACACTTTGAATGTTTTTGTTCTTTGACTAAAATCATCATCGTTAAGATAATTAATGGCAGAAGGCCGTGATTAAAGGCTTTTCTTATTTTAATTCTGGTCCTACAAAAATGTTTCCTTTTCAACTTACTGTCATCATCAAACACTCTCTCTTAAATCAATATATTATGGATTACAACTTGTGTTTGTAAGATTTATTTGCCTTTTTTAGCTGTGATAGGAGAATTTACCACCTTATTTTGATCCTGTTAGTTTACACTCATTAGTAAACTATTAGGTTTAATAGTCGGCATTTTTTTTTTTTTTTTTTTTTTTTTGTATTTTTAGTAGAGATGGGGTTTCACCGTGGTCTCGATCTCCTGACCTTGTGATCCGCCCGCCTCGGCCTCCCAAAGTGCTGGGATTACAGGCGTGAGCCACCGCGCCCGGCCAGTAGTCGGCATTTTATAAATCTTCCAGAAGATGTGGAGAAATCATTTCACTAGAGGCCTAGTGCTCAATTTATTGCCACTTTAAAGTTGCCAAAAATAATCATCTCGCCCTCCTATTTTAATGTAAGGTATCGTCAATGTTTGAAATGTGTCAGGAATTGTTTTTGATAGTTCTCATGAACAATTAATTAACTGATTTTAATTTATGTTTCTAAATCATACTATTTATTTCATGTTAATTATTGCTTGTGAACCATATTATAGTCAACTTTAAATTAGTATCAATAAGTATTTCTGAGATGACGTAGTACCAATAAATCCATAAATTAAAAAATTAAAGCATTAAATAAATATCTACCATGTAAGCATTCAATTTTATATAATGATTATCTAGGTCAGTGTACCCAAAATTGTGTGCTAGCCAAACTACAATTAAATCATCATGGTAATTCCAAGGCTTAAAATGATTGACTATGTCTGTTAAAAATGAGTAGCTTAAAATTCATTAAATTACTTTGTTATGTTTTTTACTTATTATACCAGGAACAGTTCACATGTTCTTTTTTATAAAGGCCTTGGAAGCCAAATTTTAATTGCTATATGGTATCATTTTGTATGCTGTAATCTATTGAGTAATTTCCCTTTTGTTGGATATACAATTAGTAGCACATTATAGTTACTGAATTTTTACATCTTAGTTTACTGGTTCAAAGGGTATGAATTTTAGGAATTCATTATATATTTTTTATATATGTATAAATATATCTACACAATGTATATATGTGTATTTGTTATATAGTAGCAATATATATGCTTAGTTTACTCCCTCTTTTCTGAATATTCAACATTATTAATTTGTAAATATAATAGGCAATAGTAGTATCTTGTCATAGTTTATACTGAATTTCTTTTACTTCCAATAAAGTTGCTTTCCATAGATCTATTTATTTCATAAGTTGTTCTTAGTCTTCCCTCAATTTTTTACTAGGGTTGGGATTCTATCAAATTTGTAAGAACCCTTACTGTCCTGAAGATATTATTCTTTACCTATGGTTTACTGCAGATACTTTACCAATGTGACATTTATGCAAATACTCTGAAGTTTTATATAGCCAGATCAATTGTCCTCTTGTGTAATAAAAAAAACTTTAAAAAAGATTTAGATTTCTTTAAATTTTTTTATTTCCCAAGATAGGTTGAATATTTACCTGGATTTTATTCTATTTTATATTTACAGGTTTGTCTTTTTAAAAATTTGTCTTTTAAATTTATAATTAATATTAGCATTTAATATAAGGCTAGGCTCTAATTATTTTTTTCCCCTAAAAGTCCATTTTTCTTTTTCTTTTTCTTTCTTTCTTTTTTTTTTTTCGTGTGAGACAGGGTCTCACTCTGTTGCCCAAGCTGGAGTGAAGCAGTGTGATCTCAGCTCACTGCAATCTTGGCCTTTGAGGTTCAAGCAATTCTCCTGCCTCAACCTCCCCAGAAGGTGGGATTATAGGCATGCCACACCAGGCCCACCTAATTTTTGTATTTTTAGTAGAGAAGGGGTTTCACCATGTTGGCCAGGCTGGTCACGAACTCCTTTTTTTCATTAGTTGAAGAATTCATCGAATACAAAATATTTTTGATATTTTCTTTTTTATATTTTGTTGGTACACATATGTATATTTATTCCAAATTATTTCATTCATTTGCATTTTAATGCTAAACAATTATCCCAAAATTTGGTTAAATTTTATAATATATTTTAACAACCAGAAAGGTATTTTCATCACTTGTAACATTTTCTAATGGACTCTTTTTTTTTTTTTTGAGATGGAGTCTCACTTTGTCTCTCAGGCTGGAGTGCAGTGGCACAGTCTTGGCTCACTGCAACCTCTGCCTCCCAGGTTCAAGCAGTTCCCCCACCTCAACCTCCCAAGTAGCTGGGGCTACAGGTGCACACCACCATGCCTGGCTAATTTTTGTACTTTTAGTAGAGACAGCGTCTGGTCTCGAACTCCTCACCGCAGGTAATCTGCCCGCCTTGGCTTCCCAAAGTGCTAGGATTACAGGCATGAGCCACTGTGCCCAGACCTCTAATGAGTTCTTTTTTATTGTGTATACTTGAGGTGTACAACATGATGTTTTGATGTATATTTACAATGTAAAATAATTAATAAGGTCAAGTGAATTAACATCTCCCATAGTTTTAACTTTCTTTGTGTCTGGTGAAATCAACTAAAATCTACCCTCTTAGCAAACTTCAGCACACCGTATAACATCATGAGCTATAGTTCACATGTTCTCCATTGTATCGCTACACTTATTCATCTGACATAACTGATTATATACTCTCCGATGAAATTTATGTTTTTTAAAAATTAAAAATACTATTAGCTTTTTTTTTTTCTTGTTTACCTCTTTTTTTTTTTTTATTATTATACTTTAAGTTCTAGGGTACATGTGCATAACGTGCAGGTTTGTTACATATGTATACTTGTGCCATGTTGGTGTGATTGAAATCTAGTTAAACCTGAAATCTAGTTAAATTTGTTTGAGTAGAACTGAGCACTCAATAGTTTATAGAATTAAGTCTTCTTTACCAGTAGCACTGTATGTCCATCAGTAAATTTTTGCCATTTTCTGTATATGTTTATCAAACATTTCTTGATAATGTTCAAAGGCATATTATTTTTGTTGCTATTGTGAACAGTTGTTTGTTGTTAAGTCTACTTAGGAGTCATTGCTGTTATACAGAAAAGCTAATAATGTACATAAATTCATTTATAGTCCATCTTGTTGTGCTAGCTTATTAGTTATAGATATTCTTCAGTTGGTACTGATGAGTAATGAGATTACTGACAGATGAATGGAGTTTCTTTTCTCTCAGTCAATATATTGTATTTCCTTAATATTCTTAACGTTAAATGTTATTTTCAATAAGTAAATATTATTCTTTGTAAGCAAGGTAGCTCAGGGCTATTACCACCATAGGAACGTGATAATATTTTATAGGTTATTATTGAAAATCTACATTTTGTGACTATGTGGGCATATTTCACATTAAATATTTAATAATTTTACTCTTTAGAACTTTCAAGATTTTTACAGTTTTGAAGGAGGATTAAAAATTATTGAACTAATTTGGCCTTCTGGTTCTTATAACTTGTGGCACCAGGTTTAACGATAGTAGTAATTTACCCAGAATATTTTCTTAAGAAGCGAAAGGCTTAATAACATGCAAATAAAGCTATACATGGTTTAACATCTATCTAGGATGTTCCTGACAGAGCTATACAGTAGCTTATTTTATCACACAGTGATATTAAAATACTCTCAAAATGATTAGAAGTTGAAATATTAGCTATCAAACCAGGAGTTTGCTACTAATGTAGGCGTGTTAATTTATTCATGATAGCTATTTAATATATTACTAATAAAGATTGGAACAACCTGATTATTCTTTAAAATAAAGAAGAAAAGTGTTTGTCAGGTAAAATAATCATTTAACTTATCGTAATTATCATCTTTACAGCTCATGGGGCATTCAGAATGGGACCACAAACGAGGGTCAAGAGGATCTCAGGTAAGTTTCTTTTCCTTTTCTTTTTCATGTTTTGTTCCTTAACATTTTCAGCCATGGGTTTCCTAAAACTCAAGATATAATAAAAAGTAGAGAGAGTGAGAGGCGAAGTAACTATGCCATTTGTTTTTATTTAAGTTAACTATAATTAAAGTCTGGATTTCAAATCCCAAAGGCAGATGCCAGGATATTCCTCCTAAGAGCTTTCTGGTATCCCAGATTGGTTTATGGATTTTATATTCATCTTGTCTCTGCAGAATATATTTTGATCAGCAACCCACTCTCTTTATTCATTTCCTTTGACAATTTTTCTGTGTATTTTATTTTTTTCTTCAGCTTCCTGTTTTTGGTTAAATATTTTGAAATATAATCAGACTAAACTCTAAACTAATTACAAGATTTTGTCTCTAAATTAACTTTCTTCATCTGAGGGAAACAGAAAGATAAAAGGACCTATTATTTTTGAGAAGAAACAAATTCTAAATCTTTCTATATTACTAGACTGTTTTCATTGTCTTACTTTATGTCTTAGGCAAGGAGAAAAGCTTCCATGACGCATTTATGCTTTTTAATGACCTAATTAGACAATGTGGATTTGTTTTGCTTCCATAATTACTTTCCCTGACAGAATAAAGACTGAGCTTTACACTAAGAATATTATTTCTCCTCCTAGAGCACTTTGTGAAGAAATATAAAAATAATTTCTCTCATGGCAGCCTATGGTTACCTGACTGTAAACATGCAAAATAAAAATTAAGTAGGTGGAAATTTTTGCTTCTTTTGCACACATTTTGTATTTGCTACTAAAAAATATATAATTTACAAAAGGCAGTTGAATGTGCAATACTTTAAATGAAAGTTCATTGGAAAGTGGGGACTTCTCCCAAGTGTTTTACAAAGCCGATGTGTTCTTGTGTTGTCATTAAATTTGTATGAATAACTATTTAATTTAGGTCACTAGGAAAATAAAACCAAGTCAATCAATTGTTTTAGTTCACATTTTAATGAGTGATTTTATTTCTGTCCATCATCAATTTGATTAGTAAATAATGTAAACCAATTAAATTCGGATCATCTAAAAGAATTTATGCCTTACTTCCTTTCCCTCACTCTTACCTCCCCTTCAGTTTCTCTGAAAACTCTCCCTCTGTACACATCTATAAAATTTTAAGTCAGAATTTGCTGCAAGGTCAGTAATGAAGGGATTAAATTAACATAGAGTAAATTCTGTGTGATTCTAAACCAGTAAAAAAGTAAAGATAACTGCAAGTAAGAAGGTCCATGGTTTCTGATGGTTGCCACCAAAACATTTTGACATTCAAAACATGCCAAGCAAGTTGTTGAGGACATGTCTCTTCAAAGCAATGTAGTGTTATATATAGAAAATTATTGTTTAAGATATACATTATTTACCCTCTATTTTGCTTTGGTATAATTTATCTTCAGGTTTAGATTGGTCACTATGTCAATATAAATTGTCAAAAAAAAAAAAACCTCACAATTGTACAGTATTGTTTTTGTTAACTTTCAGCATAAAAACAAAATTTTTAAAATTCCAAATATTGCATATAGCTAGAATATGTGAGAATTCCACATATAAACATAAACTATTTTCATAAATGAAGTTTGATTATATTTGAAAGCCTGAGGTGGTTCTAAAAAGCAAAAGCATTAAAACAGGCTTGCGTGAATTACCATTATAAACATCAAGTCTTTTTTGGATCTCTTAATCAGCAAAAAAGCTATTCTAAATATAGTATACCTTTGTCCCATTTTGATTCCTCAACTCAGATGCAAACTGTCAAACTAAAAAATAAACACAACACACCAAAAGATAAGAACAATAAGAAGCATAGCAAAAAACGTTAAAAAGAAAGAGAATTTCCAAAGAATTTGGAAATTGCCGGTAGATAAATTAAGCCTTGAGTAATAACCTCTTATCTGATTTCAATTCCCTAGTGACAAAATATAATAATAATAATTCATGTTTTGAATAATTGATCTCTTCTTTAATTGTATTATCTCCTTGGTCAATATGTCTAAAGCCTTCCAGCTTTTCAAGGGGAACTTCAGACAAATTGCACTTGAACACAGACCTCTTAATAGTTTACTCCAAAGCCTTGCTCAAGTTCCATCTTAGTTAATTTAGAACTGGTTTCTAAGCACTTGCTGTGTTTACAGCACTGTGGTGGATCTAACTGAAGAAAACTTGAAAGACAAGGTTACTGCTTTCCAAGAGCTCACAAATTATGGTTGGAAATAGAGCAATATTTGTATATATAATTCACATATAAGGCAATCTGGTAGATGCAACATTACATACAGTATGTGGTACATGATGACATATCTGTGAATGACAGTATGTATGATGGTGGTCAGATAAAATTATAATACTATGTTTTTACTATGCCTTTTCTATGTTTAGATCAAATACCATTTGGTACAGTTGCCTACAATTTTCAGCACATGCTGAAGTAACATGCTGCACAGATTTGTAATCCAGGAGCAATAGGCTATAGCATATAGCCTAGGTGTGTAATAGGCTATACAATCTGGTTTGTGTAAGTATACTCTATGATGTTCCCACAACAAAATCCCCATCATTAAATGACATATATACAAAGTGTGATAAGACTATATATATATATTGGGAGGCCGAGGCAGGCAGATCACCAGAAGTCAGAAGTTCAGGACCAGCCTTTCCAACATGGTGAAACCCCATCTCTACTAAAAATAATAAAAAATAATAATAATAATTAGCCAGGCATGATGGTGGGTGCCTGTAATCCCAGATACTCGGGAGGTTGAGACAGGAGAATCTCTTGAATCCCGGAGGTGGATGTTGCAGTGAGCCAAGATTGTGCCACTGCATCCAGCCTGGGCAACAGAATGAGACTCCATATCAAAAAAATAAAATAAAAAAAGACTGCATATATACAAAGTGAGATAGGATTTAGGTAGAGGAGTATTTCTTTCTCCCTAGTAGACTAGGAAATACCTCTGAGAAGTGATGGTATCTGAGGTGTGGCTTTAAGGATGGGTAAACTTTCAAAAGTACAGAGGAAAAGGTGGATGAAAAAGCTTTAGTAAAAGTCTGAACTGAGAAGAGTGTGGGACACATTTGAATATATGTGAATTTTTTATAACTTCTGTATAAATACTTGTGGATGGCAACTCTTACAGCAATTACTGTGAGGGAATAATCTGGATAATGCTATACTTTATTGACTAGATAGGCAGAGGAAGATAAGAGGGTCAAGAGTTTGAATCTGAGTACTGTAAGAATTAGGACCATTAACACAGAACAGTTTAGATGGAAGGTGATGAGTTCAGTGTTAGCAATATTAAGTGACAAGTGAAGATGACAATTCCAAAACGAAGTTACAGACACATACTCGAGGCTGATTAGAACAAAAGGTGTCAGTTTGAGAATGCTAATCGTACAGGAGATAACTGAACTCCACCAGTAGATAGACTCCCAGAAGAATATTAAAAGAAAAAAAAACAGAAAAAAAGTCTGATTCTAGTAAAGACTAGAAACAAGCTGAGGAGGGAGTTAATATGAGTATGCATGGTCTTACTAGAGACCAAGGGGAGGAGAGATGATTCAGAACCAAAAGTAGTTACACCAAGGAGAGGAATAAGATCACAGACCAAGGTTCAAGAAAATTAAAATGTAGCAGATGTCTTTGGGTTTAGTGATTAGGAGGACATTAGTGAACTTTCAAAAAACAGTTTTGAGAAATAAGTGGTGGAAAGAAAAATACAGAAGAGAATAGTGTAAGATACCAGAAGAGTCTTGGAAGAGCTTTGTTTTAAAACAAAGTTGGGATTGCAGCAAGAGGTGGCAGCAAGAGTCATTTATTTATTTATTTAGTTAGTTATTTTTAATGCTAAGGTGAGGTGTGTGTCTTAATTACTGGCAGATGAAAAGAATTAGTGTGGAAAAGAAAACACTGAAAATTCTCAATAGTGAGCTGATTCAGGACTAATTATTGGTGAAGGTGCAGGAAAGGGAATGTGCTTGCTTCCAGAGTGGTCCTTTTGGCACTTCTTTATGTATTTTCCTCACAGGAAACCCACCCCTACCCCCACCCCATATCAGCCATTTACACTACATCACAGAAACTGGCGCTGTTTGCAAATGAAATACTGGATAAATTCACCAAAAAGTACAGATGGGGAAGCTTTGAAAAGAAAGTAGAGGCCAGGGGCAGTGGCTCATGCTTGTAATCCCAGCACTTTGGGAGGCCAAAGCAGATGGCACCCGAGGTCAGGAGTTTGAGACCAGCCTGACCAACATGGTGAAACCCCACCTCTGCTAAAGATACAAAAATTAGCCAGGCGTGATGTCATGTGACTGTAGTCTCAGCTACTCAGGAGACTGAGACAGGAGAATAGCTTGAACCTGGGAGGCAGAGAGGCAGAGGTTGCAGTGAGCCAAGATTGTACCACTGCACTCCAGCCTGCAAGAAAGAGCCAGACTCTGTCTCAAAAAAAAAAAAAAAAAAAAAAAAAAAGTAGAAATATTTCTAGCAGAATGAAAGAGAGAGAAAAAAAAAATAAGGACAGATAAAACTGTAACATTAAAAAGATATTATGAACCTATTGACTTCAATTTTCTTGGTAGGATTGAGGATATAATAGTGAAAAATCTTGAATGCTAGAAAAATATTGTTTTAGATATATAAAAAAGGGAACTTGCTTGATTCCTGCCCAATAAAAAGCAGAGAGCTGTGTGAGACGTGAGTGTGCTAGCCTGCAAGATGAATTTTAACATATTTTACTTTGATTTGCAAAACATGGATATATGTCAGGTACTTTTTTTTAGCCTTTGAGGAATCAGAAATAGACAAAACGTTGGTGTCTAGCAGCATCTAATTTTTTTTTTTTTTTTTTTTTTAAGTCAGCCTTAATCATTGCTAGGATAGAGTTAAGCTTCCCCTGGCTTCTCCCTGGATAGTTAATAAATAAGGGATTTTCTTAAATTTCCCTTTGTGCTTCAAAATTGTATCATATATGCATTATCACAGAATTTAAGATGCACCGTTCATATCGAATACTTGTCCTATAGAAAACTACCTTTCTTCTAGTAAATTCCAACCCTTAATTGCATATGACTCTTTAGACCTAGCAAGAATGTCATTCAGGCTTATTTATATTACTTTATCCTCAGTAATTTTCTTTCATAATTTGTCAGCTCACTCATGGCTTTCTGGCTGATTTTTCTTCTTTCTTCTTTTTAAAAGTATATAACTGTCAAATAGTAGATCATCCAAATGTAGGAAAGATGCTAAATGATAAATAAACTTCCAGCAGCATGCAGAACTTTGTCTGGCAGTGTTCCCAGTAATACCAAATGAAGTTGGGATGAAATTCTCAGAAGGCAATTACTTCTTGTTTTTTCTTCATTTTTATTTTTTATTCTTGAAGGAAAGTTTTCCAGTGGGAAGTAAAAAGAGGCAACAGAAAATATGCTTTTTTTTTTTTTTTTTTTTTTTTTTTATTTTTTTTTTTTTAAGGGAGACGGGAGTCTGGCCCGGTGCTCAGGCTGGAGTGCAGTGGGGCGATTTCCGCTCACCGCAACTTCCACCTCCCTGGTTCAAGCGATTCTCCTACCTCCGCCTCCTAAGGAGCTGGGACTACAGGCGCCCGCCACCGGGCCCAGCTAATTTTTGTATTTTTAGTAGAGACGGGGTTTCACCATTTTGGCCAGCATGGTTTCAATCTCTTGACCTCGTGATCCGCCCACCTCGGCCTTCCTAAGTGCTGGGATTACAGCCGTGAGCCACTGCGCCCGGCCGCCTTTTTTTTGAAAAGCTTAAAAATGGTAGGAGGGGATTCCAAGGGGCCAATAATTTACTTCTCACCTAGTGGAGGTTCCTTGTGGAAAAGATTAGTTCAATTTGTGAATTTGTAAACTTCCTAACATTTTAATATACTTGGAACCCTCAGGCCTTTATTTACCAAGAGTGAAAAACTAGCAAGTTTTTAGTTATTTAGTACATTATTGATATTTTGACTACCAGCCAGACTTTATTAGCTGGACTTAAAAGTACTTACAAGAAACAAATTTTTGTGTTGTCCGTCTGGTTTTCAAATGATTGAAGTCTTTCTTTAGGTAATAGAATTCTGGTTTGTATGATTCTAAATAATTCAAGTATTAAGTGTAAAATACAGGAAGATAGCTGAGTATTCCGATGGAAAAAAAGTTATTAAATGCATTAGACTATCAGTATGCTTTAAAATGACCCATGGCCTATTTTGGAGCATGTCTTTAGTGGTTTAACAAGTCCTGGAGGCAACAAATTGTAAAAATTCTAGACTAAAAGCAGTTGCCTAGATCAGTTAGTCTTTATATCATAATGTTAAGTCTCAATGATGAATTTTGATGAGGAGTCATTGTGCTTTACTTTTTTGTCCGTAATTTCAAGGGAATGGATCTGATAGTCATAGCTACTGAAGTTGATTAACCTAATCATTTGCCTACTAATGGCCTGATTCAGTGACAGGTCACTTCTTTTCTAGGTTAAATCATTTGTTTTTGATAAGAGAATGTGGAGAGTAATTTAAATGCCTTTTCAGATTTATCTGGAGTAATGCCATATATATTTATTGAAGTTAATTCCTTTTAATACATTTTAGAAAGATGACCAGCCATATTTCCCAGAAATTTGTTGCAAGGGATTAATGTGAGCAGATTGGGAGCTCATTATTACATCTCCCAAATGTCTGACATGTCACCAGGGAATAATTTATGCCCTGGAGCTAGCTGCCAGTGCCACTTTTTCTACAATCATAAGTGTCTTTCACTTGCATTTCTTCCTCCTTTTTCATTTTTCCATATATCAACCTAACAACACTTAATATTCGTTCAGAAATTGTTCCTATAATTGTTTAATTTATGGCAGCTCTCCAAAGACAGTTTGGTTTTGGGGTTTTTCGTTTGCTTGTTGTTTTGAGAAATTTGTTTAAATTTTGCTTATACCAACAGGGACCACACAAAACATATTTGCCTAGGGTCTCAGTTATTGTAAGGATGGCTTTGTCATTGCATGTAATAGTGACAGGAAGGGACCTAAATACCATATCTATCTTCTCCATTAGGTCTTCCTCTAGATATTTAAAATTTTATCCTTTAGTCAGTTCTGCACTGTTGGACAGTTGTTTTATACTCTTCCCCCACTCTTTGAAATTGCTTTTATTTAGTTACTGTTGAGTATTATGTCTTTAGTTTGCACTGACAAACTACAGGACACAGTTTTTAGCAAATCTATCATAGTAGGGATATTGTTGACAGTGTTCACAGCGCACACAGTGTCAAGAGGATGGGGAGACATTTCTCTTTGTCCTCAGAGAAGGGAAAACAGTGTTTCTCTTTAACAACTGAATCCACTAGTATATTACTTGTCTAGCATCCCTGGTCTCCCCCTAGTAGAGGCCAGAAACAACACCCCCAGGCCCCAAGTTGTGATAAGAAAAATGTCTCCAGACATTGTCAAATGTCCCCTGGGAGGCAACTTTGCTTCTAGTTGAAAACCACTGAAATTACCGCATAATTTCATTGCCAGGTGTATGGAACACAGTAAATAAATATTTAGTGATTAGTCTTAACACTTTATATAGGAAAATGAGAATATGCTTTTTCAAGCATTTATGCTTGCAGGTTTTCACGTTTCATCTTTAAGTCTATCAAATAGAAATTTTAAAGAACATATTCATTTCACTCTGAAGTAGTTTTCTCATAGTGGAATTATGTCCAAGAAATCTAATGGCTGGGTGTGGGGGGGAATGTACTCTTCCCACACTTATGTGTTTGAGTGATCAGCAGGAGGAAGCAGAGTTTGGCTGTGTCCTCACAGTGCTTTCATGGAACACGTGTTTCAGGGAAACTGATGGATGACCTTGAGTAAGTCACTCTTTATTACAGGCCCTGGTCTCTTAAAAGAACATTGATGAACAGGAATCAAATCCACAGAAATAAAAGGGAAAATTGCCACTGGCATTTATGCTTTTATTGTTTTCCCCATGTTTATAGATTAGTAGACATGTTGTTTAATACTTATTGAATGACCCTCTTATGTTGGGGCCTGTGGACATCATTCCCATGAGATGGGCACTGCCTTGTGTTTGTTTAGCCAAATCACAACCTGTGGTACTTCATTTGAAATGAAACAAAGAAATCAAATAAATGACCACTGATAATAGATGTTTATCTGCAGGGACTGCAAATAGTTTATGCAATAGTCAATTTTACTAAGTGTACAAAAGCATATTTTGAGAGAAATAAAAACAAAAATAATACCTATCACTTTAAACCACAAATAGTTTCTGACCAATGCTGCAGTTGTGACTTTTATTATATTCTTTCCCCAGATATCTTGTTGTAAACATTAAGAAAATTAATGCAAATATTTTGCGTGTACTTTCCTCTAAACATACACATTCTGAAAATTTTCCACATCTCAAGTTTTGCCTTCCACTTGAGAGAATAACAGAAGAAAAATATACTCACTTGATAACAGTTAACTTTATCTTTGAATTGCAGTATCTGACAAAGGGAAATCATTTTTATCTCACGCTGGGTGATTTTATACCATCTGTAGCATTTAGTAAGATCTTGTTTGTTATTAATCCTGACAACATACTCTAAAAGGGAAGTTTTGTGGGTGGACTCTTTATTTTTACTCCACTTATAGATAAAACTGATAAAAAAAGATTGTGCCAAAAATAATGAGGTTCTCATAGAAGATTGAAATCTAAGACTAGGATGTATTAACTAGAACAAATAATTAGATACAGAGGTAAGTAAAGGTGATATAGGGTGGAGGAGGTTATATGGTGGTAAGGACAGTTAACTAGAGAGGGTGAATTGAGGCAAAGAAACTGGAAAGTGGTTGATCTTTTAAGATGAATATTAACATCCATTTTCATATACTAACAAAAAAACACAGGATATAGGCTTTTAGTACATGCTTGGGGACAATTTTTTTTTTTTTAATTTGGAGAAATTGAATGTTTTAATTTCTTATTAATCCACATCCAGGCTATATGTATAAATATGTATTTCTAATGGCATTAACATTTATGGTACAGGAATTTTTCTTTATAGCCATTCTAGGGAACAAACTAAAAAGTTGTTTAATAGCATTCCCCATAAGATTTTATATTCTCATCAAAGGTACTGATTTTCTTAAAAAGTTTTACCTTGGGAGAACAAAGATGGCTTAGCAGTTATATTGTCAACCTTAAGCGATTGTCCCATTTTATGTAAAATTCAGCCATCATGTAAACATAAGTAAACCCAAAGTTACCAGGGCTGATAACTACAAAGAAAAAGCCTGGAATAATATTAGCGATATTAATGAACTAAAATGATCTTAAAAGTCACACAAATGAAGCTTCTTGTTAGATTTGATTTTCTAGATCATAGAATTTTTGTTTTTGTTTTTTTCCCCTTGTTTGATGGTGATGCATTGTGTAATAAGCAATTCTTGGAAAACTCTTAAGTGTTACAAGTTAAAGCTTATTCTTATTGGAAATCTACAGGTTATCAAACTTGCATCAAAACAGTTTACTTGCTGAGTTCTATGGTGTTGTGTTTAAATACTTCTGGGTGACAGTTTCCGCTTGGATCTCTACAACTATTTCAATTTGAGAATTTTGTAATCATATTCTTTGTTTTCAAATCATTTTAACCCTGATTTTAGAGAAAGTTGTTTACATAGTATCAGCGATACACACTTAAAATAGTATATATTTTTTTAAGTTTGGGAGAAAAAAACCTGTCAGAAAATTGTGGGTGAGACAAATAGATGGAGTAGAAATCGCAAAAATAAACTACATCATGATGAAGTGCAAACAGACGTAAAAGCTCTAGTTCTCAAAAGACTGGGAGCAGAGGAATGGAAAGAAGTTGTCTGTCAAAGATGATGATTGGGAAATATAGAAAAGACCATCTCATGAAGCGAAAAGAACATGGCCATTGAAGCCATATTGAAGTTAGAAATACATAGTGAATTTTTTTTTTTTTTTTTGGTACTGGGAATGAATGATGATTTGGGGGATTGACAGGTCTTAACTCCACCTTTACTGCTTATTGTCCCTATTCAGTTTTACGGTGATTTAGTGCCATAACTGTGGTGACATTTCTCTTCTGGTACCTCGAAAATATGGTAGTATATGCACGATTATTGCATTTTTAGGCCTTTGCATGAGTTTTTAAAGAGTATTCCAATTAACTGTAGGTTTATGATATGTAATCCTAGGACAATTTAGTTTTCTTTTTCATGGAGAAATACAGCATGACTTTAAATAAGTTTTGCTAAATAGTAAAACTGCAGCAGCCAGTTTTGTTTTATACTGATTATGGCAACCCTGTGTATAGTGAATTTTTAATTAATATTTCTAAAATAAAGGAAAACATTATCATTTATGAACTTAGAGTTTCATTTATTCAAGTAAACTTTGCTGAACCCATGTGTCTTGAGGAACTCTGTTAATCCATAATAAAATATAGCAGTCCTTGACGTATTAGCAAAATTATATCTAAAACATAAATAATAAAGCCAAAAAGCCTTTTGTTTTATTTATGCTATTCCTCTGCTTTCAGGCTTTTCTGTTTCTAAAGCATACAGGTAAGTTGAGATCCCCTCATTTTAATATCCATGATACCTTATTGTAGGACAGCATATTATTACTTTGACTGTAAACTGAAATTGCTGGATGAGGAATAATTTGTCATGTTGTCATTACTTAAGGAGTAGATAGTATTTAAATATTGACTTTTTCGTACATTAACATGTGTTCTCATTCTCTGGGCATATGACTACCACTCCCCCGTACTTCCTCCCTTTTTTTTTTTTTTTTTTTTATCACATGGAACTTTTGAGCTCAGGAGTGATTCTGTCTCATGCAGCTTAGGGATCTATTACGGACTTTAATAGAAGCTTATGACACATGATATGACCAGGCTTTTCACTATTTTTTGCCATTTATTTGGCTTAAAATCAATGGAACAAACTGAACTTGGCATTACTATTTCTGTTCAAAAAGAAGAAAAATATATAATTTAACTGTTTTTTATGTTTTGGTCTTGGCATTGTGGCTTTTGTTTATGGAAAAAGACAGGAGGGGAAAAAAGCATTATTTTAACTTCACATGATAAATAATCATACCAAACTGAGATTTCCTTAAAAAGTATTTGTTTGTTTTTCTTATTACAATGAGTATTGCTAGTAATTCAGTGCAGGTTTGAAATGATATAATGGTAATACGCATTATAGGTTTAAGTGCATCACTAACATCATAACTTTATAGAGATATTCCAGGAGAATTCATCTAGTTTCTGTACTTATTTATGAATAAGAGATGCTTATGTATTGTGGATGTTATTTCTTCTTGACAAATTCTATTAGCATAAAAGAAAAGCATTAATATTTACTTTTAATAGAAGTAATAACATTTAACATTAAGTTCCTTTATAAGTGCTTTACGGACATTATTAACTAATTTAAAACATCAGCTATTTTTATCTGGAGTGAATTTCTGCCAATATTAATTCGGAAAAAATAGGGATATAAATAGCATCTATGGCTTCCAAATGTTTAAAAGACATTCTATGTTCATCATTTTATGCACTGGTGGTTGTGGAACTTTTAATCAATGGATACAGCATAGAAAATAAATAATTTTGGGGGGAATGAACAGTGTTATACATATTATATGCATAGCTAGAAGCATAGGAGAGCCTCTCATTTGTTATACTAGATATCAAATGGTTGAAGCTGTCTCTCTTTTCGTGTGACACATTTCAAACATACAGCACAGTACAGTGAATAATATACAAAAGCTGGGTAGATTTAATGAATCTTAAAATGTTCTGTATTTGATGCGGTATTTTTGTTGATAGCTAGAAAAGTGTGTAGAAATAATCTCATTTTTCATAATGTATACGTTATTCCCATTAATAGATATATACTTTGTTAAATTTATTTTATGATATTTGACCTTATGGGAATTTAGAGAATATGGGTAAAGAAGCAGTTTAGAGAGTATGGAAAAGAATTAGAGAAAATAGAAAGGATTAATTTTCAAAGAGACAAGCAAAATTGGTTGATGTTAATTTTTAAAGGCTGGGTACATTGATAAATGTGAATACAAGTAATATCTATTTTAATACCACTTGGAAAAAGCTGACACATAGTCACCACATTAATGGACATGTATATATAAATGGGTTATTCTAAATGAATGTGTTGTCATAAGCATACCTTGTATTAAAAATGAAATCATTATCTTTATGGAGATATGAAAAACATGCAAGATATTTTATTAACATTATTCTTTTCCAAATATACTAACCTTGGTAATCACATTTAAAGTTTTTTTTTAAATCATGTTTTAAAAAATCATCCCTATAGTGGTCACCAGATTAACTTCTTAATATCAGCTTCATTTAGAGAAACTATGAAATTGGAAAACTGATATTCTGTATTGCTTGCTCTGTCTTCTACAAATACTTTCTGTACATTGTATATAAATAACGTCTTTAAGAGGTTAAAAGATAAAGATATTCTATATATTTTTATTTTAAAAATTCATGTAATTATTTATGAGGGAATTAGGGTTACAATAGTATATCTCTCTCTTCTTTCATAACCTTGTAAGGATTGTTCTATTTGCAGCAGAATAGTTTTTGCAGAACAAAATCATGGGATAAGAGAAGAATTATAAAATTCATTAAGGCATTACCCCATTTAATATTTTTATCATTAATTAATATGCCCAAAATAATGCACGTTTACATTTTAACATCAAAAAGAATATGTATCTAATGTATGAATGATAGAATAAGGATTTAGAAAAGTTTCTCATTAACCTTCAGTCAAAATACTAAACTAGGAAAATTCCAGAGGAGGAAATAAAATTTTGCACTTAAGTTTTTAATAAGAGTTCAGTATGGAAAGTACCTGCATACTTTTTCATAAGCAAATGAAGAAACAAAAAGTAAGATTTAAAAAATTTGGATTGACTGGCCGGGCGCGGTGGCTCATGCCTGTAATCCCAGCACTTTGGGAGGCCGAGGTGGGCAGATCACGAGGTCAGGAGATTGAGACCTTCCTGGCTAACACGGTGAAACCCCATCTCTACTAAAAATACCAAAAAATTAGCAGGGCGTGGTGGCGGGCGCCTGTAGTACCAGCTACTTGGGAGACTGAGGCAGGAGAATGGCGTGAACCCAGGAGGCGGAGGTTGCAGTGAGCTGAGATTGAGTCACTGCACTCCAACTTGGGCGACAGAGCGAGACTCCATCTCAAAAAAAAAAAAACAATAATTATTTGGATTGACTTCAAGCCCAAAATCATGTGGCTTTTCTAACAGCAAGTGGCACTTTGGGCTTCACTAACACACGCTAGTATTTATGGCACACAGAACAGAATAATAAATTCAATAAATTCTGCACTGGCAAGATGACCCCTGCAGTGTTGAATTCAGTTCTGAGTATATAATTTCAAGAAAGATATTCAAAAAGCTGAGGCACTCACATAAACAATCAATATGTCTAGAAACAGTGTCCCAGATGAGGTGGAAGTTTAGCTTATGAAAGAGAACTTATGATGAAAAACAGAGGGAGAAAAACTGTGCTCTCTTAAGTTATCAACGTAGTGGCTCATGCCCGTAATCCCAGCATTTTGGGAGTCCGAGGTGGGTGGATCACTTAAAGCCAGTGGTTTGAGACCAGCCTGGCCAATATGGTGAAACGCCGTCTCTACTAAAAATACAAAAAATTAACTGGACGTGGTGGTGCGCACCTGTAATCCCAGCTACTCGGAAGGCTGAGGCAGGAGAATCTCTTGAACCCAGGAGGCGGAGGTTGCGGTGAACCAAGATCATGCCACTGCATTCCAGCCTGGGCAACAGAATGTGACTCTATCTCAAAAAAAAAAAAAAAAGTATCAAGGGAGTGAAATTTTTCTCTTTGTAGTTCTGTAAGGTGATATTTGGACAAATGAACAGAACATAGAACAGTCAGATTTTGCTTAAATATAAGGAAGACATTTCTAGCCATTCAAATTGATTTAAAAATAAAATAAGGTAGTGGTTTTTCTAAATATGAAGTAGGTTAAATGATTGTACACAGAGAAGTTTCTGTTAGAGTAGATCACCCAACTTCATAAGCGTTCATTTTATTGTTTCTGAACAGTGAAGAACAGACCAAGATATGAAAATCTTAATCTCCTAGATTATTGTGTGTCTCAGTGTACGTCAGAGAAGAGTCCTGTAACTATGCTCTTCATTTAGTGGAAGTTTCCAAATCTAAGCAAACCATGACATTTAAGCTCAGATCTAGGCTGACTTCTGTACAGAGTAGAATTGTCAGCTCCCCTTGAGGAGCTGTTTTTAAAGCTGTCATTCCTGTGGACTAGCAGTATCCATTCAGTATCAGCTAGTGAACTTATTAGACGTTCTGATGGACAATGTTTTAGATGAAACTAGAAAAGTCTTCCTTTTAAGAAGTTTCCCAGGTGATGTGACAAGTGTTCATGTTGTGATAGCATCAACTTAAATGGATGATGATTGGAGTTTGGTACTTAAAGTGATCTTTGTATTACTTCTACCTGAAATTCTAGCGTTAGAGCTAAATTTCTTTACTACTTCATGTTTGTTCATCTATGAATTGTGGGAGCTTATATTGTAGACTGATCTCAGTCATTTATTCATTAGTATGGATGAAGGATAATGAGAATAATGCTTGATGAGGAAATGACGGAAAAGAAATGTGGGTACTAAGTACTGTGTTGAAAGACAGGGAAACAGCATTGAGGATTGATACAGGTCTCTCTTCTCACAGCCTCTGGCACCACAGCAATAATACTGTAAACTCCAAGGAGAGCCATTCACACTGTAGTCTACATGAATGATGACCCCCTGGAGTTGTGCAGTGCACAACACTCACAACTGTATACTTGATCCTTTTAAACCCTTTATGTCTACTTCTATACTTATAACAGAATTACTTCCAAAGCCTAAACTTGAATTCTATCATCCTGATTAACTCTCAGGAAAACAAAACAAGGCCTGTCATTTTCTGACTCCTAGCTTTTCTACCAGTATCTTACCTCTCTATCTAAAGTAGATCAAATATCCTGTACTCTGGGTGGCATCATGTTATTTCACTCCTCTGTGCCTTTACAGTTTTTCAGCCTTTAATAAATCTTCTTAAATCCCTCTTAAATACAACTGAAACATTATTTGAGTCCCATCTCTAAGCGTTGTGTTTTTGTAACACATTTTACATCCATAATTTATTTATCATAGAACTTAGAACACTATGCAAAATTTCCCACTAGACTAAAGCTTCTGGTATCCAAGAAATACTTCATTTGACTCTCCAATAGTGATTGCCACCCATAAGTTGTTCAGGAAATGTTGAATCGATGAATGAGAGGATGGGGCATAAAATGGGGAATTTGGGCACACAGAACTTTCATTTAACCTGCTTCTCTATTTGACTATGGTGTGGCCTTGCTTTTAATTAAAGAATAGCTGGAGTTGCAATCAGTGTTCATGACAGCATGTTTTTTAAAAAAATGAGAATCAGTCTAACAGAATCTGAACTTTTAAAAACATCCTATTACTGATTATACATGGTGATGATATTTTCCAAATCATGGAGCTTCTACTGAGAAAAGATATGAATAACCTTTTTGTTCTATAATGATTTTCAACAGAAATTATATTAGAGAAGGACAGTTGAAAGCCTTTTAAATATAAATTCAGAAAGTAATCCAAATCAAGTTTATAATAAACTGGTTTAGTGTATTTATTAAATGTATTTTTAGTTAATTTTTAATGAGGTACAAAAATATGACCTGGGCCCAAAAAACTTCCCAGTAAAAATTCTAGAATGATTTTTTGAGATGTTACAAAACATCTTAGAATGTTAAACAGAATATTTTATTAACTTAGAACTCTTCACTAAACTCCCAAATAAAAACCAGATCTTTCCACCTCAGTAACTAAAGTGTCATTAAACTTTATAATCCTTATCTAGTACCAAATCTACATTTATCTAAAGATTGACAATGTCGATCCTTCTGCATTTTTTTCCTATTTTCCTCGTGGATTAGTAGCATAGTTAGAATTTTTGAGGTTTCATGCTAAAATTTATGAAGATAAATAAAATATATAATACCCTGTCACAGTAGCAGGGAATACTAAACATCTGTTGAAAGAATAACTTTGAGCAGACAAGTCATTTAAATATAAAATATGCAAATTATATAAGTGATTTTAGTGCTTTGAACAAGATTATTCACAGCCACGGTCCCTCCAATTCTTAAGTTCGCCCATGTATTTTATGTTTTACTTAGAATAAGTTATTTTTGTAAATGTATGAAATGCCAAATCAGAAATGTCAATATATAATATCTTCCCCCCATGCTGTACTGGTTGGTATTCATCAGTAACTACCAGTCAAATGACTAGTCAACATTTGTAAACACACTGAAATTTCCAAACTTGGGAGTTGGTTCATCTGAGAGTAAAGTGCTTAACTGGTGATACTTGTGTCTTTTTTAAAACTGACTTTGATGGTAAGTTTTTCGTATTTTATAAATAATTTGTCATTGCTTCCTGTAACAAAACATAAAAGAATTAAAATAAAATACTTAAAACCATACCTTGAATTAATTAAAAGAAAAAGAAAGCAACATCAATTGAATATGTATTTTTGCCATATATTGCGCTAAGTACTTTTTTCATATAATTTATTTTAATCTACAAAATAATTCCTGAGAATAGATAATTTATTTATTCGGTTAAGGTCTTGGGACATGTCCTGTGTGTAGGCACAGTGCTGGTGGTGAAGCAGTTCCATGGGAAACAGGACAAATGAACTTTTGTTTCTCATGCAGCTCGTATTCTAGAATTCTAGATATTATTATTATACCTTTACCTATGAAGAGACAGACTTGAACAGTTGTTATGACTTGCCAAAGTCACTGAGCTAGAAAGAGGTAAGACTGTGTTCAAATGCAAGACTAAGACGCAAGACTGTGTTCAAATGCAGGCCAAATGCAGGAGGTAAGACTGTTCTAATTTGAAAAAACCACTTTTGTCTCTTCTGTGCTATATTCCCTTCCCCAAGATATATTTAAGATGTGATTTATCATGAAGCTATCCAAACACTTTACCATATAAGGTCAAAATTCAGTTTTTTATACCGATGCTAATTATGATCATTTAAAATAAATTCATTTTAATTTAATTATTTGTTAAACCTGAATTTTAATTAGAAACATAATCCCTATATTGTGATAGAGATTATAAATTGAGTCTCAGAAATTTAAATAGCTACAAGGTCAATCTTCGAGTGGGTTTTCTAAACAGTCTTGTAAATGTGCAGGAAGAAAAAAAAAAAACACATTTCAGAATTGCTTTTCTGACAAAAAAAAAAGGAGATTTCAGCCCACAGAAATATAGCACCGCATTTTCTGCTTCCAAGCCTGCCTTTTATAAATTAGATTTATTATGTCCAGTACATGAAGAAGTTCCATCCCAAACCTATATAGCTCTTTAAGCTCTCTACTTTACCACATTTGCAGCAGGACTGTTAAGTAAGTTAGTTTATTTGGAGTAGAAATTCCCTCTGAATATGAACTTTGGAAGACTTCTAAAAGTGATATAACTTCTCATTTAACCAGCAGCAGTCCATGGGGGTAAAATTTACTATACCTCGTCTTCTTAAAGCTGCACATCTGTGAAAGCAAAAGGTTATAATTAAGTTTTTCTGGAATTTCATGAAATTACACATTTTAAAGTATAGTCCTGCAGGATTCCACACTAACTGAAATCAAAGACAGCCTGATATAGTGGTGAAGGGAATGATCTTTGAAGTAATAAAAATTCCAAGTCCACCATTGAATGTACATGTGACCTTAATGAGATATTTAACCTTTGGAAGTAATGCTTTTTCCTCTAGAAAGTTAATCAGTGTCTATTTTGAAAAGTTGTTCTGTGGATACAATACATTGGGAGACATTAAATTTAAAAGTTATGTGGAATAAACGTTCTCATTTAGATGATAGCTTTCATCATTATCATCACCATCACCATCAACACCATCATCTTGCTCCCACCACCACCAGCTCCACTTGTATATCATGCTATACAAGTATGCTCAGCATGATGAGCCCAGGCCTTCTCTTCTCTGATCCTTCAGAAAATGACTACATGATGCCTTTGGGCCGTAGAGGATCAACTTACACGGTCACATTTGTCTCACTTTCCCTAATATAGCATTATGTAGCATTTTCTAATCTTTTTCTTCCACAAACAGCAAGATATCTTAATATCATCCTACAGTAAAGGGAGATGATACTGCCTCATAATCTCTTCTACCAAAATGGTTGTTAGCAGTGTCCCACCATTACACAGATTTCATTCACACTCAAGAGATGGCATCAAAACCAAGCCCCAAATGGAAATATCTTCCTTCTAAGTTTCTATAAATGCCATTGGACATACTATATATTGAGTTATCTTTGATTACATGAGTAAGACAAATTATTTGTCTAAGTTGGAATGCCTTTTTTTCAAGTAATTTATGAGGAAGAATATAATATTATCCACAAAGTATTCCTCAGGAATTTTCAGTGGCAATACTCATTTTGACGTCCTATATCCTATATTTTATGAAACAAATTAAGACAAAGTTGTTCTTACTAAAGTTGGATTTAACTTTTTAATTAACATCCTTATTAGTTGGCATCAAGCAAAATGTTAAGTAAACTTCAGCTTACCTGATTTATCTGTCTGATTTATCTAAGCCTTTCATTATGGCTAATATAGTATTGAAGCTATAAAATTAATTAAGATTAAGCTGTAAGAAAAAGTTCTGACTAAAATTAGGAGGGAAAATTAAAGCTCTGATTAAATAAACAATTGCAGAGAAATAAATTTTAACTCTAAGATAAATTTGCCTTGCAATTTGTTTTTGATGTACAATTTGTGTATTAGCTGATTAGGTAACTTCAAAAATCATCAGCTACCTACTGGTTACAATACAGGGAATATTTGGGAATCTGACCTATTAACACATAATTTAATAGGTGACACGTATTACTCTCTAAGATTGTTTGGCATCATCTACAGACTTTCATCCAAGTGAAAAAGAGTTCTACTTCATTCTGAGTTAGGTCACAAGGTCCCGTTAATTTTAGCTGTTTGTAAAGTTTCATTGAGAGACTGTTCTTTCATCCTCCTATCTTTTTTTTTAAGATCAAAGTACTTGATTTAATCTGACAAATGAGCTCAAGATACAAATTATAATCTGGTAATATTTAGTTTCTTATACACCTGATTGAAATAAGGGTCTTTTTTTTTTAAAAAAAGTACCACAAAACCCAATGCAAAACAACTAAGAAATTTTGTCAATATTTGTATATATACACAAAGAACTTATACCTAAAACCTATTTCTATATCTTAATTTGAACTTTTAAAAAAGTTGATTAATTTTTGTGGGCGCATAATAAACATGTGTATTTATGGGGTACATGAAATATTTTGATATAGGTATGCAATACGTAACAGTCACATCATGGAAAAAGGGGGTATCCATCCCCTCAAGCATTTATCCTTTGTGTTAAAAAAATTCAGTTATACTCTTTTAGTTATTTTTAAATGTACAATTATTAATTTGCACTTTTATTATACTAATCTATGAAATGAATATTATTGAGAGAATTGCTTAAATTTTGGCATTACCAGTCTTTAAGTTTTCTAAATATGGTTTTGGAGTAAAATATTATCTTACCTTTCCAAAACAAGGAATTTGAAAAAAAGATTAGTCTCAAGTATTGATTGAAATGTGAGTACTATTTCATATGTTAGAATTTTTATGTTATCTATTGAATGTTAGATTGTCAGGAAATAGCAAAACTGACTAAAATAGAGATGTGAACATCCTGAAATAAAGAGTACTATATACAACTAATTAAAAACAGTGGGATGAGTAGTTTGGCAGAAGAATTAAGATAACTGGAAAACAGGAAATAAGAATTGCCTTGGTCTTACACGATGTGAAAGGACTATATCCACTACTAGCAATAAACAGAAAAGAGAAACTGACTTTCAGCATTAAGCATTCGCCGGTGGAAATGAAGTTAGACAGTTTTCATTTTAAGTGTGCTCAATTTATGGATATTCACAGAAATATAATTTGTCAAGTAGAACAATTTTCTTGTCAGTTATGGAAAAGATATTGATAATGAGAATGTTATTTATCTTCTCTTAGCCACGTGCTATTACGGGCTCAGATTGGCTTTCTCATTTTTTAAATGGAATGTGTCCAGTTGTCAGAATACAAGATTCAGCAACCTAGAGAGGAACACAGCATTATACAAAGAAATAAAAGGATAAGTTGGAAACATGAAGTTTTTTTTTTTTTTTAACTAAACCAGATGAGGTCCCCCAAATACAATGAGGAGATTGAGGAGTTAGCACTCTCCAATACATCACAGGTGCAGCAAATGCAATACCACTGTATTAGAAGTCCATTAGAGGGGGAAAATATCAAATCTTCCCATGGTAACAAGTAGGAACTGGTATAAAGACTACTCAGATTATATATGAACCTCCCCCCACCCCCCAGCAAGGAATTACAGCACAGTTTTCTAATTTTAAAGAGCTGGCTAGAGCCAAGTTACATAAGTAGGTGTGAAACTGTGGCGCTTTGGGCGCCCAGTGACTAGGTCAGCATGGCCAAGAGCAGCATTCTAGAGCACGCAGTCCATGTGGGTCAAGAGTGCTGAAATATGATGAAATGGTGGGTTAGGTAGGAATCACTGATACACAACTCGTTTGCCCTGCTAAGGACCTGAGAATTCACCTGGTAGATAATAAAGAACAATCAAAGGACTTTAGGTAAAGAAAGTTTGCTATATTTAATGCCCCTGTCCTCACAGTGTTATTGAACTGTCAAGTAATGTCAACACACATTAAACTGAATTGCATATTCAGTTTAATGTGTGTTTTTGTATAATTTGAACAAGACTGGAAAGCAGGAGACCTGAACTCAGATTCCAGCTGGTGTAGCCCCAAATGACCTGGGTAATCTGGGAGCAGTCAAATAATCTCTTTGTGTTCATTATGTTGAACTAGTCAAATAACATCTTTATGTTCCAGTTTTGTAAAATTTTTAAAAATAATGAATCCAGCTTGGATTACCTCTACTATCTCTTCTTCCTTTATTTTGTGGTTGTGTTCTGTGACACACAAATGGAATTTAACACATTCAGGAAATGTACAGTCATTTTATTTACCAAACACGGGGCGGGCCAGGGGGAGAAGCATTTGTTTTCTTGTATAATTCAGAGAAAACTGTTGAAAATATAAAGACAGTTGAAGTAGTAGTTTTCAAAAGATGGGAAGAAAGTAGAGGTGTGAATTCAGAAACAAACTAGTAACAAATGTAGGTTTTGAAAAATTTACCAGAGTGGGAGAGGGGCAGTCCTGTGAGACTTCCACTCATTTTGTTACATGTTCCAGGGAGAAACTGGATAGGTTAGGGTCAATGGAGTCAGAAGAAATTCTTAAAGATTCCTTGTGCATTAGGTTTCACTTTTTCTCTAGGAGTTTCACACTATTCCAAGAGAGTACAAGGCAAGAGTTACTCTAATATACTCCCCAGAGAAGGCTTCAAAAATAACCTATATTCTTGATAATCTTTATTTTCAATTCAAGGACCGTGTCAGGATAGACAAGGTGGTACTGCAGTATTAAACAGACCCCGGTTCCCAAAACAGTGAGGTTGATTTGTTGCTCCATGCTGGGTAGGGCTCTGTTCTGTATTGCCCTTACTCTAAGAGATGATAGAGCAGCCGCCGCCTAAGACATTATTAATCACAGTGGCAGAAGGAAGGAGAATTCTCTTGGGTATGGCTTTGGCAGTTAAGTGTCACATTCTGGAGTAATACAACTAATACATGTACACATACACATATACACACACATAGTACTCACTAACGCACAGGTGGAAAATAGGATCATCACAGTAAGCACCGCCATTTGAAAGAGAAGAAAAGAACTCACACCATCACTAACCTGAAGCAATACCAAAACCTTACTGGGAGGCTATTTTAAAGTCCCTTATCCTAGGGCTAGATATATTTTTAAATTATTATTAATAGATCTGGTTCTGCTTCCTGGGAGAAGGCCTCTGTCTATCATTCTCTGATCCCCTGGTCCCACTCTCCCTGGTCTCCCCGATCTGATTATCTTCTATGATCGCCTATAAAGTGAGTATTGGAAAGGATGCCGCCCTGGGGGCTTTACAGTTTCATTTAATCACTTCCTATATGTAAGTCTTCAGGAGTTTAATAGTGGTGTTAGGTACTGTATGGTGTTCTTTTCATAGTATAATACTCTCAAAAACATAGCTCCTTTTAAAATTAATTCAGTGCAGTTTTGTGTGCTAATAACTGCACCGTCAGTTTTTTGTTTTGTTTTTTTTTTTTCCTGGATGTACTTTTAAGATTTGCTGTATTTCTGTGTCCTTTAGGCATTGTGCTTCTCACTCCCAATTTAGGTGATGATAATTTCAGGCTGTCAGGCTTTGTTGGGAAAACCTAGAAGATTTTCCATGAGAAAAGAATTTTTAGTCTGTTTTCCTTGAGTTATTTTATCCAACTGAAAAGATATATTGAGTACTCTAACCTTAATTTGATTTTGCTCTTAAACACTTTAATCCATTCAGAGGATTTGTAACAGGTGTGGTGACCACCTCTTGTTTAACCCTTACTGAGGCTGAGTTAAAATATGCATTTTTAGCTCAGTGCCCTTCTCAGTTAGTTCTTCTTCTATTTAAGAAGGGAAAGCAGTTGCCTCTTCCCTGTTCTTGGACCTTTCTATTCCCTTTTTTTCATCCTTGCAAACCAATCTAGTCTTTTCTGAGCTCATTTGTCTCTCATACCTTGTCAAATACAGCTCACAGTAACCAACAAGTGATACTTACATCCTGTTGTCCATTCTCTCTGGTAGAGCTACAAGTCCATTAGGTCCTTCATCTACCTTCGAAACATTGCAGACAGCGGTGTTACCATATGCTCCTTCTCTGTGTCACATAAACCACCTCTTTCCAGCCACTAATGCCAGGTTCCTCAGCACTAGCTCTCAGGCCCCTCCCCCATTACCTCATGTAGTTGGGATACTTTACAGCAACAGCCCACTCTGGGTACCAGTTCTGAATATCTTTCTACTCCACAGTCAGCAGTATATGCAGTGATTCAGAGGTGCACCTTAGGTAATGCTTTGGTAAAAATCAGAAGTTCTTAGGCTCAATCAAAGGGATTGAGAAAAGTCTAAGAGACTGCAGAGAAAACAAGTGAAGAGCCATGTGTTACAGAAATTGGAGTGGGAATGAACTCTCACAGAAAGAAAAGTACCAACTGAAAGGCTGGTCCAGATTTGATTAATTCACAAAGAAAATTACAAACACTTTAGGAAAACAGCCTGGTATTTGGGATGTACAAATGAGACCGTACACGTTAGATCAAAATCTGATAAATATAAAAACAAATATAAACATAAACTATAATCAATTAAAATTGTATAGTTAGCATCAGAGAAGTTCTGTTTAATTAAATTAAATTCACCTTTGCCCATGATAGATTAATCAAGTAACAAGCCACCTCTTAGGGAATTCGGTGGCAGTTAAAATAATCTCATGCCTTGGGGGTAGAGAATTGTGAGGAGGGAAGAAAGATTCGCTGGGTAATTCCTGTAGGGTTCAAAAGACATGACTCCTTACCACAAAACTTACAACTTGGATTAAAAAATAATAAGGCACACAAAAGTTAGGAAGGCATTTTAATGGTCTACTATTGACTACAGTAGATGGAAGTTGAAGAGGAGAAAAATCTGTATAGACTGAAGCCTTCAGGGATGATTTCATATAAACTGGTGGCTTTAAAGGATACATAAAAGTTGTTTGGGGTGGAAGAGAAGAAAAGCCTACTTCAAAATTCAAGTCATAACCACACTGGTAATATTAAAAATATTCTCAGGTCCAAAAGCATTTAGTCAAATTAGGACTGTGATCATAGCAATCAATGAACTAGTGTGCATTTTGACAAGCAAAGGCTTTCTGATTCTTTTCTGTTTCTCCTTCTATTGATCATGGGGCTAGGAAAATTGCTACAAATTATATTTTGCTATTTATTTTTTGTGACATCAAGAGCAATAATGTGTGCTAAGTCAGAGGAATAAATGTGCAGCCTAGTATTAAAGTAATGCTCCTTCGCCCCCTCTGCACACTCACATGTTGCTTTCCTAACACGCAAATATGCAAACGTTTCCTAAAAGTGACAGCTAATGGTATAAATTAACCTCTTGAATCTGGCATTTTCAAAACTACTGTAGTGCATAAAAGATAGTGGTGAAATATGAATAGTAAATGGAAGAATGACATGTCCTCTGCCTGCTTTCAGAAGCAAATGGAGGGTTTCACTATCAAGAAAATTATAGGCTCTAGGTTTGTTTAATTACTGAGATTTTCAAACAACCTTTCTTACAATGAACTAATTTGGGTTTGAGGGAAAAAATAGCAGAAGACAGTTCTTTCTAAATTTTGTTTTAAAATTATGAAAAGCACTCAGAACATTGGACTTCATCATTAACAGAATAAAGGCAAACTAGAAATGGTTTATATAGTTTAATAGGAGAAATGTATTAAATTTAACTAGAAGAGCGGGTAAAAACTTAATGCCAAACAGAATGCTTTTTACCCCAAATTCTCAGACTTTCATGGCTTTGAGGTAAAATAATGGATTTTGGTTTTGGTTTTGTTTTGTTTTGCTAAAGGGTCATCAAGCAGCACATGACTAAGTAATATTGATACAGGTTGTTGTATGAGAAAGTTGTAAGGAACTAAGAGAGAACATGCTTCATGGTTTAGAACCAAATGTCTACTACTACCTCACCAATTACATTTTTTTCTTATGTTAGAATTTGTTGTAAAGCCAGTTGAATACATCCAATAGATGTATTTGCAACATTATAGACTTTGCAATTTTTTCTTTGTTTGAAATTGAGCATGTAGTATGTACATGTACATAGATTTCTAGATGTAAAATATATAGAGAAACTGTGGAACACCAGAATTATAAAATTGGGCACAACTTCATTGACTAACAGGATAATGAACAGAAACTACTTTCAAAGATTTAATTCTACGTTCTAAAATACGTATTGTGTTATTTAGTTGTTTTTTTTTTTTTTTAATTTTCCAAACTCCTAGCAAGTTTTTGCATTCTGATTCAGATTCTTCTAAAAAGCACTTAAAAGAAAAAGGCATTTGCCTCCAGATTAAGACCTAAGGAAATATCCTTTTGTGGTTAGTCACTTTAAAAATGAATATGAAATTATTAGTATTATTATTATTGAGACAGGGTCTCACTCGGTCACCCTGGCTGGAGTGCAGTGGCAAGATCTTGGCTCACTGCAACCTATCCCTCCAGGGTTCAAGTGATTCTCCCACTTCAATCTCCCGAGTAGCTGGGAATATAGACATGTACCACCATGCCTGGCTATTTAAAAAAAAAAAAATTTTTTTATTATACTTTAAGTTCTAGGGTACATGTGAACAGCATGCAGGTTTCTTACATATGTATACATGTGCCATGTTGGTGTGCTGCACCATTAACTTGTCATTTACATTAGGTATATCTCCTAATGCTATCCCTCCCCCCTTCCCCCACCGCATGACAGGCCCTGGTGTGTGATGTTCCCCACCCTGTGTCCAAGTGTTCTCATTGTTCAGTTCCCACCTATGAGTGGGAACATGCGGTGTTTGGTTTTCTATCCTCACGATAGTTTGCTCAGAATGATGGTTTCCAGCTTCATCCATGTCCCTGCAAAGGACATGAACTCATCCTTTTTTATGCCTGCATAGTATTCCATGGTGTATATGTGCCACATTTTCTTAATCCAGTCTATCATTGATGGACATTTGGGTTGGTTCCAAGTCTTTGCTATTGTGAATAGTGCCACAGTAAACATACTTGTGCATGTGTGTTTATAGCAGCATGATTTATAATCCTTTGGGTATATACCCAGTAATGGGATGGCTGGGTCAAATGGTGTTTCTAGTTCTAGATCCTTGAGGAATCGCCACACTGTCTTCCACAATGGTTGAACTAGTTTACAGTCCCACCAACAGTGTAAAAGTGTTCCTGTTTCTCCTCATGCTTTCCAGCACCTGTTGTTTCCTGACTTTTTAGTGATCACCATTCTAACTGGTGTGAGATGGTATCTCATTGTGGTTTTGATTTGCATTTCTCTGATGGCCAGTGATGATGAACATTTTTTCATGTGTCTATTGGCTGCATAAATGTCTTCTTTTGAGAAGTGTCTGTTCATATCCTTTGCCCCCTTTTTGATGGGGTTGTTAGATTTTTTCTTGTAAATTTGTTTTCTTTGTAGATTCTGGATATTAGCCCTTTGTCAGATACGTAGATTGCAAAAATTTTCTCCCATTCTGTAGGTTGCTTCTTCATTCTGATGGTAATTTCTTTTGCTGTGCAGAAGCTCTTTAGTTTAGATCCCATTTCTCAATTTTGGCTTTTGTTGCCGTTGCTTTTGGTGTTTTAGACATGAAGTCCTTGCCCATGCCTATGTCCTGAATGGTACTGCCTAGGTTTTCTTCTAGGGTTTTTATGGTTTTAGGTCTGATATTTAAGTCTTTAATCCAACTTCAATTAATTTGTGTATAACGTGTAAGGAAGGGATCCAGTTTCAGCTTTCTACATATGGTTAGCCAGTTTTCCCAGCACCACCATTTATTAAATAGGGAATCCTTTCCCCATTGCTTGTTTTTGCCACGTTTGTCAAAGATCAGATGGTTGTAGATATGTGGTGTTATTTCTGTGGCCTCTGTTCTGTTCCATTGGTCTATAAATCTGTTTTGGTACCAGTACCATGCTGTTTTGGTACCAGTACCATGCTGTTTTGGTTACGGTAGCCTTGTAGTATAGTTTGAATTCAGGTAGTGTGATGCCTCCAGCTTTGTTCTTTGCTTAGGATTGTCTTGGCAATGCAGGCTCTTTTTTGGTTCCACATGAACTTTAAAGTAGTTTTTTCCAATTCTGTGAAGAAAGTCATTGGTAGCTTGATGGGGATAGCATTGAATCTATAAATTACCTTGGGCAGTATGGCCATTTTCACGATATTGATTCTTCCTATCCATGAGCATGAAATGTTCTTCCATTTGTTTGTGTCCTCTTTTATTTCATTGAGCAGTGGTTTGTAATTCTCCTTGAAGAGGTCCTTCATATCCCTTGCAAGTTGAATTCCTAGGTATTTTATTCTCTTTGAAGCAACTGTGAATGGGAGCTCACTCATGATTTGGCTCTCTGTTTGTCTGTTATTGAATAGGAATGCTGGTGATTTTTGCACATTGAAAGTTTCTTATCAGCTTAAGGGGATTTGGGGCTGAGACAATGGGGTTTTCTAAATGTACAATCATGTCATCTGCAAACAGTCTGACTTCCTCTTTTCCTAATTGAATATCCTTTATTTCTTTCTCCTGCCTGATTGTCCTGGCCAGAACTTCCAACACCATGTTGAATAGGAGTGGTGAGAGAGGGCATCCCTGTCTTGTGATGCCTGGCTATTTTTTTTACTTTTTAAGTTTTTTTGTAGAGATGGAGTTTCACCTTGGTCAGGCTGGTCTCGAACTCCTGACCTCAAGTGGTCCACCCGCCTCAGCCTTCCAAGTTGCTGGGAGGCTACAAAATTATTTTGATGGAAATAACACATGCTGAGTTATTAATAATTATAGTTTAAAATATTACAGGATATTGTAATAAAATCATAGTGATAAAATATATATGTTTATATAGTAGATAATTAAACTTAGAATGGTTTGTCACCATGGATCCATGTTACAACCTAGACTCTGAAACAATATTTATTGCAACTACAGATATTGATATTCATAGGAATGTGTTTTGAGATCATAGACTTTTTATTTTTGTGTTTGGTTTTGTCTATTTGTAAATGGAAACATTTATTTTTAATGTGATTCTTGTTTGCACTCAAAAACAAGTGCACTGGTGGAGTGAATTTATGATGGAGTACAGAGGTGACAGAATAAAGGGAAATGCATTTAGAAACAGCATTCTCCCACAATCTTAATGCGCAGAAGGTAAAAAAGCTAATTTTAGAAATCACTGAAACTTAACTGTTCTTGAAAAACTGCCCCTTAAATGAACTCTTGAATTCCAAGGAACAATTTAAAAATTACAGACTGATTCCCTTATCCTTCACTTTTTCCCTTCCCCCAATTGTCAGATATCTGGCTTTCACTTATAACTTGTCCAAATTCTACTCAGTTCAGTCAAGCCCCTGCCCAGAAACCTGGTTAGCTGGTTTGTTTTCCCTCAGAACTCAGGTTCTGAAATACTCCCCTCTATATTGCCTTGTTCATAGAGTAAGTTTTTGAATATAAATAAAAAACTACACATTGGGTACAGTATACACTTCTCTGGTGATGGGTGCACCAAAATCTAATAAAAAATTCAGTTTTGTTTTAAAAACTTTATTTTTAAAATAATTTTAAATCTCTCACAATTTCTGTAGTTTCAGTGAATAAAGAGTTTGGAATTAGGGGTTCATGAAGTTTAACTACATAATTTTCCCAGTGATTTCTAGACTGCCCTCAAGGAGTTGTTTTATTTGCCCTATCTTAATTCCTACTGGTGATTTCATTAGGAATGAGAGGGTTTTGATAAGAATAGCTTCAAACTGGATTTCAATAATGAGATGGTACTTTGTAGAAGCTAATGGTTAAGAGCACAACAGTCTGTAGAGTTGCAGACTGCCTGGGATTACATCCAAGCCCCATCACTTACTAGATGGGAGACCATGGGCAAGTTACTTAAACTCTGTGAGCTAATCTGTAAAATATGTATAATATTAGTCCCACTTTTCTGGATCATAAGAGGACTAATGAAATAATCTATATAAAGTGCATAGAGTGGTCCTTGGCATAAGATAAACCCTCAACAAATATTCATTTTTATTTAATTTACTGTTACTAATTGGCTTTTTTCATAGATCAATGAAAATTATTTTAAGTAACTAATGTACCTACTTTCGTTTTTATAGTCTAGAAATAGTAGGAAAAAATCACAAATGGTGGGAAATATGTATTAATTCTATTATAGAACAGGAAAACTGTTCCATTTCTATGAAAACTGGGAAGTACAAAGAGTTTGACTGATGAGGACAGAACTAATGCTGATTGGTGAAGGTAGGTCTTGGCTCAGGTTCAGAGAGAGCCATCTAATGACCACCACCTTCAAGTTGTAGATGCACCTACTGTGTGAAAGGTGAATTCCTTGTTGCTTTCCATAAAGGAAAATGCAGAGAAAGACTGGTCGTGCTCTTCAGCAGTGTGGGACACCTAGGAAGTGTCTCTTGTCAAAGACATAATCCTTGATTTTGGAGGTCCGGAAATTCATTTTGTGAGGTAACCTAGAAAATTAAAGTCTGAAATATTAGCTCATTAGAAAGTTACAAAGGAGTGAGATGAAACTTTGTCAACTCAAAAAAACATGATAGGTTTGTCAGAAAATTACAGATTGTGATCAATTGCCCAGGGCATTCCAACAAGCAGTACGTGACACCACTCAGAATCTCAAACTGTTGATCAGAGAGATGTAGAACATTAAATGAATGTTATGCTCTGTAAGTCTCGTATCTCTAGAATGTTTCTATTTATAAAGTTTAGTAGCATTTCCCCCCAATATCAGAACCTCCTTTTTACCAGGACAGGATTTATACACATTGATTTTTCCTTGGGGGTTGCCAACCTGTATTTTTAATGTAATGCAGAGTGCCAGAGTATTGATTAAAATATTTTATTTGTAAAAAATTGACTGTAAGACTGCTGAATAACTTATATTGTCCCTTTATTACATCACAATCCTTAGGAATAACTCAGAAGTCTATGGCTATGAGTTTGAGATGTTTTATTTTGACCCAAACTTAGGTTCGTTCTTGGGCAAGATAAGGCCTGTTCTGTAAAAAGTATCCATCTCAAGTGTGCCGTTAATATTCAGAATGTCTTCCTTTTCTGGCAAATTTCATTTTTTTATGTCCTTGCTTTCCTTGCCCTAAAAGCATGCTACCTGTTTTCTGGGCAGTTTTACTCTCTGTTCCCTTGATTTTGCTGTAATTATAAGAAAAATAAGTTTCACTTAAAGGTAGTTATGATTAGGCAAGGCACTCAGAACATTTTTCACTTATTTGTTTCATTTGATACGCTGTAGAAAATATGTTAGACCTTTTTGCTCATTAATAAAAGCTTAAAAGTACAAATCTAATAGTACCTCAATCTTGTTCTTTCTCTAGTTGCTAATTTGACATTTTGACATTTTCCTCTGCCCAATTATGTCAGAGGATTTCTCATTCTGTATCCCTAAGCCACACACAGCTCGTAAAAAACAGTAGTTACCAAGTGACAGGTGTTTTTGGAAAACTTGCTTAGTTTATACGTTCAGAGAAGACATTGCCTCTAAATCAGCAGCTACTAATGACCTTTTGTTCCAGGGAGTTGTTAGAGATCCAAATGAAGTCCTGTAATTGAAACATAGCTTAGCCCAGAGTTAGTATTTTCCAAACATACTTTGTTGAGTTTTTGTCTCTGCCCTAAGCATTTATTCTTGGAATTTTCAAGATTCACCCAGTTTCAACAATAGGTTATTCATTTTCTTGCCTTCTCTTCCCATTCTAATGTTCTGCTTTAACCAAAACAACATAAGTTATTGAATATCATATAATGCTACAGTGTCAACAGGCCTGCATTTCATTCTGTCCTCACCATTTGCCAACGGAGTGACATTTAGTAAGTAACAAAACCTCTGTGAATCTGAATCTCCATATGTAAATGGTAATAACAATCCCACTTATCAAGCTTTTGTTCATTATTAAATGAGATAATGTGTGAAAATGTCTAGCACACTACTAGACAAATAGCATATGTTCAATAAATCCTCTTTGTTCTCCTTCAGCCTTAAGTTATCTTTTAAGTACTATTTTTTTTTCTTTCTCTAATAATGATATTTCAGTTTTGACTTTGGCTCATACCTTTTCCTTTCTATGTCTTCACTGTGCTTGCCTTGCCTTTTCCTCTTTCCTTTCTTCCACAGACATATACTGAACACTCAGTACTATGCTAGATACTGCAGGTACAAAGACAAATGATACTATTGATGGAGTTCATGGTGTTATGGGAGAATGGACATGCACAACTAAATGTAGAGTTTAAAATGAGGACAAGTGTACTGGGCATTTGCAAAGCAAAACAGGTTATCAAAGTCCTCCTGGAGGAGGGTAATAGCTGGAGTAAACCTTTAAGGGTGGGACTAAACCAGTACACAAGGGAGTATGTCTTCTGTATAAAAGGAGCATGTTCCAAAAGCAAAAAGGCAAGAAACAATCTGTTAAGAAGAAACCACAAAGATTTCCTAAGAAGAGAGAATGGCATGAGTTGAGATGGAAATGACTGGGAAAAGAGAGTTAAGTCGTAGAGGGTCTGGGTTTAGATGTGAAACCCTCTCCTTTAAAGTTAGTCTGAACAAACTTTCAAATTATACAGCACTCTTATTATTTCTTCTCATCTCCACCAAACCTCTCACGTGTCTTTTACTGCCTTAGCTATTTCTCCTAGTGGGACTGTGTCATGTTCCTCATGTAAGTTGGAGTAGGATTAAAAGTTTATTAGATAAAAGGGAGCTCCTAAAAAAGATTTAGTCTTGAAGTGACAGAGTCATATATGTACTTCAAAATCACTTCTCTAACTTATAAGATGAAGGAATTTTCATGAAAAATTTAGATTCTGTGTGAAGATGTCTCTGGTAAAACTTTGTTTAACTTGAGGAACTCAGAGCTATGTGAAATTTATGAGGAATTATAATGGGAAAATAATGGTTTTAAAGGTTATTGTTAATATTAGAATGTTTAACTTTAAAAAAAAAAGTGAAAAAGCAAAACTTAGGAAAGACGAAGCCTTAGGTCTACAGCAATGTAACTAAGCAATTCCAAGATTGCTTAATACTCACTACTTAGCCTTATCTTTAATTTGATACATAATATTGTTTCTCAAAAATCTTTTGCACTTATAGTGGTCTAAATAGCAAGGATCAATAATATATAGAATCTCATTCAGATACGTATTTTTTTTTACCTTCAGGAGTAGTCCATTTGGTTGGCTTTTAATAAGGCCATTTTACTCTTTGCTGTTAATTGTATTTGCTCATTTGAAGGAACAGGCTAGGTATTGTATTTATCTTTTCCCTTATAAAGAAAAAAGTGACAGTAGGCAATAAATAACTTAAAATTGCTAGGCTCTACTGGTCGCGGTGGCTCATTCCTGTAATCCTAGCACTTTGGGAGGCCGAGGCGGGCATAACAGGAAGTCAGGAGTTCAAGACCAGCTTGATCAACATGGTGAAACCCCATCTCTACTAAAAATACAAAAATTAGCCAGGCGTCATGGTTGCGTGCCTATAATCCCAGCTACTCAGGAGGCTGAGGCAGGAGAATCGCTTGAACATGGGAGGCAGAGGTTGCAGTGAGCCGACATCATGCCACTGCACTCCAGCCTGGGCGACAACAGCAAGACTCCGCCTCAAAAATTAAAATAAATAAATAAATAATTAAAATTATTAGACTCTTCTATACTATGCACAAATATTGGGATGAAATGTTTTTTAAATTAGGACTTCTGGAAAAGATTTGTGTTTCATAGTGTTTCTTCTAGAATTTTACTGTTTCTTTCACAGAGAGTACCAACATTCAGTTGACCTGTTTGTCTTTTGTTCAGTAATACAGAAAACTATATTTTTATGGAATATATCTAAAGCAAAATAGCTTAATAACTCTATCATCTGATTTCAACTTTGGAAAATTTATAAATGTACATCTAAGCTTCTAGTGAATGGTTGAAAGAAGTACATATGGTATGTAAGTTCCTAAGCCAATGGATTCAGCCTAGGGCAGCAGACCTGTTCCCAGCATTTTAACACTGGGTGTTTATTTACAGTCATCAAAGTGAGAATGTGTTACATCAGAAGTTAGATTAATAGTTTTCTTTAACACCTCTACTTTCACAATAAATGTGCTTGAAGTCCTGACATACAGATAGAGAAAGGCTTTCAAGTTGCTTTTTAATGTGATGTTCTATACAACCTCTAACTGGAATTTGAAAGCTGGGGCCGAATACCACTGCAGCTCTGATGCTAAAGCTGTTTCTTAAAATGAAACAGACAAAAAAATAGAGAAAATCTTTTTTAAAGGCTGCTTTGCTCCTCTCCTTCTCCATAACTAAATGTTGGAGCTTTCTGCTGGGGAGGGGAGAGCAAAATTGGAGGTGGAAGAGAACCATGAAGAAGGCGGTAGGGGCAGTTGTTTTTCTGTGCCTGCTGACGTCAACGAAATTGCCAGATGGCATTTGAATGCTTTGCAAAAAGACAGGAGCCTTTTATTACAGCTGTCACATGGGGTTTCATTCATTTGCATTCCCAGAAGTGGTCTAAAGCTTTCCCTAATGTAGGAGTAATGAGGGCTCTGTACCTTCAGAGACCCAGAGGGCCTTTTGTAGGATGTTGTTACTTTAAGTGGCTCTGATAAGGGACACAGGCTCAGAGAATGCCATGTTTCACTGTCAGCTTCAGAGGACCATAAACTACTCAGCTTCAATTAGGACTAAAATGTGATCATTCAAAAAATATTCTCTCCAGAAGGACTTTCATGGATCCTGACAGTGGCGGAAACACACTCAGGGGGACCTGAAGGGTCTAGCATGGCAGCGGTGGGCTACAGAACAAAAAGACAGGTTCCATGAATTGACCCCAAGACTGAAAAATAACCAGTGCACCGCAGACCTGAGCATACTACAAACAGCTTTGCTCTCACCATTTTGCCCCATGCTGCCTTGTCAGCCCCTCCTCAATTTGGGGAAAAATGGACCTTTTCGAAAATCTGGGGTCCTATATATGGGAGAAAATGAAGTTGAAATGCCGAGAGCTGCTCTTAGAAGCTGACCCCAGGGCCACACTCTCAGGCCAGGATGACTTGTCCTGTCTATACCGCAACCCTTCCCATTGTCAGAAGTTTTCACGTTTTACTTATTTTTTGCCTGGAATTTGTCAAGCTTTTAATTCATGGGGTTATCAATATTTTATTTTATTTTATTTTACTTATTTTTTTGAGACAGAGTCTCGCTCTATCGCCCAGGCTGGAGTGCAGTGGCGCGATCTCGGCTCACTGCAAGCTCCGCCTGCCTCCTGCGTTCACTCCATTCTCCTGCCTCAGCCTCCCGAGTGGCTGGGACAATAGGTGCCCGCCACCACGCCCGGCTAATTTTTTAATATTTTTTAGTGGAAATGGGGTTTCACCGTATTAACCAGGATGGTCTGGATCTCCTGACCTCATGATCCACCTGCCTCGGCCTCCCAAAGTGCTGGGATTACGGGCATGAGCCACCGTGCCTGGCCTCAAGTATGTTCTTTTCATAATGTACTTATTTCTGGGACAGTTAATTGAATAAATTGATTTGTAGCTCAAATTGGAAATTGAAAAAAAGTATAAAGTATTTACACCAGAAACAATGTTTTTGCCATGGTTGCTGTAAATTATATTGTTCATGGTAAGTAATTTGACGTATTAAGCGTGACCTAAGCTGTGTTACCCAGGTTGTTTTCTTCCTAACCTTCATCTGAAATCAATGACATGATGACTAACAGAATTAGAAGGTTTGCTGGCAATAGGTCTGTGCATTGTGCTGAGATAACAAGCATCAAGTATACCAAGAGCTTTGGAGCCTAGAGACCAGGGAAACTTAAAAATTAGTTCACATGGCCAGGCACGGTGGCTCATACCTGTAATCCCAGCACTTTGGGAGGCTGAGGCGGATGGATCACGAGGTTAGGAGACAGACCATCCCGGCTAACACGGTGAAACCCCATCTCTACTAAAAACACAAAAAAATTAGCCAGGGGTGCTGGCAGGCACCTGTGGTCCCAGCTACTCGGGAGGCTGAGGCAGGGGGATGGCTTGAACCTGGGAGGCGGAGCTTGCAGTGAGCCAAGATCGCGCCCCTGCACTCCAGCCTGGGCGACAGAGCAAGACTCTGTCTTAAAAAAAAAACAAAAAAATTACTTCACATGAAACATTACCTAGTTTCAATCTTATGCCTGCACTGACGGTCATAATAGGTTACCTACAGTGCAACTATTCCGTGCTCCAAATGCATACATAAGCTCAGCCGTGGAATATTTTCTAAATGTAAATAGTGGAACTGCTGGTGAGTGTATTCATGTCATTCTGATTTCTCTTTCTGATTCTACCTCAGGGTCTGGGGAGATTTAGGAGGTGATGGTGAAGATTATAAAATTTCAATAAGCACATTCCAACTGCCTCTGACCCCTTTTTCTTCTCTCAACTGCATGGGAAAGGGGCACAATGAGTGTCTCCTATTTATGAGCAAGGTCCAGACCTGAGTGAGAGGTGGCATGTGGTCAGTTCCAACGTCCAAGAATAGTCTGGAGGAGAAAGGACATATCAAGAAACGCAATTCCCGAGATTGCGCCACTGCACTCCAGTCTGGGCAACAGGGCGAGACTCAAAAAAAAAAAAAAGAAAAGAAAGAAACGCAATTCAATCTGGGTGTGGTGGCTCAGGCTTCTAATCCCAGCACTTTGGGAGACTAAGTTGGGAGGATCACTTGAGCCCAGGAGTTTGAGACCAGCCTAGTCAATATAAGGAGCCCTCATCTTAACCAGAAGAAAGGAAAGAGAAAAGGAATAGAGAGGAAAAGGAAAAGGAAAGAAAGGAAACAATCTAAATGGTTAGAGTGGTGGGAATTTTAAAAGGCAGCAGGCACACATTTAAATTATACATTCCCACCCCAGACGGTATGAAGATATGCATACAAAATGGAAATTAGAAATGAATTCATGAGTAAATGTTTCACCTCAGGTATACTTGGACCTAAATCCCAAGAGCATGTAGGTTGTGGTTGGTCTGTGACGTGTGTTTCATGTTTCTCCAAGAATAAACCTTAGGAAAGCTGTAGTGATAATAGCATTGTCCCACTTTGCATGTCCTAGCTCCCTGTCCACTCTGAAAGTGCAGAGCACTTGTACCAGGCATAAGTATTGCCATTGTTGATAGTATAATGGTTGTTACTATCATCACTACTCTGATATGTTAAGGTTTGCCTGAACATGAATTAAAACAATGTGTTTCTGAGTGTAACTACAGGTGATAGACCTTTCTGGCATATTATGCCTTTCCCCCTAAAGTCCTAAAACAGCAAACCTAGGTCTCCTTTATGTCTCAGCTACAGAAAAATAATATTTTGTTAATTCATCTCCTTTAGCCACAAAATAAGTCTTTGATTGTACAGTAATATAGTATATTTCATATGTTGGGCAGTGCTACAGTTCAAGGACAGTATAAAGCCAATGTACTTACTTAACTCTGTTTTGAATGAAGTGAAATGACAAAGAAGTGAATAATCAATTGTCAAGCTACCTTAGGGTCAAACCATCATCTGATCTGACTTTAGTAATACTATTTTTTAACTAGAAGAAATTAGTATACAATATTTTAGGAGCTGGTGTCTCAATGCTGATGGCATGATCCAAAATACAATTATATTGTATAAGAAAGTAGCCATAGAAGTGGCTTTGTGCTGACACACAGATACAGCCTTCTAATGCCAAGGCAAATTGCCAAAATATGTGCGTTGTTAGGGATCAGAGGAAGAAAGAATGATACTCTGTTCTGTTCTCTCATGCTGAGTCCCATAAGTCCAGTCTAGGGGCTGGTTGAGAGGTGTTATTCTCTTTTCTCACACTCAAAAACTGTAAGCTTACCCAGAGAATTCAGGTTTCACAGAACTTAAGCATTTTAACTTATCTCATGAGAGGCTGATTAATAAACCAGAATGTCAGTGTACTCATTTTTCTTGAGAACTGTCCTAGCCGAACAGATTGTAACACTCATGGTGGCTGTCCAGTATTTTGTTTTCAAAGTGAGAAAGTCTACCTGGGCAAACAAATCAGTGAATAAGTAAATGTATTTATAATTTGCAAACATTTTTATACACTTCATTATGATAAGCGCTGGGGATATAATAAAGGATTAAGTAAAATACGTGGTCTAATTTTAAAGAAAGATATGCAAACAAATAATTCAAGTGCAACGATTAACATAATTTTCAATATGGCACAGATACCAGTATGTCTTCCAAGCAGACAGGCAATGATTCATAATCTTAGGTAGGTTACATTACTGAAAGCTGATAAATTGCATCTGTTTAAAGATGTTAGTTTTGATTTAAGAGGAATTTTTTTTAACTCTTCGAACATAAGGAAAAAAGAATATTGTGTCTTAAAAGCATAGGGAATGCCAGTGTACTAATTACAGTGGGAAGCTCAAAAGGTTATATTTGTTTTGAGGGAACACAGAGACTGACTCTAGATTTTCAGAATTACCTTTCTTTAAAGGTATAAATTGTCATCCTGCAGTAAATAAAAGGAATTCGAACACCATATCCAATCACTCTGATTTTAAAAACTATAATATCAAATGGCTGTGCTAGCAATAAGTAAAAATTTGTTCACTCTGTTTTTTTCCTTCAGTGTTCTAGTGTTTTCCAATGATGTATGTGTGCTGTTATTACAAAGAAAGCCACTTTCTGTGACATGTTCACCTATGCTTGAGTACTAATCATAGAAAGGAGCTCTGAAAATAAGCAGTGGGCATGTAGTCAGGGACTGCTGAAAATTCGGGAGAGCATCAGTGAAATTAGTGCACTCTGCCCCTTCTTTCTTCAATACTCCTTTTTGTTCATTGCTCATGGGAATCTGTGTTTGCCTGTTAATTGAGTGTGTTTATTGCAGACAGTTGCCTTAAGTGACATGATACTCAGTAGGAGGTGGTGAGGACTAGAAGGAGGTCTTGTTTGAATACAAGGGGTGGAGAAGTCACACTTTTCAGACCAATTAGAATAATGATATTCTCTAAACATTTGAGAACCATTTGTAAGAATAGCACATTGTGTTAGAACGCAATTAGAGCTCATTCTTTTAATAATTAGGTTTTTGAGTTCTTACAGTATGCTGAGTACTAAGATTATAAAAATGAACAAAAATTGTTCTCAAATTCATAATCTGGCAAGGAATTTAGTCATAATTAGCAACAGAACAATATCATAATAGATGTTTGGACAAAGTACTATGGAGACTTCAAGGCTGAAGCGATTAATTTGGTGTCAGTTTGAGAATGAAGCTAGAATGTTTTTATATATTAAAGTTGGATCTTGATAATCAACACTAATATAAAATAAGTGGTAGGCAGAAGTAACACCATAAACCAAAACGTAGGGTAATGGCATCGTATCTGTAAAGAGAATCCAGGTTAGCTGGAGGGATGAGGCATTCGTAGAGTGTGAGGAGATGTAACTGCAAAAGAGGGGTGGGTGAAAGGTTAAATGTTAACACACTTAAAGACAACCAAGAAGTTGAATGTTGTTCTCTAACTTTGGGGAGCCCTCAAATGGGAGCGTAATAATATCTCTATATTGGGAAAAGCCAAATTTGTGGCAGGAAGAAACTAGAAGAAAAAAAATATTGTAGCCATCCTCATGTGATATAATGAGAGACGGATTAAAGCAGGGATGAGAGGCTTTTTAAGGAAAAAAAATGGCAGTCTTGCATGTAAATTTCCAGATCCACTGACCAATTTGATGTTGAAGGTAAGAAAGCAAAGAATACATACAAATAAAACCCAAGAGTCAACTTGTACAGTTTTGGTTAGTGATTTTAGTTTTAGCCAAGTAGGAAATACATGAGGAAAAGATTTCCAAAGATAAAGTATTTTCTTTCGGAAAGTTGAGTGTGAAACTGCTTTGGAATATCTGAGTGGAGCTGTCCAGAAGCTCGAAGGAGTGATCAGTGTTGGAACAACAGATTAGCGGGTAATGTATTCATTATAACATAGGGTGAGGTCTGGGAGGGAAGGGCACAGATTAATGTGGATAAAATAAAAAGGAAAGCAGACAGAGAGTTTGTCCTCAGAGAGGCTGGAAAAAAGAAGAGGAGGTGGCTGTGCCGGAGGTGCTAGGCTTCAGTAGTGTCTGGTGGTGAAGCAAGAAAAAGCCAGGAATATTGTCATTAGATATTTTGATTAAGATATTGATTAATATTGATAGAGAATTAGAGGAGAGCTCTCTTCAAAGGCTTTCAAAATGTTAATAGATCATAATTTTTTAAAAAATGGTTAGCTCCTTAGAGATGGGGTCAAGGACCCTAATTTTGTTGGTAGTGAAAATGCTAACAATGTTTTTAAGTTGCGAGGAGAAAGCGAGGAGGAAAAAGAGAATGAATAAGAAATGCACTAATTAAAACAAATATGCTGTCTACTCGAAGGATGAAATTAAAAGTACAGTGGTAGAAGACTGGTATTAACCAAAAGAAAAAATATTATTTGCTCATTGAAGCAATAGGGGGGAAGTCAAGAATTATGAAGTCCTATCTATATTTAGAAATTCGTGTGAAGCCGAATTAAAGTCCTCAATAAAGATTGGATAGCTTATTTTTGTATATTTTCTGTCAAGAAGAACTGGAGAAAAGAGAATTCTTTTAAACTAATTAGGGGCCTTTGTGTGTGTGTGTGTGTGTGTGTGTGTGTGTGTGTGTGTGCCTGGTACCTGAGCAAAATGCTGTGGGTTTAGAAAATAAATATGAAATGATGCTCATCTTTAAGAAGCTTACAGAATCCAAACATGTCTAAAGTGCCTTTCTATAAGAATATTAAATGAGTAGCATTTTGATTATTAATTTGCATCTAGGATTCAGATATGGATAGTCTGTTGGGGGTTTGCTGGTAGAAGTGAGTCTCTTGGCTGAGAGAACTAGTTGGTGCCCATCACTCAACCCTCGGTAGGTTATCATGTTCTGCTGACCCTCGGGTAATCATATTTTTTTATTGCCGTATAACATTCTGGATATAATAAGATTATAACTAAAACTGTTCTCCTAAACTGAAGTTATTAACCCAGACTTATAGATCGATACATTATAAAATTTTATTATTACCACCTGTTTATCTACTTATTACATATACAGTTGGTAAAAAAAAATTATGCTGTATTAGTTAAGATATTTTCAACTGTAAATAAAAGAAAACTTTACTTCAACTAGTTGTAGTAATAAAGATATATTATTATTTCTCATGAATAGAAGGCCAAAGGAAGGAAGCCTTCAGGATTAGTGCATTTAGTGAATTCAACAATGTTATAATGCACCTAGGTATTTTATTCTCTCTACTCTGCTACTGTCTATAGTATTGGTATCATCCTAATGCCAATTCTACTTGTGATCCAAAAATGACTGCTGGCAGCAACAAGCTTTCTTCTGAAGAAAAAGGATTTCCTTTTCTAGAAGCATGAAGCTACGTTCCCCTCATATCTCATTGACTCATATTGACTTGGCCTACCCATTCTTGACCAAATACCTGGCTTTGGAGTTGAAATGATCATGATTGGCACAGAGAGTCCATCATGACACCCACTGCATATGCTTTGAAGACAGTTTAGAATTAGACATTTCCAAATGTCATTGGACCTATGTGTCTTGATATCAGAAAGTTATCATACTCCATGGGAAACTTAATGAGGCTGTCAATTGCTCCAGCAACCACAAGACACGCTTGATGGATATTTGAGAAGCTGTTATAATCTTTTGAGCCAGAGTAGAATGTAGCTGATGACAGAGATAATATAGGAAGTTTAAAGTATTTGTTTGAAGTATTGAAACTAGTAGGGAGAAATTTTGAAGCTCTTTTTAGTTAGACTTTATTCTATCTTAATTTTATATTCTTCAATTTGCCATCAGGGCCAGCACTTGAAAGGGGCCTTTGCATCTGCTCTATGGCCATTTTTAAAATAAAGCTTTGCTTATTTGTTTTTATGGCGTATTTCAATTAAAGCATCGGCACCCTACATCAGTCCTCATCTCCCTATTTTAAGATGAAATAAAATTGAAATTGACTGAAATGATAAAGACCAATTTAATATCAATGTGTTTCCTACGTACTCCTCCTTATTTTCAGAAAAAAACATATTTTTATCAGTGACTGTATTAGTCTTATAACATTATAATTTTAAAAGATTATTTTTGAATTTATTTTGTCCTTTCTTGCATAGATCTTTGTCTTGAACATGTGCTATATTTCTGTAGAAATTGGCTCTTCATATTTCATAAATCTGCTGGTATTACCATACAAACAGTGTGTGGAAGCATTGACTGAACTAGCAATTATGTCCACAAGAAGAAAACAAATCTATGACAGAAATCCTGAGTGACTCACTATTATGACCAAATAACTTATTTACTTACTTAATTTCCTGCTTTATTCAGCAACATATTATTGCTAAACATGGAGTAGGGTATCATTTTGAAATACTTCCCATACAAAACCTTGATGATCCTGCCTGACATCTGCCTGTTAAATGTCTTGGTGAGCCACCATGTCTGCTGATCCTAGGATAATCATATTTTTTAATTGTCTCATAACATTCTGAATATAATAAGATTACAACTGAAACCAGTTTCTTAAACTGAAGTAATTAACCCAGACTTGTAGACAGATACATCATACAATTGTATTTTCATTACCACCTAAGAGGAAAATGAAGACAGATGCCTTCCTATTAGCAATAGAAGTCTCCACAAGGGCCCACAAGTTTTTCCTTCCAGGGCAAACCATATGAACGATCTGGCTTTAGTATCAGAAATAGAGAGAGAGAATAAGTGGCATTTTTCTTGATGGAAAAATACTAATAGTAGGACCTTTCCTAATATTTAGTTCTGGGAAGAGTCTAATTTGACATTTTCAGAGAAGATGTGAAAGAAGGGAGTGTACCATGAAATCTTGGAGTTTACTAATGATGTTAACAAGTTCCCCTTAATAATCTTTATCTACTTAGGCTCCTATTAGTTGGAGGAAGTGTTTATTTAAAGAAAATACTGCATAGCAAATTGTCAAGGATATTTTCATATCATCGAAGGTAAATGACTACATAGGAACAGTACCCAGTATTTAGCATTGTGAGTAGCGTAGGGCTTCGGATCCAGACTACCTGGGTTGGAATGTCATCTCCGCAGCTTAAGATCTTTGGGCAAATTACATCACCTTTTTTGTGCACTGCTTTCGAATGTTGAAAGTCACTCCCTTTACAATGTCATTTTTTAGATCTCTGAGTTGCATCTTGGAAAATCAAGAAATTATATTACAAACCGTAGATGTATTACACCTACCTGCCTTATATGTAAAATGACTTACAGATAAGCTTACTCCATTCTTTAAAACCAGTAAGCAAGAAGGAACCTTCAGGTATTCTGGGAGGGAAGGGAATTTCAAGTTCCCAACTCATTGCTGGGGAGATCAGAAGCTAGAAAGCCTTGAAGTCCATGTTTCAAAGATAAGACTTAGACGTTGGTTCTATGAGACTTATAGGGGCTCAAAATTTTGAGGGAAATGCTATATGATAGTGATAAGTATGTTTGCTGTCTGTCCTTCACCCTTCTCACAATTCTCTTTTCTGGATAACAGACTTTTTGTTTGTTTTGTTCTTTTTTGATCCTGCTTTGAAGAGAGGTATGAATGATAATGGTGACTCTGTTTAGAGTGACCATTTTTAAAGTTTGGCAAAGAACCACATGGACAGATTCAGGTGTTTTGGGATCTGCACTTTGAGAAACAACTGTTTTCACTTTCAACCAACTTCTTTCACTCTTTTTATGACCAGGGATAGTGGATATACCCACAGGGTTTTCTCCTTTATCCTGTGACCCCTTTCAGTTCCCTGAATGCCTTCCACTAAACTGCAAGCTGCTTAAAGGCAGCAGTCCTGATTTATTTATCTCTTACCCTAAGGTGTAGATAGTATCAGGTACCCAATAGATTTCAGTTAATATTTGTCAAATGAAGTAAAAATGGATCTTTTTTCAGTACCTCTGTATTCCCTTTGTGACGTTATTGAAATAGGGTGAATTTGCAGTGGAAAACAAGCAAAATTCTATCATACTTATTATTATGTGTTTTTTGTGAGCTAGCTCATAAACTTCAAAATCACTTCTAATAGTGTTTCTTTAGAGAAAATGCACTCTATTTTCCAAAAATATTTTCTTTACAAGTGTTTTGAAATTTGATCTATTTTTAAGTTTGGAAACTTTATTATTCAATTGAAGAAATCCTTGATTAGTTGTAGAAAATGAAATTTACTTTATTATTATTATTATTATTATTATTATTATTATTATTATTATTATTATTATTATTTTTGAGATGGAGTCTCCCTCTCCCAGGCTGGAGTGCAATGGTGCGATCTCAGCTCACTGCAACCTCTGCCTCCTGGGTTCAAGCAACTCCCCTGCCTCAGCCTCCTGAGTAGCTTGGATTACAGGCTCCTGCCACCACGCCCGGCTTATTTTTTGTATTTTTAGTAGAGACGGGGTTTCACCATTTTCGACAGGCTAGTCTTGAACTCCTGACCTCAAGTGATTTGCCTGCCTCAGCCTCCCAAAGTGCTGGGATTACAGGCGTGAGCCACCACACCGGGACCTACTGACTTTTAAAATACATTTATGAGGTGTTTAATGTTGTGTTAAAAAGTTGGGGGCTTTTACAATCAACCATCTCCTCAAATGTTTACACTGTGGAAGGCAATAGAGATATCAAAGGGGAACATTTTCTTAGTCGGTCAGACACAATATAGATTTTATAAACTCACAAGTGAATTATTCACATACTATTTTGTGAAGCCTGGGGCACTTAAAGAGATTTCTGAAAGAAGAAATTGAAAGAATATTGTAGACAGAGTAAAGAAGACTATTACAGGAGTAAATCTATTTCATTTCTTATGTCCCTATATCTCATCTATTTCCAAGTGCAAATGATTCTCCTTAATGTAACTTTCACTCTTTTCTTCCTGGACATTCATGCTGTGAATGGCCTTGTTTTCCATGTATATTGTTGTGGCAGCCTTGGTCAGATCAGCCTTCTTCTATGCCACACCTTAATCTTCCTCAAGCACTGCATACTGTTTGATTATATCATTTTCCTTCTCAGCCATCTTTCATCATTCAGTTACCAACTGATAGAATTAGAAATCTTTGTCTTTCATTCTCGGGCATCTGAAATCTAGCTTCATACTTCCCTTTCAACCTTCATTTCTGCTAATAAAAAGCAGTAACTTCTCCTGCCTTAGAGTCTAATCTGCTAATGGACTCCTTTACCCATTCATCCTTCTTGTGCAGCCCCCATGTGCTGCCTTCATGCTTCTTCCAGCTTTTCTGTCCTGCCCCTCACTTACTCTCTCTGGATCTGTTCTTTCACCTCACCAGGATCTCCAGTCCAGTCGGCCAATTTTTCTTTCCTGTCTGTCATACTTCTCCTGTTTTCTCTTTGTTGCCTTTTCAAATAAAATTTTATGCTGAGTAACACTGGAAATTACTCAACTGGACCTTTGTATTGCTTGAGAATCTAGCCAGCGCTTTTTTATCCCTCTTTCAAAACTTCTTCATTCTCATTTGTACCTCTAACCTCAACATTGCCTACATCACATTCTCAGCAAGGGACTCGGTGCCTAAATCACAGTGTAATTCACAGTATAAATAAAAGTCAAAGTATAAAAACTCATTTAACTTCTCAGCTATAAATCTATATTCTTCTTCCTTACTGTTATCATGGAAAAGGTATCTCCCATTGTGAAAGGTTACTCCTGTACCCCTTACTTCCTTCTCTTGGATTTTTATCTATTTATCATTCCATTGTCTTTACCCTTCAGCATTTATGCTGTTCACATGCTCAGTAACACTGTAGATCCTGTTTTCCCTCTGGATACTGACATATATCTATCTTCCATTTTACAGCCGGTTTTCATGAGACTTGTCTCTTTGATCTTCATTTTTCTGTCTTCCTCTCATTGCTCAATTTATTGCAATGTGACTGGCTACCTCAGTGCTTCACTGAAACTGTTGTCTCTGGAGTTACCAGTGACCTTCCAAATACTAAACTCATAAACAGTTTTCAAGATTTACTAATCTCTCAAGCACTGATCCACTGCTGACCACTCCTTGCTTCTTAACATTTCCTTGGCCCCATGGACACTACACTCTTAGTTCTCACTTGTATCTTCTTATTTCCTTTTTGTGGATTTCTCTTCTGCCTGGCTTTTAGAAGTTGGTATTGATTATGGCTCTACCCTCAGTATGCTCCTTTCTCTTCACACACTTTCATGGCAACATGCTGTTGAAATGACCAAATATATGTCATCAATGCCCAAATGTATATTTCCAGTTCAGAAGTCTCTCCTAATATCCCACTTGAATCATCCAATATCTGAGTATCCTCATCCAAACTGATTCTTTCTCTTTTGATTCCTCATTCTATGAAAGACTCTAAGCTACACATCTTCTTAAACCTTCATCCTGAAAGTTAGCCTGACTCCTCTCTCCACATATACTGATGATGCCAGTACTCTACAGGACTTTCTTATTGCCCTTACTAGTTAAAGCTCTTGAATATAGTTCATATTCCTGCCATGATCTGCTTCCTCAAACCTCTCCAGCATCATCCTTTCAACCTGAAGCACTGTGTACTTCACCTGAACTTTGTCTTCAAGAGGCCATTCTTCATTTACCTCCAGGCCTGTTAAGATCTTCTCCTTTTCCAGAAAGTACACCCTAATCCTTTGCTTACTCTTTTCATGTATGTACCCAATTGAGGAAAAATTTGTAGGATTGCTTTTTGTGTAAGTACTATTACTTCTTGACAGTTTTACTGTTTTCTGGATAGTGCTTATTCCAGAATCAGGTTGTTAAATGTAGTTTTTAATCATGACTCCAGTATTTCAGTGTAACAATTCTCTATATGCTTTAAGTGTGAGATTAGAACATGCAATTGTGCTAGGAGGTTGAATGTTTTAAGATGGCTTCCGGAAAAGCAGTGATTTGTTTCAAAGAACTGTCTCAAACACTTTAATTTACTTGTCTTTTAAGGTACAGAATTGGAGAGAGGGCATTTACTTATCTTTGAAGGTTTGGAGTATGTTACTTACGCAGTCATTATTTCTCATATTATTGAGTGCCTACAAAGTACCAGATACCACACTAAGTGAATGAAACCTAGCATTGCCCTTGTCCTTGAACAACTTTGAGCCTAAAGGAGGAAGATAGAAAATCACATATAGACATACCAAAAGTTGAATTGAAAATTGTGGCAGGTGCTATTGCAACAAGGGTCTATGTATATATGTAAGATGTGGTCAGAGATGCCAGGTTTCTCAGAAGGTATAACTCCAAGGTTTTTTTTTTTTTTTTTTTTTTGGATTGTTTTTGTTTCTGCTGTTTTCAGTGTATGAAAGGAATATCCCAATAGGTATTAACACAGTCAGGGAAGATGTCCTGGATTAAGTGTAGAAGAGGCAAGTCAGTAGCCTAGATAAGCACCCATTGCATATGACGCAGGAAAAAGTATAGTGTTGATGTGGATAAAACAAATGGCAATAAAGTTTCACAGAACAATTGTGTTCAAATGCATTTGATGTTTTTTGTGTTAATATTTTAATTACAGTAGAAAATTGCCTGTGGGAAAAATGTTAACCAAACTGTGTATGGGAAGAAGTCCCATTTCTAATATGTCTTATAAAAATTGAGAAAAGTAACAACTAAAACGTTTGCAACTTAGACGAATTTTAATTATGTAATTATAATTTCACTTTAACAATGATCCTGAAGGATAAGACACATTTTAAATTTTTTATTTCTACCAATAGATTTATATAAGTTATTCTTTTTTAGCTTATTTTTGTTTTCTGTTAAAAAAATAAAATAAAATAAAACTAAATTCTGCCTGTTAATGAGGCAGTAGCACTTGTTTTAAGAGATGGTCAGATAATTCTTTAAAAAGGCAGAATACTGCCATCTGTTGTTCATTGAAGTTTTTAGCCTAAGCAAACAGAAACCTCAAGTTCAAGTTTAATAGCAATTCTTGATATTTAACAAAAGACCACCCCACATTTATCAGCTTTCTGAGTTCATATTTCAGAGATTCTTAGTTATTCCTATCATATTTAAAAATTCTTGCTCATATCAGAGAAGTGCTCACATCCAGTTCTCTTTGCTTCCTGTTTCTTACAACAGCAATAATAATGCTTTTTATTTACATAGCAATTTGTACTTAACCAAGCCTTCCCACATTTGTGTGAGCAGTCACATGAGTAGCTCATTGCCTGAATGTATTATATCTTTGCCAGCTACATCATCTTTTCTAATTAAGACAAAGAGAGAAAACCAGCATGCAACTTAAAGGCAGCTAAGGTTATCTTCTGAAAGATACAGGTTCTTAGTAGAGTATGTTCTATTTCCTAAATAATAAAACACTATTGTAAAATTGTTAACTTTGAGTTGTTAAGTGAATTCACTAGTGTCTGGAAAGTAGTTAGAAAATATAAACGAGACAGAATTTGTCAACAATTTTTGACTTGTTTGCAGATAACTTGTAGGGGCATGTATAAGAACAGAGGCCATGTACTCCATCTCATTTGGTGACTTGCAATGCTCATTGAACATCAAAAGAGAAGGAAGTTAAGAATTCTGGTAACTAATGAAGTTTGCTGTGTTTCACATCTCACATGGGACCTGCCCATAGACATGTTGGGAAGCAGTTTGATGAAGGGCCCTATATGTTTTCCTTCTACTGTACATATATATTATCTTAAGGAAAAAATCCAAATGTAAACTCATATTCCCTGCCAGAAAATTAAAATATGCAAACATCTGCTTCCTTAGGATGGCATTTAGCCAAGGTTCTGCCTACAATGAGTTACTGCAGAATTTTCACATGATTTCACTTTTTAAAAATTTCCCAACCAACTTCAAGTCTAAAATTATAAGTGGGTCCTATGAAAGTATAAACACATATGCAATTTTGCTGTCTCTGAGGTCAGAACCAGTAATGCACTAAAGATCATTGTATCAAATCCAGCTCATCTTCTACATTAATGTAGTACATTAAAGACCAAGATTCCATTTCCTGGTTTCACAGGCAGCCTCCCAGAGAAAGAGTTGGAGGGATGGAGTGGCACATTGTGCTACAGAGATGTAGGAGGAGACAGCTTCCAAAAACTCGTCACACATCTTTTCCCAGCATTGAGGACCAAAGTTGGATGAGAAAAGCCCCAGTGACTATTTCCTTTTTATGTGTCATCTCTTATACTGTTTATTCATCTCTTATCCCAACTCCCTTTCCACCCTGAGAATATTCCTCTCATGCTGGGTTTGCCTCCCAGGGTGCCTCCCAGGATGACTAAATAGAAAGAAAAAAATACTTCCAACAATGGAGCTATGATGCCTGCTTTTAGAATTCTTTTCACATCCTGTGTTATAAATCATTCCAATGCAATCAACCATATTAACTGAAACCAGGACTTTTGTACAATCAACTTTTTAAGAACTTAAAATTAATATCAGGACTATTATGAGTATTTTGGAGTAGGGAGTACAATATATCTGACTGCATTTACCTAGAATAAGAACTGGAAATAGTGAAATAGTTAGGTTTTTGTTTTTATTGTTTTATTTTTGGTTTTTTTGGTAGAGAAATCATATCTCTGGGCTATCTTCATTTATAAAGGAACTACTAGCCCGGTTCATGTAGGGGACAAACACCCAGGCGTACAACATACATTCCTTTGCACACACAATCTTTCTCAATAACAATGTTACACCGACAATAATGATAATGTTGGTGATATATAATACTCATGAAACAAATATTTTGGGCCAAGCACTCTACCAAGGCTTTTTATAGTTATGATCTTATTTAATCATCAATTATACTATCCAGTCAATATTACTATTAATCCCTCTTTAGAGATGAGACAACAAGAGCTAAAATAAAATGGGCCAGGCGTGGTGGCTCATGCCTGTAATCCCAACACTTTGGGAGGCCGAGGCAGGCGGATCACGAAGTCAGGAGTTTAAGGCCAGCCAGGCCAACATGGTAAAACCCTGTCTCTACCAAAAATACAAAAATTAGCTGGGCATGGTGGGGCATGGCTGTAATCCTAGCTTCTCGGGAGGCTGAGGCAGGATAATTGCTTTCACCTAGGAGGCGGAGGTTGCTGTGAGCCGAGATCGTACCACTGCACTCCAACCTGGGCCACAGAGCAAGACTCCATCTCAAGAAAGAGGAAAAAAGAAAAGAAAAACGAAAAGAAAAGGAGAGGAGAGGAAAGGAGAGGAGAAAGAATGAATTTATTTTTTAAATTAAAAAAATCTATGCAGATCTGAAATTTGAACACAAGCAGTCTAACTTCAGGTCTTACATCTTTAAAGACCCCATGTATTACCTCATATAATAAATATTTGATATTGATGAATGAAAAAATCTTCCTTTTATTTCCCAACGTTTTAAAACTCTGTTTTCCAACTTCCCACATACACAACCTTACAAATTATATATATGATGAAAATATGTACTTCTACATATGTATGTATCTTCCCAAATGCCAATTCATAAACCAAGCTTAGCTTTCTATCTCTTGTTCCAGGAATGTTAATGAATAACTTTAACATAGCAATTACATTATGTCTCATTTTAAGTGAAAGAAAATATTGAGTTTAAAATACTGTGGAGCTCTCTTAACAGACATAATTAGGATCAATAGCTGGTCTGGGAATTTTAAAAAGTTTTTAAAGCAGAGAATCATAAAAATATGACATAAATTTTCATAATTCTAGTAATATATTTTAACTTAATACATAGAGTATGCAGGTTTTTGCACATCTTTGATGAAGAGCCAAGAATGTTTCTCTCAAGTATGTGTCCACTGAAGTGACTGGAGTTTCAGGTTGCCGTTCTTACTTACACCATACCCGTATTTCCTTGTACGTGCTTGCCAGTTTCAGTTTCTTTATAGTGGAAACAATTTAGGAACCTGGAAGCATTCTGAGTTGAAAAGCCTTTAGGTGTGTCGTGATTTTCTTTTTGAATCTTTATAGTTGTATCTCCCCTACTTAAATTAAGGGAAATCCATTCTTAGGCTCTCACCCTTATGAAGTCTATTTATGAAGTCTGTGTAAAGCTACCTAACTTCATTTTCAAGGAAACAACTCCATTTTTAGGCAGGTGTCATTTCTTTATAGATATTTTGTTAGCCTATGTAATTTACAGTGACAAATACAACAGGCCTAAAGAGATTTGGGAAGAAAGGAAACTGACACTAGGCAAATGTGTAACTTATCTGTTGGGAGAAGCATATGGAAATTCTACCAAATAGCCTATTCCTTGTGAGCACTCAGTGTATGCTAAGCAATTTACCATAAGAAGGAAATAGCGTCAGTGACTCAATGACAATTTATAAGATAGAGCTTGTGAAAGATTAGCAATTAATACAATAAGGACTTTTCTAAGTCTACATAATAATTTAAAAATCTTTTTTTAAAATGTAAAATGCTTTAACATGCCAAGATGTAATTTTAAAATATTTTTCTTTTTTCTTATTTGATGGATGTGTGTGTGTGTGTGTGTGTGTGTGTGTGTGTGTGTATACACTATGTAGAGAAATGAATTACTTGCACAACTGGAAGGGACCTTCAAGAGATCCAGCCCAGTCCTCTGATTTCAGAGGAAAAGAGCCCGAGTGCTCTATTGGATACAGTATTGCCTCTAGGAAACCTGTAGGTTTGGTTTTAGAAATCATCGTAAAACTTAAAATATTTTTAAGTGGCCTAATTTGAAGTATATAGCATTTCTACTAGGTTATCTAGATAATTTCTCAATTCTAATGTTTCAGCATTTGTAACCTATCTTTAAGTTTCATGTAGACTTACGAAGAGAGGCTTTTGGTGCTGCTTCTAATTCTTTTCCTCCAGTTACAATAAATTAATTTCCAAAGTAAGTGACATGCCAAATTGCTCACTGAATCAGAAGACTGGAGAATTATTGCGTTTTTTTGCCTGTGGGCAGGGACATATTCAGCCTATTTAATTAAGTTATCAATTTAATCTATGATTTAAAATACATAGGAAGCAGAGCCATAATTTGACTATATTTTTGACAGAGCAAATTTATCAAGAATTGGATGCATTATCTTCATCTACACCCCAGGCTAGATAATCTCCCTAATCATTTTAAAGAATTAATTTCTGTTGACTCTACCATTTCTCCAGTCTTTTTCTGATTTTTCCCTTGGGCACCTTTACTTTCTTTAAATAAAATGATGTGTATCTGCTTTTTTTGGTTTGTTTTCATTTACCCTTTTCATACAATTATTTCCTAAGCATTCTTAGATTTTATCTTTTAGAAATTTTCCAGTTCTCAATATTTTGACATAAACTCAAAACACAGCACCACAGCAAATAATCTGATATGCTACTTAATGATATATAATTTTATTTTACATTGTTAGTAACTTGGTTACATAGACTTGTTAGAATTTTTTATAGTTTGCAATTTACAACATTTTAGAAACTTAGATGCCTTTTATAGCATGCAAAAAAAGATGCCTTTGACTTCCATGCATACTCAAAGATTTTCCTTTTATAATATCAGAACTGCGATGTCAAAGGTTTTACCCACTAGTAATAAAAATTAAAACAAATTGGCGTGGTATCTCACACCTGTAATCCCAGGACTTTGGGAGGCCCAGGTGGGCGGATCACTTGAGGTTGGGAGTTCAAGACCAGCTTGACCAACATGGAGAAGCCCTGTCTCTACTAAAAATACAAAGTTAGCCGGGCATGGTGGCATATGCCTGTAATCCCAGCTACTTGGGAGGCTGAGACAAGAGAATAGCTTGAACCCGGGAGGCAGAGGTTGCAGTGAGCTGAGATCATGCCATTGCACGATCCAGCCTGGGAGACGAGCGAAACTCCATCTCAAAAAAAAAAAAAAAAAAAAAAAAAAATTAAAACAAATTTTCTGTAGTTGATAGGCACATGTCTAAAAGTATGTATAATATTGATTATACTTGTTGTATTTTAAACTTCTTATCTATAGCATCAAACTTTCTGGGCCTTTAGTTTATGATGAGTGAAATAACTTGGAACCCCTCTAGATTGTGATATACCAAGACCATTAACAACTGTGATAGTCTAAAGCCAGGATGAGGTAGGACATCCTGAAATAGGAAGGTCGACTGGATGAAGATAAAAGAGGAAAAGGAAGTTGTTTAAAAACTGAGTAGTCAGCCAGGCGCAGTGGCTAACACCTTTAATTTCAGCACTTTGGGAGGCCAAGGTGGGAGGATTGCTTGAACCCAGGAGTTCAAGACCAGCCTAGACAAAATAGCGAAACTCCATCTGTACCAAAAACACAAAAAATTAGGCATGGTGGTTTGAGCCTCTAGTTGTAGCTGCTAAGGAGGCTGAGGTGGGAGGATTACTTGAGCCCAGGAGGCTGAGGCTGCAGTGAGCCGAGATCGTGCCAGTGTACTTCAAACTAGGTGACAGAGTGAGACTCCATCTCAAAAAAAAAAAAAAAACTACCTTGAAAAATGGTGAATTTACCAAAAGTATCAGTTATTTTTGGCTTAATATGTAAAACCGCACTTTCCTCCACTGTTTATGACACTGAAATTCCACATTTTCTATTTAAAGGTGGCAATCCAAATTTGGTTGCCATTTAAATAGTGTCTAGGGAAATACACTTGCATTTTCTTAAATGTTAAATATAAATATTTCTCTTACAAGGAGAGTCTGTGAAGTAGAATGTTTTATATCGCTTAGTAACTTTTTTTTTTAAAGGAAAAGATTTGTTTGATCATCTGCACCATAACAAGATTCAACTGCGGTTTTGTGCTTAGTGTAGCTCGTACTGCACTGAAAGATGGTTTCAGATTGTTAGTTTTAAGACTTTTCTTTAAACTGACTTTTATATAAACGTAACGTTTAGTATTTATTATCAGTATCTAAAATTTCACCAGTTAAATAAAATATTTCTGAGTACCATTGGTATACCTCAATATTTAATTATATTATTTTTTCAAAGTTAATAGGCATGGAAATACCCTCTGTGTGAATCACGCAATTTTTTCTTACTTTGTACATGATTTAAAAAACACTACCAAAACCAAAACCCCTCTCCCTTAAAATTCCTTAATAGGGACATCTTAGACATACCCATCCTTTATAGCTTACCTGCTATTTATTGAAACAGCAGCCAGTCCATCTTTCTATCTTTCACCATTTCATATGTGGTTAGCCTTGGCAGGTTTGCTGCAAACACATCTGATTGTTGGTTTTAAATTGCATGCCTCATTGAAGCCTTTAGTTACTTGAGCAAAAAAGTGGTAATAACTTCTTATGTGTGATGTATCTGTTGACTGTAACATAATTTTATTCTAGAATCATGAAAACAGTAAAGCGAGGACCTGACTTAATGATACTAAGGAGATTTTTTTTCTTCCAATAGTAGAAGTGTTCACTTCAGTTTCTTAGCCAATTTCAATACGGATAATTTGTCTCTTGGCTTGAATGTTGCTTTTGTTTTCCCTTAAAGACCTTTGCTTTTGCAAAAGCTATAGCATAGTAGCATCAAAATACATAATGTGCTTATTTTCTAAATTCTTATATAACTGTGACATTGACTTATAAAGATGAGTTTTCAGTTTCTATTTTAAAGTTACTTTTTAAATTTTTACAATTTTTTTCTGTATATACAAGACATCTATTACTTTAAAGAAAAAATAAAATGTATTATAAAAGACACACAATTTGATAGTTATAAAAAGACTTGTGTTCTTCCCAATAATTTATTTAAAACATGTAATTCTCATGAACATGTTCTACTTTTTCTTCAGATTTACAGATTTTATGTACTGAGAACATTTTAAGAGAACTTTTTAGTTATTACTAGAGAATAACTTAATTTCATTGTCAAAAACATTTATGTCTTGAAAACAAAGTTTGACTTAAAATTTCAAATTTGTATGGAAACAGTGCAGTGAATTATTTATTAGAACAACATGGCTAAAAATAAACATTACTATTTCAGAGGACCACACTGGATGAGATTTTCAGAAGCATAATGATTAGAGATGCACTTTAAAATACTTATTTCTAAAAGGGACGTTAGGTCAGTGGCATTTTTACAAACATTAAAAAATTGAATAATGATATTATTTCTATTTGCAGATGACATGATCTTTATATGTGGAAAACCACAACAATTCCACACACACACAAATTTGTTAGAGCTAACAAATGAATTCAGTAAAGTTACAGGATTAAAAATCAACAGATAAAAATCAGTAACATTTTTTATATACAAATAAGTACCTAGCTGAAAAAGAATTAAAAACACTCCCATTTACAATAGCATAAAAAATACTTAGAGATAAATTTAACCAAGGAGGTGAAAGATTTGCACACTGAAAATTATAAAACATTGGTGAAAAAAATTGAAGACACAAATATATAGAAAAATATTCCATTACTCCATCAGAAGTATTGTTAAAATATTTATACTACCCAAAGAAATATAGAAATTTAATGCAATAAGTATCAACATCCCAGTGGCATCTTCACAGAAATAGAAAAATACAATCCTAAAATTTGTATGAAACGACAAAAAACCCCCAAATAGCCAAAGCAGTACTGAGGGGAAAAAGGTTGAAGGCATTACACTTTCTGATTTAAAACTATATTACAAATCTATAGTAATCAAAATAGTATGCTACTGGCATAACAACAGAAACCTACACCAATAGATCAGAACAGAGAGCCCAGAAGTAAATTCAAACATACATGCTCAAATAATTTTACACAACGGTGCTAGGAGGAGACAGGTGGAAAGGGTAATCTCTTTGAAAAAAGGTGCTGAGACAGTTGGATTTCTACATACAAAAGAATGAAATTGTATGTTTATCTTACACCACACACAAAAATCAACTCAAAATAGCTAAAGACTGAAATGTAACACCTGAAACCATGAAACTTCTAGAAGAGAACATAGGGGAAAAGCTCTCGAACCTTGACCTTGGCAATGATTTTTTGGATAACACACCAAAATCCCAGGCCAAAAGAGATAAAATAAGTACATGGGACCACATCAAACTAAACAGCTTCTGCACAGGAAGGGAAACAATCAACAAAATGAAAAGGCAACTGATAGACTGGGAAAAAATATGTGCAAAGCATGTATCTGATAAGGAATTAATATCCAAACTTTATAAATAACTCTTATAACACAATAGGGGGAAAACAACCTGATTAAAAAGTGGGCAAAGGACACAAACAGACATTTCTCCAAAGAAGACATGAAAGTGGCCGACATATATGTATGGAAAAGTGTTTAACATCACTAAGCATCAGGAAATGGAAATTAAAACCACTATAAGATGTCACTTCACTCCTCTTAGGATGGCTATTACCAAAAAGACAAGATATAACAAACATTGGCAAGAGTGTGGAGAAAAGGGAACCCTAGAACACTGCTGTTAGAAATGTAAATGGGTATAGCCATTATGGAAAATAGTATAACGGTTCTTAAGAAAATTGAAAATAGAACTATATGATCCAAATAAGATAAAATCACCACCTCATAAAGATACCTGCACTGTCATGTCCATTGCATTATTCACAGTAGCCAAGATGTGGAAATACCATAAGCATCCGTCCATGAATGAATGGATGAAGAAAACGTGGTATGTATATAGGCACACACATGTATAGACATACAATGGAATACCATTCACCCTTTAAAAAGGAAGGAGATCCTGCCATTTGCCATAACATAGATGAACCTAAAGGACATTATGCTAAGTAAAATGAACCAGACACAGAAAAATATTACATGATCTCACTTACATGTAGAATCTTAATTTTTTTAAAAAAGATCAAATATTCAGAGAGAGAGAATAAAACAGTGGTTACCGTGGGCAGAGTCAGGGGAAGGGGCAGGAAATGGGGAGATGTAGGACAAAGGATACGAAGTAGCAGATGTATAGGATGAGTAAGTCTAGGGAATCTAATGTACAAGAGGACTACAGTTAACAAAATTGTATTGTATTACAGATTTTTTTTTAGTAAGGAGATTTCAGCTGCTCTTGTCACAAAAATACTATGTGAGATGCTGGATATGTTAATCGGTCTCGCTATAGTAACCATTTGACTATCTGTACACATCACATACCATCATGTTGTAAGCCTCAAGTATATACAATACAAATTATTTTAAGATAAGTAAAGTAAAATTCTCCTTTTAGCTCAGAAAAATAAAATTAACCCTACAGGTACAAATATGACATATGCATGACTATATATCCTAAAATTATTAATATTTCACTTAAATTTTCATATTGTTCGTAAGAGATATTTATGCCTGTGATCAGAGAACATGGGCACTATTATTAAATTATGCATTAAGTAATTACAGATATATTTAAGCACATAAAATTAAGATTTTCTGGTTTTTTTTTTTTTTTTTTTTTTTTTTATTCACCATGCTGGTTCAACTCTTGAGCTGTGGAATCAAACTATTTTTGATTGCAGCCTGATATTTCTACTTTCAACCTGTCTAATTTTGGCAAGTTATTTGTGTCTAATGAAAGTGAAAGTAATTATAGTACCTATTAATACTTTGTAGACTTGTGGGTAATAAATATCAACTTTACCATTATTATTATAGTTATTGTAATTTTAGCAGTAAAAGACATAACTTTTCTGTATGGTAATTTTACAGAGTCATTTATTCATTACTTATAGGTATTGCAGGACTAGATATCTTTATGGATGTTAGGTGTTATAATTATGATACTTTTCTAATTATAAGAATAATATATATTCACTTTTTCTACAACATACTTTTCCACCCACTGAACAATATTTTCTAGACAATAATTTATGAATCTACCCACATCTTTTAAACAAAGATATACAACTTTATATTACAGATATAATGAAATTTTTAAAAAATCAATTTATCTACTTATATGCATCTTGGGATTGCATTCTTTGGTTGTCATTGCCAGAGCACTGCTATATCCATTTTGTTATTGTTTTTATATGTTCAGATATTTGTAGAAGTATTTCTTTTGACCAGATATGTATGTTGTTTTGCTGGATCATAGGATACATACATTTAAGCTATAAATTGATAGGCTTAGCAAAGTTTCCTGCCAAACATTTTGGATTGTTTCTCCTCACTACTCATTTATGCAAACCATTACTAATGCTTGGTGTTATAAATCTTTTACTGTTTTGCCAATTCTGTAAGTGAAAGTTGTTTTTATTATATTGATTTGCAGTTTAATTATAGGGGACATAAGTGACTTTTTATATATATTGGTTATTTACATTTCGTTTGAATTGTCTATTCACTTCCTTTTTCAATTTTATCCTTTATTGATTTTAGAAGCTCTATATTTGGATATGTTTTATCTTCTCTGTGTGGCAAACATTTTCTCACAGACCATTTTTTTCCTTTGCTTATGGTATATTTTCTTATGTAGAACTTTATATCTTCATTTAGTCAGATACATTAGGAATATCCTTGGCAGTTTATGAATTCATATTATTTTTAAATGTTGTAATTTCAAGATTATAAAATAGTCCCTCATATTTTCTTTTAATCGTACAACTTTATACTTCTGTTTTTTCTCTCTTTGGAGTTTATTTTATGTATTTATATGTATTTTCCTGGCCTCTGTGTTTTGTGCTCTTCGTTTCTGCTGTGAGGACAGAGTAATGACTCTGCTCTGATAGGCACTTTGGCAGAATATGACAGATGTGCCACAGAATCCCAGAACTGAAATTTCTATTCTTACCAGCAACAAGAAGAGAGACAGATTGTGAACTAGCACACAAATGGAGTTTTTTTGTGTGTCTATCTCTAATAACATTCGTTGAATAACTACCATAGCAAAAATATTCATTGAATAAACACCAGGTTCAAGTGTCACATTAAAATATTATAAAAAATAACATTTTATGGTATATTAATGTTGCTTTTGGAGTGAAATTCCTAAAGAACATACGTGTAAAATGTTGAACTCTTCATAAGGAGTGATATGAAGTTTTTTCCCTAGATCTCTGAAACTTTTTGCCTTTTAAAAATAGTGTTCATCTTTTTAATTTCTGCAAATATGCTTGACCCCTCCCCAAGTTCTAGCATTAAAAAAATGTGCCGCAAATGCAAAAAAGGGTGACAGCTAGGGCACATTTTAGCAGAATTTGAAATAGGTCATGTGAATTTTACTGTACTGAAATCCTAAAGAATCAGCCCATTCATTTCTTAGTGAAGAAGTTCAAATTAATGCTTTGTGCCTTCAGATTCAGACCTTTTCTTACCTGATCTTGTCTTGGTTTGTATCTCAGTCTTCAGGAACCAGTATTACTGTGGACATCGCCGTCATGGGCGAGGCCCACGGCCTCATTACCGACCTCCTGGCAGACCCTTCTCTTCCACCAAACGTGTGCACATCCTTGAGAGCCGTGAGCAACTTGCTCAGCACACAGCTCACCTTCCAGGCCATTCACAAGCCCAGAGTGAATCCCGTCACTTCGCTCAGTGAAAACTATACCTGTTCTGACTCTGAAGAGAGCTCTGAAAAAGACAAGCTTGCTATTCCAAAGGTAGGTAGTAATGACATACTCCCTAAAGGGTTAGACTATTTTTTTTTTTTTTAAATTGTCTTCTAGGTCTCCTTCCTGTCACCTCAACTCCATCTGCAGATTAATATCAATGACTCGGGCAAAATGTGTTGATCATGGTGACAAAAGTAATAAAGATTTAAACATAAAGACTTCTGTCCTTATACTTGATAGTTTTCTATACATAGAAAATTTATCTTTTTATGTTACCTCTTTTATTTAATCTTTCATGTTACATGCAAAAAGTTTTTTCTTCTATATGCCAGATGCTTTTCTAAGGTGATAAGGATATTGCAGCAACAACAACAAAACAAAAAAGACAGAAATCTTTGCTCCTTTCTAGTGCAGATTCTGTTTAAAATTCGTTGACTCCTAAAACTGAAGGTTCTTTACTCTTTGATTTTCTTGAATGATATACTTCAAAATACCCTCATGACTTTCCAATACACAATCAGTTTTGAACCCCGAACAGTTTTAGTCAATTATAGATTATTTAAAGCGAAATACGTCCTTAGTGATTTCTATAAACATATATTTTATATGTAAAAGGAAGAAATTACACAAATTTATTCTTTTTATATATATGGTATGAGTTTTAAAAAAGCAAATTATGAGAGGATCCTCACCCAGTTTAGATCTCAGTATTAATTAAAAATAAGGCATATTAAAGACAAGAAAATCAGAGTGTCAGTGGTCTCTGGTATATTCAGCACAGTTACTTATTTAGTAGACAGTCAGCTATCCCTTTGAGCTGATGGTCAGTCAGTAACACCTGTGCTTCTGCTGTTGTGCGTCTCTTCTCTGAGGAATGTGATCTTCATAACTTTGTCAATAACATATTTACATAGTTTCCTTCCAATATGCAATTCCCTAATAAAAATATACCTAAGTATAATACGACCAAGGAAATGGAGAGAGAGATTAACTGGTTCCTTCAGGTCTCAAAATAGACCTGAAGTTAAAGACAGATTTAAGGCAGGAAACCTGGTATTTAAGAGTGTTTGACTTTTTCTCTTCCAACTGAATTACCTTCTGAGATGCACATTCAGATGTTTAAGAGACACTGGAAACTATTTAATGTCAGAGCTATTCTTAAATCCCAAGTTGACATATAATTCATTTCTCAAAATTTTTTACCTTCTTCGGAAGAGCAGAATGTCTTTGTGAAGTATGCCTGTGTGGTTGGTTTATTAGGAGTGATTCGCCACAAACAAAAGTGGGTTGTGGTTCTATTATGACTGTTGCTGAAGTTGTAGAAAAAAGACATTCAGTTTAACTTTTTTTTTATTTATTTTTATTTTTAGATGGAGTCTCACTCTGTTGCTCAGACTGGAGTGCAGTGGCACGATTTTGGCTCACTGCAAGTTGGCCAGGCTGGTCTCAAACTCCTGACCTCAAGTGATCCACCCGCCTCGGCCTCCCAAAGTAGCTGAGGTTTACATGGGATTACAGGCATGAGCCACCGCACCCCCTAGTTTAACTTTTAAGGTCAAGACTCACTTTAGAGGATTGGTGCTCATCCTAGTGATCCCAGACTCTTATCTCAGTGCAGATGACACTATATGTCCTGTTTAGGATATGGTGGGAGAAGAAATAAGAAGGGGAACAGCAGGTTGGCCAGCAGGGTCTCCTATTAAGAGGAGTTGACACTGATGACATTATCCATATCTCTCATGTCTAAGTTACATTAATCATAAGAGAAGTGGTGCATTTTGTGAAAGATTTACATTCTTACACTGAGCTCCTTTCGTTTGTAAATGAAGATAATAAAGTCAATAATACTTGGGGGTATAGACTGTGGTGCAAGGTGATATAAATTAATTCATGCTTCCAAACCAGTGACCTTTGAGGAAAAACTTCTCATAATAACTAATATGTGTGTATAGGTTTGTAAATCCTGTTGAATAAATATAACTGTAAAATTATCCCAGAGGTAATTGACTCACTCCTATAATCACATATTTGTAGAAGCATTGAAATAAAGACCCTCAAAGGTTATTTATTTATTTATTTATTTATTTATTTATTTATTTATTATTTTTGTTTTAGACAGAGTTTTGCTCTTGTCACCCAGGCTGGAGTGCAGTGGTATGATCTCGGCTCACTGCAACCTCCGCCTCCCAGGCTCAAGCGATTCTCCTGCCTCAGCCTCTTGAGCAACTGAGATTACAGGCACCCACTACCATGCCAAGCTAATTTTTGTATTTTTGGTAGATGGGGTTTCGCTATGTTGTTCAGGCTGGTCTCAAACTCCTGACCTCAGATGATCCACCCACCTTGGCCTCCCAAAGAGTTGGGATTACAGGCATGAGCCACTGCGCCTGGCTGCTGATTTTTATGATATACGTTCATTTTGGCCAGAGAATCTTTTATTAAATTTCTGAACATTCAAATTTTAGATAGGTGATATTCAACTAATATAATTTAGTTCATTCACTTCTAATGAAAAGCTCATTTCCTTCTATTATATTACAGAAAATTTAAGAGATATAAAATATGCTTGGTAATGAAGTCAAGTCTCTTTCCTAGCGCCTGAGAAGGAGTTTGCCCCCTGGCTTGTTGAGACGAGTTTCTTCCACTTGGACCACCACCACCTCGGCCACAGGTCTACCTACCTTGGAGCCTGCACCAGTACGGAGAGACCGCAGCACCAGCATCAAACTGCAGGAAGCACCTTCATCCAGGTGGCATACGGCTCCTGCTGGTTTAATGTCTCTTAGAGAAGTTACTTGCCAAAAATGAGTTGTAAATTACAGGAGAAGGAAGGCTAACCCATTACATTTGGTTGGAGGTCAGCTTTGAACATGGAAAGGGTACATGGTTTAAATGCAGAGCAGTATAGGGGTTAACATCAGATAATTAGGTTTAGCATCTGTTGTGTGACCCTAAATATAAGTGGAAAGCATGACTTGATGTGATCTCTGCCATTGTGACCTTAGAGGGGAAGGGTTAAGCTCCAGGGTGAAGGTAGGTAATTTTATCTACATTGAGATTCATACTGGGATCCTTAGATCAAAAGTGTCTAACTTGACATTTGCAATTGATATGAGATGCCCAGCCCAGTCACTAGCCTCCGCCAAGACCAGCTGTCTTAGCTTTGTACAAAAGACAAAAGAACAAATCAAAAGCAGATCATCCTAAGAACACCTAGATAAGTTCAAACATTTGGTAATTTAAACTTTTCTGAGGATATTAATTCCAATTTTTCAAAGCAACTTAAAAGCCAGAATTACCAGAACTAAAGAAAAGGTTATATTAACATCTAAAAAGAATTTTGAAGAAAATAGCTAAGGAAAGTGCATTTAGAAGGAGATACTGTGTCCTTTTCTATTTAGAATAAAAATATTGTACTTATCATACTTTATTCAAATCCATTAATTGTGAGACCATTTACCATATGATTTCAGGTTTTTGAAACACATATATCAGTTTTATCAATAACCTAATGAATGAAAAATATCCACATTTATGTCATATTACATGATAGCAATATCAGAAGTAATTTTCTCCTGATCTTTAGTCTGGGATATAAATAAACTACCATACTGAAACTAATAGAAATATTTCAGATTATAAGAATTTAATGACTACTGACTTTTCTTTTTTGATTAAAAATTTTTCATTGGTTTCTTCCATATTATTTGTATTCTAAAAAATCTGTAAAATTGAAAGCAAACTCGGCCGGGCTTGGTGGTTCACGCCTGTAATCCCAGCACTTTGGGAGGCCGACGTGGGCGGATCATGAGGTCAGGAGATCAAGACCATCCTGGCCAACACGGTGAAACTCCGTCTCTACTAAAAATACAAAAATTAGCCAGGCATGGTGGCGGGCACCTGTAGTCCCAGCTACTTGGGAGACTGAGGCAGGAGAATGGCACGAACCTGGGCGGTGGAGCTTGCAGTGAGCCCAGATCGCACCACTGCACTCCAGCCTGGGCAACACAGCGAGACTCCATCTCAAAAAAAAAAAAAAAAAAAAGGGAAGCAAACTCAAATGTCATATGTATTTTATATGTCAGTAAAATTCCACTCCATCCTATTACCTGGACTTTTGTAAAACTTGTAAACAACACAAGAAGAGATTATGCAGTGTTTCATGAAAATTTCTTGAAATTTGAAATTAGAAGTCAATGGTAATATTTTTCTCTAAAAATATTGATCATTGACAATTGCTACAGCAGCAAATACTGATAAATGTTAATAGAATTACTGTTAACTATTGCTTGATAAAATGAATTACGTTTTCAGTGTGTATCATTAGAGTGTACCTATTTTGCCAATGCACCTTGCTAAGTTTCCTGTCATAGCATAGGTAATGCTTCATGATTTCCTTCCCATAGAATGACTATCAAAAATCCACTCATGCCTTGTCAAATGTCTTTCTTTCTGTTATTCTTTGTTACATCTAGTCAAATCCTATTTCCCCTGCTTTTCTCTTCTCTTAGTCAATTAGATGAACTTGAGGGTTTAAATTGAAATCATGACAAGGAAAAAAGTTCCGAGAACTTTTAAGAATTTAACGCCCGAGGATCTTGTCATTTCTTCTTTGTAAAATGGATACATCCAAATATTTATAATAGAGATAAGGAATAGCATATGATTCCATTCATTCTCATTCTCTCATTCCTAAAAATACTCATAGATGTCTTGCCTGGGTATACGTTTTCCTCACTGCCTAATATACTATCTCATAATCTCACTGTCCTGTGAAAAGTACTGATGTAAAATCTGAAAGCAATATAATTTCTTCATCATTGTGAATAAAGGAAATTCATTCTGAATAGAATTTGATCCCTTTAAGGAAAAACCATTTATAAGTAAGTGGCAGTAGTACCACCACTAAATACAGCTAGTTTTGGCTTGATCATAAATCAAAGTTAAAACCTTCTTTTGAGTTTTAGCCCTGAAATTGCTTCCCTTTTAGCCCTTTTATTTATTCCTTCCCATATCTGTTCATTTATTGGGTCTCTGTAAGGACTACATTGATCAAAAGAAGAATAAGAGTGAGAAATAAAAATTAGGAACACAACTTATATTCCTTTATATATACAGCTGGATAATTTACTCTGAGTAATTTTAAATACAGTCTGGTAGAAAGCACACTGGACTGAGAATCTGAAGTGTCTTGGCCCTACTACTTAGAAATGTACTGTGTTCTTAGAGGCAAGTCATTAGCCTGCCAGAGTCTCTGTACCCAATTACAAGGAGTCATTAGGAAAAAGGGGAGCTTGGACATAATTGGAGGAGTAAATTAGATGGAAGAATGCAAGTAGGTGCTTTAAAAAATAGGCTTTAGAGAAATAGAAAAAGCTGAAATAAATCAGACCCTAAATCATTCCAAGTTGACCTTGGAATTGACCCCTGCCTGTGTATTCAGGCAAAAAGAAAGCAGTCAACTTGGCAAAAGAGACAGTTACCTGATCAGACTTTAAGGACATAGAATGGAGTCATTATAGGGATAATAAGAGCACAAGACCACCTTTGGGAAGAAGACTGAGATCTTCCATCACAGGCACATACATAATTTTCCTCTGCTGTGCCAGCATGAGGAAACCATGTAAAGGTTTTCCTAAGCTGTTCTCCTTTACGGAATCCAAATATTTCATATTCATGAAATTTAAACAGGAATCTGGAAATAAAGAACAATGATGAAAAGCTGAAAACTGTGAGGGTCTTACAAAGCAATATATGAAAGCACCTGTAAACTATAATGCATTTATGTATAATGTAATACATTGATTTATTGTATTAATAGTAAAATACAATAATTGTATTAAGAATGTGATATGACTAGGATGTTATTTATCTTGAGTTCATTAAATCTGCATTTATTAAGAATACTCTAATGTGTTTTGCAAACTTTAAAATGAATACATTTTATTTGAATACATTTTTATTTGAAAAAATAGTAAATTGTTGAGATAACCTTCATAATATATGTTTCTGATATATTAAAACATTCAGTTACTGTAAGGCATTATCTTTAAAAAGTCTACTTAGAAAAGTAAAAGTAGTAACCTATTCACTGTATTATGTAATGAGAACTGCAAACATTTGACCACATATACATTATATAATAGTTGTTCACAGTAATCAGTTAGTCAATCCAGCAAAATAAATTAAAAAGCACCAGCACCACCAGAAAATAGTCAGTGTTGTTATCTGTTTCAGATCCAAAGTTTCTTTCATCTCATTATTTCCTAAATACCAAGAACTTGTGAAATACCTAGGATGTGCTTTCTGAGAAGGATGTCAAACAAATATTTTTATGCCTTACTTAATTGCATTTTATAATTGCTGAAGGTCATGCCACATTTCAAATGTCCTCATATATGGAAAACTGCTATTAGAAGTGGAGAGAAAAGATGAAGTTTTAAAATACCTGGGTCAATAGTTGAAGAAAAATCTCTCTGAAATGGAAAAAAAAAAAAAAAAATTGAGATAAGAAGTGTCAGAGTGTCAAATTGACCTCAACACAAATTACAGATCTTACCCATTGCTGAATTTACTAGTAATCAAAGGATACAGACAATAGTAAGACTCATGCTTAGCATGCTTTCCTTTGAGAGGTCTATTAGTGCAATTTTCTGAAAGTCCCTTTATTCCACATTAGCACATGTTCTGGTTTGGATTTAGCAATCAGGGTTCTAAGCAATGCATGCATAATATTACTTGCACAGAGGGAACCATTTCAGCTCTGGAACCTCTCCAAATTCTATCGTTATTAATTATAAACTTATATGGCAATCTCCATGCATCCGTGAGCCCATAATTCTATCGATTTTAGGTGTTTTACGATAAGCCACCCAGACAGACCAGGCACATCCTGGTTACATTGCCAATCTAAGATTGGCAAAAGATCAAATTGTCAAATTATATTTATGTAAATTGTAGATTGTACCCAGTACCAAATTTACTAATGCTTGAAAGGACACAGGTGTTAGCAAACACAGACCAAGCACTTTTCCCTTGGAGCAGTCCAAGATTGCCAACACAACTTTCGAAATTCCCTTCTCTCCCAAATTAGGATGGAGTCTATTTCAGATTCAACATGTATAAATTTTGAGCAACACATACAGAGAAATTTTGTCTTGGAATACCTCCAAAATTTATATCCCATTAATTGCATGACTTACATAACATTCTCTAGCTCAGTTTTCCATGAATCTATTAATTCCACATTTATTTACAAGGAGCAACCTAGACATACCAAGTACATCCTGGTAAAAGCATTTGCTAGATGAAGATTCTGCATTACCTTTCACCTAGTACATATCATCAGTATGGTTAGCATCAGCTCCATTGTTGGCATGTCCCTTTTTACAGATTCCCTTGTAAAAAGGGAATTTGACTAGATAATCACTTTTTTTCTCGGTTATCACCAGTAAAGAGAAATCATAAGCTAAAGGCCTGCTGCTAATCATTTCCGTCACAAGGAAATAATGCAAAAAAAATTATTTTTGAATGATTTCATGGTCATTCAGTTTTTGAATACAAATCCACCAAAAATAATAGAGTACTGAAGTAAGCATCATCACACTTACAGCTTATGTAAATTCACCCGCATCTTAACCAGTTAATCTGCAAGCCTCTTTTAGAAAATCTGTGAGGAATGCAATTTTAGAGTACAGTGAGAAGGTGTTTAATTTTTATTAATTGGATAATAAGAAAGTTATCTTTCCTCTTTGTTAACCCAGTATGGGTTGATGAGTAACTGCTATATCCCTGCAACACAGATTGTTTTTACATAATCTGTTTCATCACTGGGAAGTACAGTGGTTCTGTCACTGAACCTGAACCAATACTCAGATTGGCAAATCTATTACAGAAATGATGGTTGGGTTCTGGCAAGACTGGCCCAATAACTGATGAATAATTTCTTTTATTTTCTTTTAATTCTGTCTTGTCGGTGCTGTTAGTCCTGATTCTTGGAATAATCCAGTGATGATGACCCTCACCAAAAGCAGATCCTTTACTTCATCCTATGCTATTTCTGCAGCTAACCATGTAAAGGCTAAAAAGCAAAGTCGACCAGGTAAGTAACTTAACTGGAGAAAGGTTCATACTGTAAGTGTGGAGTCATAGAGCAAACCAGACCTTAAGCGTTGAAATATTCTGAGGGTGCCCTGTATTCAGATATGTTTGGTTTGTCTATTCTAATAACCAGTTATTTTTTAAAGCCTCGATAACCAATTAGTTATTTAAATTTCCACCTTATGTGATGATATAGATTCCTTCAAAGTTGTTGTATCAGAGTTCCTATCTTGAACTAATTAGATGCACAGGAAATCACTTTTACCATCAAGCATCATCTGTGGTAGCATCGTCTCATAATAGAAATTCCAGTGTTTTAGTCTCTATTAAAATTGTTTTTCAGGAGTATGACATATACTTAAAGGAAGTGTTTCATTTACTACACATGAACTATGATAAGGAATTGAGATATTGAAATTAAGAATAATAAAGCTTTAGATAGGAACATGAAATGATATTGGGGAAGACTACCTCATTTGTTCAGGGTTCTTGCTCACCTAAACCTGTAATAGGAGTTTTTGTGAGATTCTGTCTCTGAATAGCCTTTCCCCTAGAAGCCCAATTAAGAATCTGGGATGTTTCCTCTGACCTTTCCTTTTTGGAATCACGGTTTCACTTCTCAGTATTACAGAAAATATCAATGAGATTTTCAGTAACTTCCTTAGTTTCTTAATCTACTGCCTTTAGCAGTTTAAGAGTTCATCAAATGGTTAAAAGTAAAACTGCCCACTTCCCACTGAGATATGAAACATTCAAGTTCTGGCTGCCATGGCAACCCCAAACTCCAATTTTTATGTCATCAGGCTCATGACATTGCTAAAAGCTCTGCTGGCTTGCCTCCCGAATAGCTGCACCCCTCTGTCTGAATCCTTCACTTCTTACTTCATGCCAACAGTCAGTAAATCGTGCTATGAAGGGAAGAACAATTTACAAGATTTGGGCTCACCTTTCTGAGGTTCTCCTCTTTATGGGAAGCTAGTCCGTCAGAATTGTGTGCTTTGCCTTGATAGCTTTTTTGTATCATTTTATTGGAATTACATCAGTAAAAGAGACCATTAAGCTAATCTACTTTCCAACAACTAATCTGGTCCTCTCTGCTCTTTAGAAATGTTCATTAAATTTTGCCACTTAGAAGTTATTAATGACCTGCTAATAAAACTGAGCTTTCACCAGGGCCAGGCAATGTAGGATAATGTAGGCAAATACTTAAATTGAGATATTCCTGAAGGCAAATGCGGATTAGCTCAGTACTAAGAAGAATCATCTGGGACTCCAGCAAGGTGGAGAAACTGCATTTGAGAATTCCACATTAAATCCAAGAGTCTTAAAGGAGCGCTAAAGTGGTTTTAGGTATGTAGGGCCCCTTGGCTCCCTACAAAAATATATACAGATACTTTTGGAAGGGAAGCATCCCCAGTTAAGGGCCATGAGATTTTATCAGATCAGATTCAAACATAGAGCTTACAACCAGGATCGCTAATTGCACAAAGAAACACCATGAGTTTGAGTTAACAGAAATAAAAATACAAGTTTCTAGATCTGTAAAAGGATGAAAATATTTAAATTAAAATTTAATTCAAAAATTTACATATTTAAAGAAAAATAATAGCAATGAGAAAAGACATAACTGCAGAGCAGCTAAATATAACTTTTGGAAATGTAGTCAAGGAGATATTAAATAGCATAGTAGACTACTGAATTAGTAAACTGGGTACAGAACGATCTGAAGAAATTATCCAGAAAGCAATACAGATGAAAAATTGGAAAATATAATAGATTTTAGGAGATATAGAAAAATTAGAGAGTCTAATATACATGATATGTGTAATCAGAGTTTTAGTAGCAGATAGAAGACAAAAAATACTTAGGAGAAGCCTAGTAAATGGAAAGAAACTCACACGTAAATACAAAATAGTGAAACTACACAACACCAAAGATACACACACAAAAAAATCCTAAAGTCTACCAGAGAAAAACAAATTTCCTTTTCAGGAAAGGCAGTCAGGCTGAGAGCAGAACAGTCAGAAATACTAGGAGTCAGAACACAGGAGAATATTTTCTTCAAAGTTCTGAAACAAGATGATAACGTAAAGTTTTGTGCCTGGCAGATTCATCTTACAAGAATAGGAGCGAACTAAAGACAATTTGAAGGAAGTCAAAACTTTACCATCTGCCAAATCTTTACTAAAGGAATTTATGATGGATATATTCTAGAAAGAAGCGGAAGAAGAGAAAGTTTGAGATCTAATAAAAATGTTAAACAAATCTGAAAACCATGAGTCAATCCAAACAAACAAATTCATAAATAATAGTATTTCCAGATTTGTGAATAGTTTTTATAAGATTTTTTAAGGACAGAACTAGAATTTCAGACAGTAATAATACGTAATTCAAGAGATGAAATATAAATTTAAGTGTTCTAAATCTGTGAGTAGCTCAGAAAGGGGGTTCAGATGAGAAAACTGAGGAACAAGAAGGTTAAGTAATTTGCTTTCTCTAGGTCATACAATGAATCCCGAATACTTTCTTTTGTCCTAATGACTTCATACTAGAAAAAAATGAGGATGACACATTGTCATAATTTAAGGTTAGGATTTTTTTTGGTTCTGACCTTGGGTAGGTGCAAGATAATAGAAGGATTTGGTTTTCTCTCCCTGTTTCTTTGGTTAAGTAATAACATAAAAATTATTGAATAACCAACATGATAAGATCACGAAACTGAAAATTATGATTAGGCAGACACTGGAAATAACAGAGCAAATGATGCAACAGCCTCATATTCCTGTGTCCTGATCCCCAGTTTGTATGACTGCACTCTAGAAGAAAGAGCAAAGTGTAAAAGGAAAGGAATGTTCACATAAGATACCACATGGGCAGGTGGTAGGAATGAGAGCCACAGGCACAACAAGAGTGCTCTTCCATTCTTGCCATCAAGGGCATAAGACATTTCCATCATGATCATTTTGGAGTGGATTTTGCATTGTGGCATCTTTAGACAGCTGTCACAGCACAGCTAAAAGTTTATAAAATAACCTATATCCCAGGCATGCTGAATCTGACTAATTACATTCCTAAAGGTCTGCCAAAAGAGACAAAAACATCTATCAAGAATCAGAGAGCCGAAAAGAGATTACAACTCTATCCTAATCAGATGGGCCCTTCTGCTTTAAAATCCCTGCTTCCCTGTTTGGGTTGTTGATGGAGCTAAGTAGTTGTGACGTGTTTGATGCAGTTGACTGTGATGCATCCTGGTTTTCCATAAACTCCATGGAAAGAAGCTGGGAAGAGCCCCCTTGTGGCAAAGAGTGTAAGCAAATGGAATCAAATGAAATGTGAAGAGAGTCTGAGGAAACATGTAAGAGCAATAGGCAATGAGGTGGAGAGAAAGCGAGTATGAAGTAAGAAGAGACACACAGAAAGATAAATACCCTGTTTCCAGAGAGGACTAATGAAATCTGTTCTTTGCGCAAATCAAGTAAACAGAGTGTCCTTTAGTTCAGTCAATCAATGTTAATTTTAAATAACTGAAACACAAGTTATTATGCAGTTACTAATATAAAATAAATGAATGAAATCACATAGGACTCCTTTAATTGAAGCTTAAAAGCAGGAGATTCAAATATAATTTGTATTTTCAATTTTGCTCTTCTAGTATGAGTCACTGACATTGTGGAGCTACCATGATACTATTCTGCTTTAAAAATTCCTTGAATTTATAGTTACTGTATTTGCAGTAGTCCTTTCCCGGATTCTTGTAAGTTTGGCTGCCGATTGCAGTGATAACAGATATCTCTACACCTATAATCTAGACTGTTTTTCTTATACAAAATTTGAAAATATAGAGAACTTTAATTATGGTATTGTGATTCTTTTTCTTTGGCATTCTCTTTAGATGCAATTTCTGCTTTGGAAAAAAAATATTCAGGCTGTCCGTTTTCATCTGGGCATGAAAAAAAGAGATGTCTTTATCAGACAAGCTGGTTCCTTTTTTGTTCCATTAAAATTAAACTGAGAGAGTTTTATAGCACAAAACAGATGGATTCACTTAAATAATTCCCCTACAGTATTGTTTATTTTCTCTCTTTGATTGCCCAAAATTCCTTGTGTTCTGACACACATTTTCTCATGCTCTCAGGAACAAGGAATTAAAGGCCAAATTACTCAAAGGAGTTGGCATTTTAGACTTTATTTTTAAAATTATATTTTTAATTTTTTGTTTTTAAGTGTTTTGATTTTAAGTATTTCACATTAGGACAGTTTGAATCATTCAAAAATTTATGTTTCATGAGCTATGTCTTCTTCCTGGAATCTGCTAAAATTACTCAAACATAAAGTGAAGATAAATAATATATTTGAGAGAATGCATGTTTATCTGAATCTCTTCAGTCGTGTGTGAGTGTGCGATGTAAAATTAGATGAGATTTTCAAAGGTTCTAACAGTCATCCCTCTAACTTTAGACATGATTACATTGAAAGCATTTTAGAAAATTTGTTTTTGAAGACTTCCAAAGGTTATTCCTCCCCATTCCTTAGACTGTCCTCTTCCTGTATCTGAAATCATTTATGTATAGTTTATCCTTTCTATAAAGAAAATTTGGTTATTATCTGCATTTATCTCCCTATCTTTTTGAAGACCGATACGGTCTTCAAAATATGCATGTACATCCTAATTCTTTCTGTTTTTAAACTTCAAGTAAACTATGATAATGCACACTGGGAAAAATAGTAGTTTGGCTTTGGGAAAAAAAGAGAACTTATACTTTTATAACTTTAGCTTCTCACCTGCAGAATAGAAATATCCCTGCTTCTCATGAGTGTTGCCAAGAGTTACGCTTTGTGTGTGTGTGTGTGTGTGTGTGTGTGTGTGTGTGTGTGTGTGACGGATTCTTGCTCTGTTGCCCAGGCTGAAGTGCAGCTGTGGCGTGATCTCAGTTCACTGCAACGTCCGCCTCCCAGGTTCAAACGATTCTCCTGCCTCAGCCTCCAGAGTAGCTGAGATTACAGGCATGCGCCACCATATCAGGCTAATTTTTGTATTTTTAGTAGAGATGGGGTATCATCATGTTGACCAGGCTGTTCTCGAACTCCTGATTCCAGGTGATCCCCACTCCTCGGCCTCTCAAAGTGCTGGGATTACAGGCATGAGACACCGCGCCTAGCCGAGTTATGCTTTTAAAAGTGTTCAAAATGTGTAGACTAATACTACAGAAGCAGAACTTCTCTATTACAGGTTTATTTTAAATTTCATCCCAGGCAGTAAATTTGATGTCTTAAAATCTGCTTGTTTGTTTAAATTTAGTTAATCCGTGAGTTCCAAGAACTCTAATGTTTGTGTGATTTTTAAAATTTGTGTTTGAGAGTGAATTGCATGTATCTGATGCAATCAGCTGGCAGCTACTAAAACTTAGCAATGAAAAAATCATTCTTCTCATAAATTGCCTTCAGAAAAAACAGGGTGTCAAGACAGAAATGGACAATGTTCTCATGGGCTTTGAACTATTGTTCTGTTAAAAAAAATTGTGTAGAAAACTGTCCCAAAACTCACAGTTTACTATGAGAACAACTAAGGAATTGCCTAACACAGTGTCTATCAGGAATCTCTTTTTCTTATGACACAGCAATTACTTTTAATTGCTGTTTTTGCAATTACTTTTCATTGCAAAAACCACAATTACTTTTGCACCAACCTAATAAAACTTTGCCCTGGCCCTACCCAACCCTATCCAGACTTGCCCAGCAACCTCTCTGACCACGTTCCCTGCCCCTCTTTTTCCTTTCTGCTAAGCTGCCAACCACTGACCTCCTGACTGCTCCTCTGACATCCCCCAGGTATGTCCCTCTTTCCTGAATGTGCTTTCCCCAGCTACTTCTCTCTAAATGTCTTCTGTATTTCATGAGGCCTCTATTCAAATTTTACCCACCCCTACCCCTTCCCAGCCAGGAAGGCCTTCCCAGTCCATCCTATCTAAAGAGCATTTATGTTCTTCCCTGCCTTCTACCCTGTGCATTGTTTTCTTACTATTACTTGAATTTAAGTTAACTTTTCTTTTTTATTGACTTTATTTTTTTAGTTTCTGTCTCCCCTAAAAAGGTGGGAGCTCCATTAAGAGCAGGGATTTTATTTTGTACCCTACTCCATCCATGGAGCAAGACTCACAATAAATACTTGTTGGATGAATAAATCCTTGAGATACTCAGTACAGATTCCTTGGTAAAGTTTCTACCACATCATACTAGGATTCAGCTCCTTAATGGCCACGGTACCTTTCTAAGATTATTTGGAGTCCCAGTCTAAATCCAAAAAATGGTCAAAATTAGACCAACCCTTTTTAATCTTTACATCACAGCACCCGTATATGTGTAACAGTATTTGTGAATACCATAGCATTAGAGAAATGAGAAGGGATTTTGAGTTTGAAAACTAGATTTCCTTTATTTTATAAAATTATATTGAGAAAAACTAATTATAAGCTATTGGAGATAATATTAAAAATGGAGTTTATTCTAGAGTCTCCAAATAAAATATTTCTTTTTAAAAAATATTTTCAACCATTAAATAATGCACAGCAAACTTGGAACCCACTTGCTGCACACAATCATACATTGGCTGGGAAATTCTGAGTTAAAACCTTTGTGAACTTAATTTTTTGTTTTGATTTGTTTTTGGCTCAGGATACTATGTAATGTGAAGGTTTGTCGTTATCTTTGGGAAAAATAACTGAGTCTTTTTAATAGAAGTAGAAACCCAAATAAAAACCATTAGGCATAACATAAGGAGCAATGCAAATGCTGCCTAATAGGCCATTGATTTTACTTCCCCCTTGGATAATCTCTGATAGAGGTACTGGTTTATAAGCCTCATTTTACTAAGAATAGCTGGGTTTACTCTATATTCTTCCATGTACTAGTACTGTAACCTTGGGAGGGTTTTTTACCCTCTCTGGGTCTAAGTGGTTTCGTTTACTTAGTATAAAGGCTGGGAAGGGGTTGAGCTGCTGGTTAGGAATTAACAATAGATATGCTGAGAAAGAACTAGAAGGGAGTGCTGCTCTTCACACTGAAGCAAGGGGGGAGAGTGAGATTTCTCATCTTTAACAACAACAACAAAAAGAAATAACAGTGCCAACAAGAAATTAAAAAGAAAATTATACACACACACACACACACACACACACACACACACACACACACAAACTCCCTCAACAAACTTAATATTCTTTTCAGTGGACCAGAAAACCTTTGGTGTGACAAATCAAACTTTTGAGGAAGCTAGATCCTGGAAGTAAACTTTGCTGTAAGCCAACTGACAGCTAACCACACACATAATTTGATGATGTGAAGGTGGATGGCTGTAAATTTTCCTAAGTGGTGAGAAATAGAGAACGACTTTTAATAATGTCATTTCATTTACCCTGCAGTACATTGTTCAGCCATAAAATCATGAAAACCAGTAAGCAGGTTTTTGGCCAGAAGTTATTTCTCTCCTTTTTTCCATTTTAAGTGCAGGCTGCCTTCTCTGTGTTTGGGAGACAGTAACTTCAAAAGACATCTTCCTTGTCTTCCAACAGCCACACTTTGAAATCTAAGCCAGTGTCCTGTAAAACTCTTACAATCTAGAGTAAATACAGACAGTTTGGCACAAATATCCACACTTGAAATGGAAGCTTTAGGTCTATTGTTTGATCTGAAATGGATTGTATTACATTTTAAAATGTTTTCTTCAAAAATTATTTTGATCAAAGCAGTCTTTCACACCGAAAGGTCTTATTTCACTGAAACTGTGAGTTAAGAAGGTTAATTTCCTCTCAGTAATGCATCTTCTTTATTTACATATTTTAAGCATCTGATGCCTGCTGAACTCTGCCCCAGATACTGGTTAATGTTTAAAACAATAGCAGATCCTGTTCCTGCTAAAACCTTCACAACCTAAGAGGAAATCAACACATGAGAAAATTTTAACTATTATTTCCATGTCAGAATGACAAGAAGAAACAAAAATGGGAGGAGAAAATAATATCCTTCTGTCCTGAAGTTACTCCAGGACACCAAGGCTTTGACTGTATATGTCAACATTGCCACTATTTTTTTATGATGACTCATTCCTCCCATTTAATGCTGTGGAGACACCCCAACCGCACTGGCTTCAGATGTTGGTATGTGGAGGAGGCCAGCCCAGTGACCTGAGCAGGCACGTGGTTGTTACTGAGTTTGTAAGAGTCCAGGTGAAGTTCAACAGTTGCAATTTTGCATTTTAAAGACATTTGTTTAGTTACTTAACTCTCATTCTTTCTCAGGTGCCCTCGCTAAAATTTCACCTCTTTCATCGCCCTGCTCCTCACCTCTCCAAGGGACTCCTGCCAGCAGCCTGGTCAGCAAAATTTCTGCAGTGCAGTTTCCAGAATCTGCTGACACAACTGTCAAACAAAGTCTAGGTTCTCACAGGGCCTTAACTTACACTCAGAGTGCCCCTGACCTATCCCCTCAAATCCTGACTCCACCTGTTATATGTAGCAGGTAAGGATTTTTTATGAACTGAAGTTTAATAATAAAACTGATGATGGTTTTTCCCTAGAAATACCTACCACCAGCCCACGCAGCTTGGGGTAGGTTTGCCAAAGTAGTTGACAACCAAGTATAGGATAATGTGATTTGTGTTGAGTAGGCTACAATAAAAACTTACGTTTTAGTAGTTTTCTATTAACAAAGTTTAGAATCCATGCAGCTCATACAGCTAATCTTTAGAGAGGATACAAAATCGTTAGCTGTATATGTTGCCTGTTTCCTGATGGTGAATATAGAAAATTTGTAACTAAAAAAATGATATCAAATATTCTGTTGTAATGCTTCATTTTGTTGGAATGTTTGTACTTGTTCTCCAGGGAACTTGTTACACTGATATTAGCCATATTTAATCGTCAGTTTGCATTTCCCATTTTTACAGTTTAAAAATGTGTGAATAATACATCGCACAGGATGGCTGGACCCAAATAGTTTTCGGAATGCAATTTAAGCAACTGTATGTGCTATTCTATCATGTTGAAACAAAATTACAAAGTGTTATCTATCACCGAGGTTAAGAAAAAAATTGCCTAGCATGGCTAGAGTAATTATTTTGCCAAGGTTGTCACAAGAAATAATTATCTCTTCTTACTGGTTAATGTATTTTCATTGTTCTTCACTAATACCTTGAATAATTGATCTTAAAGCATTATGGTATTTTTTAAGTAGAAAAACAGTTGAGTGTTTTTAACCATGAGAGTACCTTGAATAAAATAGTATTTCATTTCTGAGGTTGATGAGGGTAACTATTTGAATAAACGAGTAACATGTTGGTTTTCTAGTATCAAATATTACTTCACAGACTCAGATTTTTTCAATATATTCAGCTTTAAGAAATAGCAACTTATATTAAGCCTTATAATTTTCATTTTCATATTTTTACTCATAAGCTCTATAAATTAAATTAATGTTCTTTATGATTTTTATTTTTACCTCCTTTCTCTTTACTGACATTTTTAAATGAGAAATTATTTTCATTTGTTCGCCCAGAGCCAAAGTTATTCTACTATGCAAAAGTTATTCTGCTGCCTCCTATGAGTTTCTTTAATAAAATAATTTCTGTGGCATATTAATCTCGTCTCTTTTCCACAGAAAAGCAAGTTCTGTAGTAAAATATTCAGAAGATATATCATACTTCCCTGTTAGAAATTCACAACACACATGGCTTTATTAAAAGCTCTGAGAAGCTCTGTTAAAAGAATCCCTCTTTATTTATTTTTGTTGTTTCATTTAGTGTTTTTTGAATTTATTTGACCACAGAACCAATTTATTTGGGTTAACACCCAAGAATTGCTCACGGATCTAACGTTTGGCAGAACACAATTAAGACACATTGTTTTGTTGTATGCACCCTGAGCCAAGATGAAGCCCAGTGGAGTAATCTTCATCAAGGACATCTGGGTTCAGCATTTTTAGGGAGAGTCTCCCACTGTGGGTTCCGGACTTTGGGGAAATAAGTCCCCTAAAGAAAGGAGAGAGATGTTCAGAAAAGCTCTACCACTCACATAGCTTTTTTCATCATAGTGTAGTTTTTTGTGTTTTTTGTTGTTGTTGTTTTTGTTTGTTTGTTTGGTTTTGTGTTCTTAGGAAGAATGCAATGGGATTTTTATAAAAGGTTTCAGAGAAAAACAAGAGGATTTCACTGTCTACTTGTTCAGTAATGTTTATAAATCCAGTAGTGTGTGTTTTATTTGTTTAGGCTTTATAAATCTGTAATTCAAACCAGGTTTTATTATTGCCTTAAAGGCAGCCACCCATGTAGGCACAGAGAGCTCCAGAAACACACGACTAATTGTTGTGGTTTCCCCTGCTGAACTTGAAGAGTTTGGCATTGAATCCCAGTCTCTTGGCTGCTGTAATGTCTATGCAACAAGCTCTTTTTCTGGCATGAGAGCTGGCATATTTGAAGTACTAATTTAAATGGTCCTTTTAGGTATTACTTTGCGATGAAAAATTTTAAGGCTAATAAACTCAACTTCTTCTGAGCTTCGTCTAAGAATGTAAGCCTACCAATTCCATCTCCTTTCTTTTTCCTTTTTGTCCTATCATTTTCTTTTTATTCTCTAACCCAAACTGACACATTTAATAATTAGAAATATTTTACAGGTAATGTTTTTCTATTTACACTTAAGGGTTGAAAAGTAAAGTTACTTAGTATGCAGATGCAGTCTTCCTGGAAAATGCTCTTCTCTTAGTGCACACACGAGCACAATTCAGGAAAAAAAATGATGAGTTATTTAAGATATTAAATGATAAGCTATCACTACTTTTTTCATTTTAGAGTGGGTAGTCTGTGGTTAAATAACAAACAAGAAAATCCTCTGAGACCCTTTGTAATATTAGTCAGAAAGAAAGAACCCAGCAGCGAACTGCAGAATCAAAATCTAATCATGAAGTCTCTAAACAAGATAGAAGAGGGAAGAGCCAGTTTATGGCCTGAGTCAGGCCATTTGTGGGGTTACTGTTTAATTTTTGAAACAGTCAAACTTCATTCCTCCAACTTTTTGAGGGCATTGCTTACCTCTCTTAACTTCGTTCTTCTTGGTGGTTTATAGTACCTCTGGGGCCTGTTTCTCTCAACCAGCATCGTCTGTAGTCAGTCATACATTCACTCTTCATCAAAATGCACCCCTCTTTTGTTCATTTCTGTAGGGCCTTAACAAGTAACTGATCAATCTGAAAAAAAGAAGTCAATTTTTTATTTTTGTAGCAAAACATAAAATTCATATACTATCATTCTATTTCAACCTATCCTGTCTTAAAGGTCTGTTTAGACATGAAAATATCATAACCCAATAAATCTAACAATGAGGCTCTTTTTTTTTTTTTTTTTTTTTTTTTTTTTGTGAGATGGAGTCTCGCTCTGTCACCCAGGCTGGAGTGCAGTAGTGCAATCTCCACTCACTGCAGCCTCCATCTGCTAGGTTCAAGTGATACTCCTGCCTCAGCCGCCCTGAGTAACTGGGATTACCGCGTCCACCACCCCACCTGGCAATTTTTGTATTTTTAGTAGAGACGGGATTTCACCATGTTGTTCAGGCTGGTCTTGAACTCCTGACCTCAGGTGGTCCAACTGCCTTGGCCTCCCAAAGTGCTGGGATTACAAGCGTGAGTCCATAATGAACCTTTAAGCAGCCTGGCCCATAAGGAGGCTTTTAAGCAGGCACAGAGGTATTTATTGTGACAGATAACCCTTGTCCAAATATAGATCAACACCTGCAAAATGGCCACTATAAGTGGGTCGCAGCCTATACCAGTATTCTCTAAATAATCTAACAAACTTTTACTATCATTTTCACCTCAAATATGATCTAGATAAAGGAGGAGGAGACTGAGAGTCAAATGAACTTTCTAATCCTTTGTAGTGACTGCTTTCTCACAAAAAAGAAAGTAGTACACTGCATATCAGCATTTATGTATCAAACAAAATGAATATTTTCACAAAAAAATAAGCAGAAGGTAGAAATATTTGATTATGGTTGCTTATCTTAATGTAGACGTAGATGGTATGTGCCTATGACTTTTCCAATGTTTTTTAGCTGTGGCAGACCATATTCCCAAGGGAATCCTGCTGATGAGCCCCTGGAGAGAAGTGGGGTAGCCAATCGGACACCAAGTAGAACAGGTAATTGTTTTGGATTCTGTTTCCCAAAATGGAAATTGCCTTATTTTTGTTTTCCTGATCAAAACGGTTTTTCTAATTTTTTGGCAGGTGCCGGGAGATGTGGTCTCATGATGTTGGCCAGGTTGGTCTCAAACTCCTGGCCTCAAGTGATCCTCTCGCCTCAGCCTCTTGAAGTGCGAGGATTGCCGGCATGAGCCACTGCGCCTGGCCTGATTTTTTAAATTGCAGATTTAAAAGGACAAGGGAGAAAATTAAAATCATCTGTACTCCTACTCACTGGAGTAAATCATTGGTAAAGTTTGGGTGCAAAGCTTTCCAAAATGTTTTTATACATTTATACATGTGTATATTTCTAAAACACAAGAGGTCATTGTATATAATATATAGAACTGTACAGAAATATTATTTTATCTTGCTACTTCTGACATTGGAAGTACTTTAAGTGGTTCCCAAAACATAGCAAATACTCAAATCAACTTCCTTCAGGCACCTTACTCAGCTATGAGAAACGTCATAGGAGCTCAGAGAGCATAGACTTCAGACTCTGGGTATTTACCGATTGGTCTTTTAGTTAGCACAGTTTACTGCTGACTGAAATGGTGACAGTGAAAAAGGGCAGATAAGGAAGGAAGCCACAGAATTCTAAGAAATGGGATTGGATACATAGGATTTCCCATGCTCCCAAGCATATGCCATCACTCTGTGCTCCACAGAGCACTTTACTCCTGGGTATGTCAACTCAATTTCTCCCACCTCACATGCCCATTCTAGAGTGTTCTAGTCACTCAGTGGTTTAATGTATAGGGAGAGAAATAGAGAAAAAAGAAACATAAAGTCCTGTGAACTGTTGATCTAAAAAATATTATTGAGGGATTATTGAATGTCATGCGGATTACAGATTATAATTTCCATCTGTTTTACTTTGTTAACAGATGTGTGATGTTCTCTACCCTATGATCCTATATTCTTGGAGTGTAAGCTCATGAAAGCCCTATTTCCCTAAACAGTATATTTACCATATGCATCTTAGCAAAATTTGCTTAAATAAGCTCCCTTTCCCCATTGTGGATCTCGTAATAAGTTGTTCTCTTTTAATTGTAGATGACACTGCTCAAGTTACCTCTGATTATGAAACCAATAACAACAGTGACAGCAGTGACATTGTACAGAATGAAGATGAAACAGAGTGCCTGAGAGAGCCTCTGAGGAAAGCATCGGCTTGCAGCACCTATGCTCCTGAGACCATGATGTTTCTGGTAGTCCCATATCATCACTTAACTCACTCATTTACTTGAGAGATCAGCTTCTGTTACAGATATTGGCTTAGAAATGAATCTCTGAGGCCAGGCATGGTGGCTAACACCTGTAATCCCAACACTTTGGGAGAACGAGGCAGGCAGATCACGGGGTCAGGAGTTCGAGACCAGCCTGACCAACATGGTGAATCCCCATCTGTAATAAAAATACAAAAAAATTACCCAGGCATGGCCGTGCTCAGTGGCTCGTGCCTGTAATCCCAGCACTTTGGGAGGCCGAGGTGGGCATATCACGAGGTCAGGAGTTCAAGACCAGCCTGACCAACATGGTGAAATCCTATCTCTACTAAAAATGCCAAAATTAGCTGGGCGTGGTGGCACATGCCTGTAATCCTAGCTACTCAGGAGGCTGAGGCAGTAGAATCACTTGAACCTGGGAGGTGGAGGTTGCAGTGAACCAAGATTATGCCATTGCACTCCAGCCTAAACAATAGAAGGAGACTCTGTCTCAAAAAATAAAAAAATAATAAAAAGTAAGTAAATAAATAAATAAATTACCCAGGCATGGTGGCAGGTGCCTGTAATCCCAGCTGCATGGGAGGCTGAGGCAGGAGAATCACTTGAACCCAGGAGGCGGAGGTTGCAGTGAGCTGAAATCGTGTACTCCAGCCGGGGCAACAGAGTGACACTCTATCTCAAAAAAAAAAAAAATTAATCTCTGAAACATGAGATTTACAGATGTATTTCATCCGGATTACACATGTATTACAGCCCTTCCCTTATTTATCAATATATTTTTTTCTCTTTCCAAGCATTATTAGTCTCTTAATGGTTCTATTATCTGGTGATTAAAAGCATAAGCATTTACAGTTACACAATGATTACAGATATTTCTTAACCCAATCAAAAAGTATATACAGGAAAATGTATTATTTCATTGCTTAAAACAATATTTTATAAACAAAGAAAAGAAAGATGAAGGAAGGGAGGGAAGTAGATATTCATTGATTTAGGACATCTGCTGGTTTTCTCTAGTACCTCCTTGACTTAGAACATGAACCAATATTTGTTTTTCTTGTAATATTGTCAGGCATATATTGGCACTAGTCACCTATTAAAATATCCTTTAATGATTACTTACTTTGTGTATTTGAAGAGATCCATTTAAGGAGGATGGAAGCATACATTTGAGTCAGCTTCATTGTGGGGAGGTGGCAAGTGGTAGAAAACTCTCGACTCTCAAGTGATCATCAATGGCTGCTATTATCATTTTTCTTTTACTGTATTTACTGTTTGTATTTCTAAGTCAGATAGATCATGAGGTAAAATAATTTATATGTTTCCTTATCCTCATTATCTATCTTTTTTTTTTTTTTTTTTTTTTTTGGCAAATGTACTTTTAAGAACATTCTCGTTTGGGACCAATTATAAAAAACCTTTACTTTTACGTAGAGCATGTTTCTCAAGAAACAGTAGATCACATGAAATAAATTAAAATCCCTAAAAAATGTGGCAACATTAATCCTGTGTCCATTTTAAAGCATTAATATAAACTTAATAATAGTAGGAATGATCAAGTCCTCCTACTCATGGATTTCTTTTGAGAGCTTAATTTAAGGAGGGAACCCTCATCTCCGAAAAATTTACATAACTATGAAGAGACATAAATTTACATGCAATTACAGAATATTCTGAAGTCTTTAAAACTTTATTTAAGAACCTTACAGTAGACTCAAAGTAGTTATACTAACTTATAGAAGAAATATCCATGTTTTTGCTGCAGTGTATATGGACCAGTGATAGGCAAGCACCTAATAGTGCAAAATTTATATCTGAAACAGCTTTTTTTTTTTTTTTTTTTTGGGAACGAGTCTCGCTCTGCCCCCCAGGCTGGAGTGCAGTGGCCGGATCTCAGCTCACTGCAAGCTCCGCCTCCCGGGTTCACGCCATTCTCCTGCCTCAGCCTCCCGAGTAGCTGGGACTACAGACGCCCGCCACGTCGCCCGGCTAGTTTTTTGTATTTTTTTAGTAGAGAAGGGGTTTCACCGTGTTAGCCAGGATGGTCTCAATCTCCTGACCTCGTGATCCGCCCGTCTCGGCCTCCCAAAGTGCTGGGATTACAGGCTTGAGCCACCGCGCCCGGCCTTGAAACAGCTTTAGTTCCTTTTCTTCTTACTTTGGGGTCATTGTCTCGTTCATCTTGACTTTTTTTAAGCAAAATCACTTATTCACCTTGGAGTTTTAAGTCATTTGTTTCCGATGGCCACAGTTGTTACTGAATTTAGCAAAGCACAGATTGCCCTGTAGAAAAACTGCATGCTGTTTAAGTATTTTAATGTTAAACATTACAGGACAAACCAATTCTTGCTCCTGAACCTCTTGTCATGGATAACCTGGACTCAATTATGGAGCAGCTAAATACTTGGAATTTTCCGATTTTCGATTTAGTGGAAAATATAGGAAGAAAATGTGGCCGTATTCTTAGTCAGGTAAGAAATGCATTCATTTACACTAATTTAAATATAGGAAAAACAGTTCTTTGGTTGCTTAAATCTCTGTGAATTCTTGACACTTGTGGATAGGTGTTGTGTGGAGAAAGGAAGTTTTAGAACACTGTAGATTCCTTGGTGGTAGGTTAACAAAAGAAACTGGAACTTCAAGTGAGTCGGATGTTATATTCTACAATTAAAATACGATATATTTTTAAAGACAAAGTAGGAGGGGATAGAGATACATAGATAAGGGATAAATGATCTAGAATTCATAGAATTAAGCAAAAGAAAATCTGACACAAGCCCCTAAAAGAAGAAAACTGCCTATTTAGAGATACTAATTTATTGTCTATAATTACTTTCAATGACTTTTTAAAAACTTTTGAATATTACAGCACTTAGACCTTATCAAAGGTAATACACTGTGCCAAAATGTGTTTCCTCTTAGTGCTCTGAGAAACACATCACATAGAGTTATAGAATAATACTGTTGCTGCATAACCAGCCTCTGAGTATTGTTTTCTTTAGGCTAGACTACTTTCAAGGCTTTTCATGTAAATAATTATGTGTTTTGCTGAAGAAGAAAGAGAACAAGTCGAAATTAAGAATCTGAAAATGTTTCAAAGCACAAAACAAAATGATGGATTTGCTCTACTATGGAATACCCACTGAAATACACACCCTTAATTAAATAAAGAGGATGGTGCAATAATAATAGTATCAGCTTTTCTTCACATGTTTTAGATCTGTTCTTATAAATTTGAGTAAGTATCACAGCAGAGATAGTAAGGACCATCAAATTTGTGAATATCAGACTTAGGTAAGAATTCAGGACCCAACCCAGATTTATTGGGGCCACTAACACTTCTCTGCAAAACAATAGAAGAGAAATCACTGAAATGCTGATTTCTACGCAGTGCATCAGAGATGAGCTGTCTTTGGACCACTCAACACATATCTCAATGTGGAACTTCGTTTGGGGTGAGGATCCTAATCTGTGAAGATTGAAGGGAAAAGATGGCAGGCCTTTCTTCTAGTGTTTGATTCTACAAGCACATATGGCTGTCTAGTCTAGGGGTACACTAACATTATTGATGGAATGTGAGACAAAAAATTCTTACAAAGTCTGTAAAATATTCAGTTTCACCTCTGCTAGACTCTATTCTGTCCATCACCATGTTGAGGAATATAATGGCAGCCCTTGCACTTTGCTAGGAGTTGAGAGTTGTTCTTCTTCCCTTCCTTTCTTCTCGGTGCTGAGCAGTGTCTCACACTAGCTGATCTTAAGGACAGATTTAAGGGTAGTTGCTCTGTCCAGTTCACCTTAGCCTCATACCCTAGGGATCCCCCTGGAAGATCGTGTATCTTCTTTCTGAAACCCATGGCAAACTGCAACTTTGAGGGAGTGATCTTTCCTGCAAATAAGCCTGTAATAGGGCCACAGGATGTGGCAATGAGGCAAGAAGCATTTTCTCTCTTTATTTTATTTTAGTTTTTTTTACTAGGGAGTATGTTCCCTGGTATAGAGACACACATCTCATCTCATTTTATATTTGATGTCTATCTCACAGACTCTCAAAAACTTAATCTTCACAGTAACTGTAGTGCAGATTTTTTTTTAAATATGTATTTTATAGAAGAAGAAACTAAGGCTTAAAAGAGGATGTGCTACTCTTCTAAAGTCATCTAGTAAATATTCAACCCAGGATTCCAAAGTAGATTTATCCATATCAAAAGCCCAGGGTTTTTACATTCCTTCAGTTGCTTCTCATATCTTCATAAAATACCTTGACTTATTATATCTTCAAGTTCTCCAAATGAGGATTTGGACCTAGTAGAAAAGTGGTTATGATAACAGTCGGTTTTACAGCACAAATGACAGTGTACAGAATTTCATTACAGGTGCCAACCACTCCCTTGAAGTTCTGTGAGCTGGGAATGGGAGAAAACAACTTGACCAAAATTGCCACACAATGTTTTCTAAGAGTCCTGGATACCAGTAGACAATAAAACGATTAAGGATAATTAACAATTAGATTCATACAAAATTCAATAATGTATCTTTTGTTCCAATCGTGTTCCAAAAACAGAGTAATATATTGATACATGATCCTTATTAGTCACTGCTTACTTTCCCAAATTCCCAGACATTAAACTTTGAACAAATGCAGCTTCAGATGACTTGCTCAGTAGAACTTTTTGGGATTTTTTTCTTTTGAGTTTACAAGAACAAAAATTATGAAATTTTGGTTATGGAAAATATGCATATGTTTTTGCCATAGTAAAACTTTAGGACAATTGAAATGATTTAATGTGAACATTGTAATACATCACCTTTTGGCTGAGACTAAATGGAAAATGTCTAATTTCAAAAGATTTTTAAAGAGACATGTACAATGGAAATAAGTCCTCAGTTTCAATATACAGCCTGCCTTTTGATAATTATCATTTTAACCAATTTAAAAGGACTTCCTTCAGATTTTGGAAAGGCATATAGTGTTTTCAGTTACCAATATTTACCTAGTTTCACCATCGTTCTCTTTATGTCTGACATACACATAGAGATGTTTCATGTTTCATAAGGCTTTGTCTTTTTTTTTTTTTTTTTTTTACAGGTATCTTACAGACTTTTTGAAGACATGGGCCTCTTTGAAGCTTTTAAAATTCCAATTAGGGAATTTATGAATTATTTTCATGCTTTGGAGATTGGATACAGGGATATTCCTTGTAAGTATGCGTGATTTGTGAAATAATACTTTTAAAATATGTCAAATTTGCTGTGGGTAAATGGGATAGTGAATCATTAGCAGGTAGCACAGAATTACATATGGTAGATACTCAATATGGAGACATCATATGGTGATTATGGGATATCACCTGTGTTAGAATCCTGGCTCCTTTACTTTTCAGCTGTATGAGACCCTAGGGTTTACTTAAGCTCTATGTGCCTCATTTCTTAGTCCATAAAATGAGGATTATAACACCTGCTTCATATGATTGTTAGGATCAAATAAGATTATAATTTTAAAGAGGCTATTTTAGTGCCTGGCACACAGGAAGTCCAACACAAGTCCACTTTAATGTAGTTATTTTTGGAAATAAATAAATACTAATGTATTGCTCATTTACTAACCCATCCCTTTTATTGGGTGAATTCAACTTTTGTTGTGGCATCTGAAGAGTTAAATCACTATATATGTTTTCTCCACATAAGATAAAGTTGGCTGGTGTTTAGAGGGACAGGAGGATGATGGTCTGATGAATAAAATAGAAAAGACATCTGGAAGTGGTTATGGAAAAATGATGAGAAACATTTTTAAAAATCAGGTAAATGGGAAGACCCAAGGGAAACACCCAATCAAGAATTCAAGCTTCGAGTCTTGTGGGAAAAAGTTTCCCATTTATAATAACAAGAAATTGGAACACAGAGGAGATGTTAAATTTTCATTATGTAGCATTTCAGGAGTCATCAATCAGAACACATAAGTAAAATGGTCCTACAGTGCTACAAAATATATGGTTTGGGAGACAATGTCTATAGGTCCAAACAGGGAAACTGTGGAGATGTTCAAAAACCATGTAACACACTAAGGAAATAAATATATAGAAAGGAAAGTAATCAAACATAATATGTTGATTGGAGCATGTCTTGGAAATATGTTATTTAAATTATATTTTAGTTTTTAAGCTTTTAAAACTTTTAAAGTTTAAAACTTTTAAGCTTAAAAGTTTTAAAAGCTTTTATATTTGCTTTTATGCACCTCAGACTTCAGAGTTCTGTAACTTTTTCATAATTGTGAAGAGCTGAAGTTACATTAAAAACATAATTAATACTGATAAAGCACAAGTATTTCCAGGAAGGGGTATCACATTAACCTAGGGATTTACTATGAGCATATTGTTGTCAAAATCCCATCCACATGCTACATTGGAATGAATATGCACAGCAGATAGTGTATCATAGAAAAAAAGAATGAAGAACTGAATCTACCAATGAGATTTTCTGAAGAATATGGGACCAAAATACAGTCAGAGTAAGGCAGTTGGAGTAAGGCAAAGAGAAGCTGAACAGTACCAGGGCCCCTGGGAACATCTGGCTGACAAATCCATGGAAGTTGGAAGAGAAATATGACAAAAGGGGTAGCTGGAAAGGAGCTCAAGATAAGCCTTGCTTTCGCAATACAGTTTTCCCAGGGCCCACCCTGGTTGGATGCCAGTGATTGACCTAAGTGTTCACAATTCCTCAAAGGTTAAGGAGTTACATAAATAAACTTTTCTAGAAATGGAGCCACTAAAAACACTAAACAGCTAATCACTAGATTGAATTTCCAAATTCATGTTATATTTTCAAATGTATTTTAATGATATGATTAGCCATAGCAAAGTTCCACTGAGTTCAAATTAATACTAAACTTCATAGACATAAAAACTACCAACTTTTTCACAGGTAGTATGTCATTAAATCATAGTTGAAAGATGGCAAGTGTTTAAGTACAAAAATAAGTTTTCAGATTCTAAGATTTATTATTCACTTTTATATTTTCTTATTACATTTTTATATGTTACAAGTAAATAGATATTTTTTTCTCTGAAAGAGTGGGTTCTTTATTCCAGGTGAAAAGAACTTGTTATAATAAACCTGCTTGTTCTATTAGAAGTCCCGGATACTCTCCATAAAGGGAATTTATTTACATCTTTTCATAGGAAAGCTCTAGCTTCATTTGTGATCACTTTTAACTAATAATGTTTAATATGTGCTGAGATTATAAATTAATATGAATATTTATTAAAAGCTTCACTTATTAGTTATAATTAGCACAAACAAAATTTTGCTGTGTACCTATTTATTTTAATATTTACTTTGGACTATATTTCTAATGGTTCTATCTAAATAAATCCTTAGTTGAAAAGAAGCATAAGAGGAACCAAAGTTAAAATGGGGTTGGATTAACTTTAATATGGTAATGTGTGCTAATATTAGAAACCAAATTTCTTCTTATAGTTCTAAGTGTACCTTTAACAGTTTTCAAGAGAAGAGGGTAAGTAGGAAAGCTTTTAAATTTGTAATTAGAATCCTGACAAAAATTGAAGAATCTAGATTTAAACAGAGAGTTAAATAAAGAAATTTCTTGTTAGTAGCAATAGAAAGACAAGAAATATGGTCAACTCAATAATATAAATGTGATCAAAATATATTTGCTCAATCAAACTTAGGATAAATTAATGTTTGATCAATACCCAATTGCATAAGGAGATAAATAATGTTTGGTGTCATTCATAGTCCCTTTCAATTGGGCATTTTGCTTATTAAACAAAAATCCATTCGTATTCATTCATCAATCCAGTTATTTTTGATGGTAGTTTTTTTATTTTCGAAGAGTTTCTTCTCTAAAGTATATTCTCCCTAACACCTCTCATTCTGATTTAAGTTTCAGGAATGGGGAGAATGCCTCAGAAGTACCTGTGATCATGCAGCTATTTCATGGCAGCAATGAGAATAGTCCTGCTCAACCCATATTTAGTTCAGTTCAATTAAGCTGTACATGATGTGCCCACTGATTTTAAAGCTAGATATTGAAGTGACATGGTACATGCTAGAGGGGCAGAACTACCAGAGTATTAACTATATTCCAAGAGAAAACAAAATATTCAAAGTGTTACCTCTATTCTTTACTACTTCCGCTTACCCTATGGTGCATAGGAGCATAGACGAAATTTTAAATAAAAAATATATACATTTGGATCTTAAAATCTGTGAATTTACGTACAACTCCAACCCTCCACACCAGCTCACTTCAACTCTGTGCTTGAGGGAAAAGGAGAAAGTTGAGAAACAAAGTGTATCAAGACGGAAGAGGGAGATGGGCGGACTCTGGGAAAGAGGTAGGGTGTACCATGTGCTAGTGTATGCATGTACATCTATATGTTATTAAAGAGGGCGAGGGGGTTGCCACGTGAGTGAAGGCGTCATCGAGAAGGCTTGTCCAAAATGCAGAGATGAAGGAAGAGGTATGATGATATTAAGGATAAAATAGCTCTGATAACTCTGATAATAGGATAGCTCTGATAACATTTCTTATCCTTCTCAGTTGCCTACCCTGGCCAGAACAAGAAGAGTAATCTTTGAGCATTTTTATGTATCACATAGAAACCTGTCAGTAACTTACATTGACCTTGCTAGCTTCTTTCCTGGGTGTCTTTGCTCCTGGGTTGTGTTACCAGAGAATTAATGACAAGAACAATGGAGATGCCAGCACTTGGCATAATACCGAGTACATGCTAAGTGAATATTTGATTAATAAACATGTTATTGACTGCTAACAGGACAGATGGTTTTCTATTATTCAATCTAAGTGATTGATGATGGTTTTATTCTCCTACACATATACACATACAACTAGATGTATATATTTAAATAAGCAGGTAGATTTGGTTAGCGATTTTTTTTATTTAGTACTTTTAAACCTGTACTCAAAAGCAAAAGGAATCTTTTAAATATATATACTGTCTTTACCTAGTTTTTAAATCGAGATTGTACCAGTCTCATAAAATGAGTTTGGCAGCTTTTCTGCTTATATTTTCAGCACTAGATTATTTACTTAGGATTGATTGCTTGTTGAAAGTTTGCTTGTTTTTTTTTTTTAAAAGCACTACCTATAAAGTTTTCTGGGCCTGGACTTTGGGGTGGGGGACAGGGCGGGGAGGATTAGAGCTCAAAAGCTGCGAGTTCACCTGGAATAGATATTATCAATTCCTTACCCCAAACAGGCTCTGCCAACACTATGAAACTGCCCCCCATCCACCTCTGTACCGCTATGCTCATGCACAGGTTTCTCTGACTTGCAATAATAATATTAACTACTGGCATATAGTAATCTTCCCAGCTTGCAACAGGAGAAGATAATTTAACTAAGAAGGTGGCTTCCAACATATATCCCAAAAGTGGAACCCTACTCCCAGACTGCCATTTTCCTACCATACCAGGTCATTACTATCTTCTACTGCTGGAGGTAGAAGATACTTTATTTTATTCTTAAAAATCCAGCATTGACTCTGGGAGAAAGATGGTGATCTATACTAGTTTTATCTTGTTCTGCAGCAGCAATTTATTTTATATGAATAATGTTTACACAAATTACAAACTCACCATGTATCAGGCCCTTTAAAATCTATTTCCTTCTGTAATTGTCACAATTGTACTATGAATCTGGCAATATTATTCTCATATTTTTAAGATAAAGAAATTAGACTTTTTACTATATCTTATTTTTAAGATAAGGAAGTGGATTTTAAGTAACTCACCCAAGTTAGCATGAATAATAAATATTATAGCAGAGGTAAAACCATACCTGTCCCAAATCCAGAAAATTCTAGTATGATCAATTCATAAATAGCCCAAGTACAGACATAAAATATGATTGTAATTGTGTTGCCTGTGAATTATTTGTAAATGTAATGGGCTTGTATCACTCGAGATGGTCTATACTCAGGGATATAGATGCCGATCTTAATAAAATTGTTCTTTCAATTATCATATAATATTGATATTCATATTTATGATTGACACAAGTTTTGCTATTTTCTCCTCAGAAGACTAGGATTTGAGTTTCTTTCTTCTTCTCCTTCTCCTTCTTCTTTTATTTTTTTGAGACAGTTTTACTCTTTCACCCAGGCTGGAGTGCAGTGTTGCAGTCTCAGCTCACTGCAACCTCCACCTCCCAGGTTCAAGCAATTCTCCTGCCTTAGCCTCCTAAGTAGCTGGGATTACAGGTGCCTGCCACCATGCTCGGCTAATTTTTGTATTTTTAGTAGAGATGGGGTTTCACCATGTTGGCCAGGCTGAACTTGAACTCCTGACTTCAAATGATTCACCTACCTCGGCCTCCCAAAGTACTGGAATTATAGGCATGAGCCACTGTGCCCGGCTGGAGTTGAGTTTCTTTAAGCTCTTCTGATGAGATATTTTCAAACCCACATCTAGGCCTCTCCACTGAATTTCTAAGGTGTTTACCTAAGATTTAGCTGCATATTGTCACTTAAAGACTGATTCCTAATGGCTGCCAGAAATTTAACACCTACCCGGGTGCTACAATTGCCACATTGACCATAGGTTTCCTCTTTCTTCTCTGACTAGGGAATAGGTGTTTCTCTCATATTCTCCTTGTCATTCTAGTTCTCTCCTGTTTCTCTCTTCTCCTTATGTTAAGTATTATGCAGAAATGTAATCTATTATACTAGAGAAGGAAACAATATCATGGTTGTTTTGCAGAAATACAATATGTGAAGTTAGTATATTTAGAATAAAGCATACTAATCAGTGAAGTATTATAAGGGGTCTGATAAACAAACAGAAAACTTGGAAGAATTCCACAGAAAAGGAAGGTGAGCCAAGAGCACACTGGGCACGTGGTTATGGTTTGAAAGAAGTTGAACTGCACATGTGGAGTACGACCCTTTCCCTTGATGACATTATGACTAGTGAATCTGGTTTTCCTGTAGGTTTTAACTCTTCTAAATGGCTTAGCTTCCTACATTACTATACAAAGAGGCTTTTCTTTTCCTTTTAGGTATTTCTTAGAACTTTATTCTGAAATTAGAATGTCTAGATCAGAGAATATAATTGATTGTGGCTTTGAATTTTGCTTGTGGATGAAATCTACATATAAAAGATATTTTACTGTAGTGCTTTAAGATCGATACAGAGAAATGGTATTATGTTCTCTTCCCAGAATATTTTTTAGTACCATTGATCAGAGATGAAATATTCTGTCTGATTTAGTTGAAGTATGTTATAGCTATTACATTTATTCTTGTTCTCTGCATAGTTTTATGCAGGAGCATGAAAATAAGTACCAGAGTAAACATTATACTGTTTCACACAGTGTGTTTCCTGTATACGTAGTTTCTAGTCAACTATTGACACAGATTTTTCTACTTCAGATACATGCATACATAATAAATGTTACAAGTAGGGTTGTTGTTGTTTTTCTTGTTACTATGGATGTTATAAAGTTATGGAAGAGTAATCAAAGAGTATTTGTCCTAGAAAGTTTGGCCGACTTTCATGGAAATAGTAAAATGTTAGAACTCAACTGTTTATCCAGTAGATGGCACTCTTAGTTCTTGGACCCCAAAGTTCGTAAATTGATGACTGTTCCTATTCACTGGTTACAGATCATAACAGAATCCATGCCACTGATGTTTTACATGCTGTTTGGTATCTTACTACACAGCCTATTCCAGGCCTCTCAACTGTGATTAGTGATCATGGTTCAACCAGTGATTCAGGTATGTATGAAGTGAATCTGCACTGACTTATGAGAGATGGGAACAAGGGTGTTTTTTTCAAAAAAAAGGAAGTCAAGACAAATGATGTCAGTTTAATACTTTTAAAAAAATTTCTTTGACTCTCATTTTCTCTTCTCAGATTCTGACAGTGGATTTACACATGGACATATGGGATATGTATTCTCAAAAACGTATAATGTGACAGATGATAAATACGGATGTCTGTCTGGGAATATACCTGCCTTAGAGTTGATGGCGCTGTATGTGGCTGCAGCCATGCACGATTATGATCACCCAGGAAGGACTAATGCTTTCCTGGTTGCAACTAGTGCTCCTCAGGTAAATCTTTAGATTTTGGTTGGGAGAACTAATTTAAAGATTTCTCAAGAAAGTGAAGTTGAGTATGATTTATAATAGGCCCCAAGTTAATATAAGCCAAACTATATATAGTCTCATGTTAAAATTCTCAGAGACCATGCTAATTCTGAAAAGAAACCATGGATTCTTCCAAGATTCTAATAGCAGGTATACAACTTTGTCATCTGTGGGAATCATTTCTCAGTTTTCTTCCTAGGAAGAAAACCTACTTGAATTCATGTTAACGGACCTCTTCAACAAACAAAAGGCAACCTATACAAAATCCCCTTTCTGAAAAGATTAGAGAACCAAGTATTTCTTGGACTTTTAAGAATGTAAGGTTTCTTTGTATATAAATACCATTCCTTTGAAATATATTCATTATAATGATTATGATTCTTATGACGTATCTATAGGTTGGTAGGATTTTAACATCAATTTATTTCATTGGAGGAATTTTTTTTTTTTTCTTGCCTAGACATAGATTCCAAAAACAGTGAATAAATTTAAAGTTCATCTTGGTGTATAGTTCCATCTAAGTAAAAAAAATCATTACTAAGTATCTAGACATACCCATTTATACAATCAAATTTAGCCCCTAATTTATTTAATTAGCTGAACCCAAGTTACTAAACATTCTGAGATCCTCTCTTCTTCTACAAGATCTAGAGACCAGTTTCATTCGATATTGACTTTTCTGTTTTCTTCTTTGCCTCTTATGTTCTATTCAACTGCTATCCATTTCCATAGCTGATCTTATGGACTGTTCTATAGTTTTTCTTGAATCTATATACAATAAAAATTATCTGGTAATTTTTTTCTTGACTGTCTACCTTCTTTCCACTTGTCTTTCATACACCAAAATTATTTTTTCTAAATATAGGCAAAAATCCACTGGCCAGGATAATTTGCCGTTCAGATTTTTTTACACATCTACATTTTTATGTACCTCTATATTAATATTCAGTGCTTAGTGTCTTCTTTGTATCCTATGTCTTTTTATTTCTCCATAGGCCATCTTGCACACTAGTGTTCAGGCATTTTGTAGGCAGCTTTCCCTTAAAAAAAAATTATCTAATAAAACTTCTCTCTGCATTATTAGAGAATTTCAAACAAGTAAATGTCATTTTATGTCTTCAAATACTTGATAAAAGGTGATATTTCCTGTAGAGTGGAGTGAGAATGTTTTAAATCATAAGCATTTTGGGGATTCCATTCATCTTTAATAGCTATATGTGTTTAAGAGGAGGTGTGCTTATGCCAGATATAGAAAGTAGCCTAGTTACCTCTTGAGGTATTGTAGCATTGGTATAATTATTTATCATATATATATATTTATTTACATATATATGTAAATGTAATTATTTTCTTCCTCCCTCCTCTTTCTTTTCTATTTGTATATATTTTTTATGTTTAAATTCCTGTACCCTACAAAGAAATCTAAAGAAAAAAAAATCTTTAAAAAAATATCTATTAAAATAGGCTAGTGCCCCCTCACAAGAGGTTGGACTAAGTTTTCAAGGAAAGGAATTTATCTTACTAAAAAGGTAAATTTAATCAAGAAAAATAATAGAGTCATTGTACAGTAATAAGTGATTCTTAATAAGCAGGAGTCACGTGATTACATTTCTTTGTTGTATGAATAAAAAGCAATTTCAAAAGCATTGCATATTCTCATGATTTTTGTGATTTTTTTTCTTAAAAAGTTAAATTCTTAACTCTCTTATTTTCCTAGGCGGTGCTATATAACGATCGTTCAGTTTTGGAGAATCATCACGCAGCTGCTGCATGGAATCTTTTCATGTCCCGGCCAGAGTATAACTTCTTAGTTAACCTTGACCATGTGGAATTTAAGCATTTCCGTTTCCTTGTCATTGAAGCAATTTTGGCCACTGACCTGAAGAAACACTTTGACTTCGTAGCCAAATTTAATGGCAAGGTAAATAGAGCTGTACCAGTCTTCTTCTTTTTTTTTTTTTTTTTTTTTTTTGAGACAGAGTCTTGCTCTGTTGCCCGGGCTGGAGTGCAGTGGCACAAACTTGGCTCGCTACAACCTCCGCCTCCTGGGTTCAAGCGATTCTCCTGCCTCAGCCTGCCAAGTAGCTGGGATTACAGGCTCATGCCACCACACCTGGCTAATTTTTGTATTTTTTTTTTTTTTCAGTGGAGATGGAGTTCCACCATGTTGGCCAGGCTGGTCTCAAACTCCTGACCTCATGATCTGCCTGCCTTGGCCTCCCAAAGTGCTGGGATTACAGGCGTGAGGCACCATGCCTGGCCACACCAGTCTTCATTTTATAGACACATTGAAAGATATCGTGGAAGTAAACTGTTGAACAAAACATGTTACTATCAACTCTCATATGTCAAATGTGAAAATGGAATACAATAAAATGTTTAACCAGAAGCAGACATATAGGTGTTGATCTGAATCTAGATGCCCAAGAAGCTGAGATGCTGTCTCTATGGATTATGCTTTGTACCATAGAGAAATAACACATTCTGTCGTTGTGGTTTTTGATTGATTTAATTTGTTCTCATCTCTGTGGTATATTTATATAAATTATCTGGCAACAGTACAGATCAAAATCTTGAAGCACAATTTTATACCTCAAAAGTAAATGCCCAAATATTAAGTTATGACAATTTTTTATGAACTGTAACTATATTATTTTAATAGTCATTGATAATAAGGCCAAGCGCAATGGCTCACGCCTGTCATCTCAACACTTTGGGAGGCCAAGGTGGGTGGATCACTTGAGGCCAGGAGTTCGAGACCAGTCTGGCTAATATGGTGAAACACCATCCCTACTGAAAGTACAAAAATTGGCCAGGGGTGGTGACGCACACCTGTAGTCCTACCTACTTGGGGGGCTGAGGCAGGAAGATTGCTTGAACCTGGGAGGCGGAGGTTGCAGTGAGCCAAGACTGCACCACGACACTCCAGCCTAAGAGACAGAGCAAGACTCTGTCTCAAAAAAAGAAATTTTTTTTGATTATATATGCCAGTTTTAAAAAGCATTTGTTGCTAATTCAATAATGAACGATTTTTTAAATTTTCATTTTTGTAGGTACATAGTAGGTGTATATATTTATGGGTTACATTAATAAATTCATATAATGTATAATAATCACAACAGAGTAAATGGGGCATCTATCACCTCAAATATTTATCCATTGTGTTACAAACAGTCCAGTTATACTCTTTTAGTTATTTTAAAATGTATAATTAAATTATTTTTGACTACACTCACCCTGTCGCCCATTATTATTATTTTATCCATAATTCATTATGTTACTTTTTCATGAACTTTTTTTTACCATTAATTTACACAGGCCAATAACATTTTTAAGTAGCTAGAGGTTCCCAATTATTTGGTATTATGATCCCTGTATAATATGAAGACAATAAATGTTCTATTGTTTTCTGTTCAGCTTTTGTTTTTATCAAAGCAAAACATATTTTAACTGTCTCTCAAATAGGTAAATGATGATGTTGGAATAGATTGGACCAATGAAAATGATCGTCTACTGGTTTGTCAAATGTGTATAAAGTTGGCTGATATCAATGGTCCAGCTAAATGTAAAGAACTCCATCTTCAGTGGACAGATGGTATTGTCAATGAATTTTACGAACAGGTAACTGACAACTGTTTAATATAGCTTAATCTATACTTACAGGTTGCTCATGAATTGCTGAAAGCTTCTAATGGCTATGAAAGTATGATCACTATATTTTATATTCATATTTTTATCAGAAAATGCACTGGTCAATTTTGATCAGGAGATAAAAAGTGACATGTGTAAAAATTGGACTAAAATATAATTGTAGAACTCTATGATAAAGTTATTTGCAAGCATTTTGGGGGGAAGAAGATACTGAGATAGTGGAAGTGAGACGTTAAGAAGATCCTTGAAATACTGCTCTTTTATAGATGTATTTATTATCATAGAAGGTAGTTTAAATGTATATGGAGTAGCTTATATGTATATGATAGTTTAAATGTACATGCATATCACATTAATTTCACTTACTTTCCTAGAAAATTATTTATTATCATAGAAGGTAGTTTAAACATATATGGAATAGTTTATATGTATATGTATATGGTAGTTCAAATGTATCTGCATATTAGATTCACTTCACTTTTGTAAAAAAATTATTAACAGCATTATATGGAAAAGCTAAAAAGAAATAGGCATTTCATTTGACATGATAATGTGAGAGTTAACAGACTACTCAAAAAGCTACCACAATTACATAAGCCGGGATTGATCCTTCTGACATTAGCCTACACCAATCAGAATGCACTTGAACCTTCCTATTTGGTACTGTGAACCACTCTTAAAAATAATGTGGAGGTGAAGGAGCATGCATAAAGGACAGGAATAAGTGACAGAAAAGCACGTGAAAAAAATGAAGATATTTACTCTTGGGGAAATATAACTGTCTTCAGATATTTAAAGGAGTGACATGCTAATTTAGAAATAGGTTAATCATAACATTGCTGTGGAGATTAAAGAAGATAAATTATGTAACATACTTAGCACAGGATCTGATTCATAAAAAAAGTTAGATCCCTCTCTACTGCCCTAAAAAAGGTATGAATGTACCAGTCTATAGAAGTTATTGGGAGGTAGAGTTCAGGTCAATGTCAGAAAGAAATTTATATTGCTAAAGCTGTCCAAAAATAGGCTGAGACACCTTATTAATGGTAATAAATTGACTGTCATTGGACATATTTAAACAGAGATTAGAATGAAATTTTATGGTTACTATAGGTAGGATTCATATATAGAATGAAAGGTTTGTGTTTTTTAAAAATAATATATTGCCCTTCCTAAGAATGGGATTAATAATCATTCCTGAAATATGGAAATGCAGAAAAATGTAAATTAAAGGGAAAATTCATGTATAGTAATACCACTTCTTAGGTGTAATTGTTGCTGATATTTTGAGATATTTTTAATATTGCTAGATAACTGCTGGCTAAAAATCTCCCTGTTTTCCTCAGAAACATTTGAAGCACTTCAAAATAAAACATTTGTACAGTAATATTATTAAACATATAGATAAATAAGAATATCAGAAACCACACAATCACAGGAGGTACATTAAAAATTCAAACAAAATCTGGGATAAGGTAACCCCTTGAATTGAAGAATTTATTGCTTTCTGGAAGTCAGAGCAAAAGAGGAAAATCGTCTACATTTATATATTTTTTAAAGAATTGTTCTCACTATTGCATTTTTTTTTTTTTTTTTTTTTTTTTTTTTTTTGAGACAGAGTCTCACTCTGTCACTCTGGAGTGCAATGGCACGATCTCAGCTCACTGCAACCTCCACCTCCTGGGTTCAGGTGATTCTCCTGCCTCACCCGCCCGAGTAGCTGGGATTACAGGTGCCTGCCACTATGCCCCGCTACTTTTTTGTATTTTTAATAGAGGTGGGATTTCACCATGTTGTCCAGGCTGGTCTCGAACTCCTGACCTTGTGTAATCCCAAAGTGCTGGGATTACAGGCATGAGCCACTGCGCCCAACCTCACCATTGCATTTCATATAAATGCATTATATGAAACACTGACTTGTGTGATAAAAATATCATCTACTTATACATTAGAATTTAGACTTTCTGTATTTCTCCTTGATAAAAATCAAAAACCTCAAGATCACAAAAGTACTAATTAGCAACAGTGTTTCTATAGGAATCTTAGCAATTGAGGTAGGATCCTTTAGCAGTCAAGTAAAGAAATTTGTGCATTAATGTCTGGGGTTTTGCATATTTACAAATTTCAGACACCAGGTGAATGTTGACTTCGCTTGTATTTTATTTCCAGGGTGATGAAGAGGCCAGCCTTGGGTTACCCATAAGCCCCTTCATGGATCGTTCTGCTCCTCAGCTGGCCAACCTTCAGGAATCCTTCATCTCTCACATTGTGGGGCCTCTGTGCAACTCCTATGATTCAGCCGGACTAATGCCAGGAAAATGGGTGGAAGACAGCGATGAGTCAGGAGATACTGATGACCCAGAAGAAGAGGAGGAAGAAGCAGCAGCACCAAATGAAGAGGAAACCTGTGAAAATAATGAATCTCCAAGTAAGTTCTAAAACCTAGTTCTAATGTGTTTTCCTTGGGATTGCTTTCTTACTTTAGATGAATGTTATGCTTCTCATGAAATACAATACTCCAGGTCTACACATCATTTGCCAAGTTTGATTACGGGTAGCTCCCTTCCCCAATATCATAATAGAAATTCCAGACTACGGAATCTATAATAATAACACATATGATACAAAGATGATACAAAGATATCTTCTCCATCATGAAGTTAAAAAAAAAAAAAAAAAAAAAAAAGGATTTGAAGCCTATTCTTCAGGGTATCTGCTTTTTGGGATTTTTTTCCAGTTTTTTTTTTTTTTTTTTTTTTTTTGAGATGTGGTTTTGGCTCTGTCGCCCAGGCTGGAGTGCAGTGGCGCCATCTCGGCTCACTGCAAGCTCCACCTCCCGTGTTCATGCCATTCTCCTGCCTCAGCCTCCCAAGTAGCTGCGACTACAGGTGCCCGACACTACACTCAGCTATTTTTTTTTTTTTTTGTATTCTTAGTAGAGACGAGGTTTCACCATGTTAGCCCAATGGTCTCGATCTCCTGACCTTGTGATCCACCAGCCTTGACCTCCCAAAGTACTGGGATTACAAGCGCGAGCCTCCATGCCCGGCTGCTTCAGGTTATCTTAGTGATTTAAAAGTGAAAGAGTTTCAGTTACCGTGAAGACCAATCATAGGTTTTTATTGGCTTGGTTAGAGGAACTCCATGTGAAGAGATAGGTGGTAGTATTCATTTGTTCATTCAACAGACATTTATTGAGCACCTGCTGTGTATCCGGCATCCTTCTAGGTACTAGAGAGAGAGCTGTGGGGAAAAAAGACAAAAAAAAAAAAATTCCTTGCCCTCATAGAAATACATTCTAGTGGGATCGGTAGACAATAAGCAAAACAAGTGAGTATATCTATAGTGTGTTAGATACAGTATTATTTACTGTAGTGATAGATACTGAGAAATATGAGAGTAAAAATGAAAGGAGGGAGATATAAAATATTATAGAGATAGGTTAAAATTTTAGGTAAGATAACCAGTGATAGGAAAGATGTAAACAAGGGAAAGATTGTAAAAATAAAAAAAAAAAGACCTGCAGGAAGTATGGGAGTGCTCCCTGGGGCTGTATGTGGAAAGAGGATTCCAAAGAGAGGAGAAAGCAACCTGTGCAAACGTCCGGAGGTGTACATTGGGTGGGGTATTCAGGGAACAGCAGGAGAACCAGGATAGCCGGAGCAGCAGGACAGAGGCAGTCGGGAACCAAGCTGTCCAAGGGAGAGAATACAGTCATGGATTCTTAGTTTCTGTTTCTGGTTGGGCCAGTAAAGCTCCTTCCTCATCCCTCTGTTCTGCTTATCACTAGAGACAGAAACTAAAAACCATGGTTTCAGGTGCTGAAAGCCTAAAACAAAACAACACAGAACAACAACCACAACAAATAAGTCAGCCTGGACGAGCTTGGAAGATAGGACTCTATAGGTCACTGTAAGAGTTGTGGTGTTTACTCTTGAGTAAGATGGGAAATCGTCAGTGGTTTTGAACAGAAGCGTTAGTAGACTCAACTTACATTTTAACTGGACTGCTTCAGCTGCTCTATTTAGAATATGCTTGGGCTTGGGAAGGGAGCAAGGATAGACATAGGGGGATCAGTTAGGAGAACGTTGAAATTATCCAAGTGAGAGATGACTGTGACTTTGGACCAGGGCAGTAGCAACAGTGACAGTGACAACTTATCACATCTGGTAATTGGCTAGAGTGCATCATGTGGCCAGTCTAACCTATTTAGCTTAATCGATGATAAAATCATTTTTATTTATGCCTCTAAAGCTACTCTCCTATTTATCCTGTCATGAAACAAACAGTGACTAATAGCATAATTAGTAAAAATCCATGACCCTTACAATGACATTACATAAATACTGTTCCTGTGTTTGTAAGAACATAGTATGTGATTTCTGTTTACCTTTACAGATAAAGTACCATCTTACTATTCTTAAAGTTCTTACCAAAAATACAACCAATGAAAGACATTCTGATCATTTTGTGCCTATTTTTATCACAGTCAGGATAATGCACAACTTGGTTCATTCCAACCATCTTGTAAGCAGATTAAACTTATACTGATCCATTTTACTCTCATATAAGCACCTTGTTGTAGGCACACATAAGCAAACATAAAGATGTCATTATCAATTATGAACTTATGAGGTAGAATTTTGCAAATTGAGCTTTAGGTCAGATCTGGCCTGTTAATTATTTTTTGTGGAATGGGGGAAAATAAAAGTTATTTTTCTTCAATATGCTACTGTCAGAGTAATTATATTTTATTTATCTGATGCAAATAAAAAGACTTCCATTAGAAAGTTTGTACTGATCTTGGGATTCAGAGCTAGAAACCAACACTTGGATTTCATGGTTTATTCATTCATTTTTTTCACTCAATAAACATGTATTAGTTTTCTCTTTTTATTTGTTTTCATTTCAAAGAGCCAGGTAGTTTGCTGTCTTACTAAGAATAAGACAGTTTTTTCACTGAATGAAGGTATTGTCGGCTTAGCCTCTGGAAAAGCTTTGTTCCCAGGGGCCCTGACTTACTGCTATTTGAACTCAAGCACATGGAAAATACGGACACATAGATCCAGGCATTGGGAATTGAAGGACCCAGGCCAGAAGATTTAACAGGCTCAACTTGTCAACCTAGCCTTTAGCAGCAAATGCTACAACCACATATTGCATTTCTTTCTGTTCTGAAGGGTTGGGTTGTCATACCTTCCCATTTTTATCAAGTTCACTAAAGCAGGAATGAGAGGTTTTGGGGTTCTGTTTGCTCATGCCTTCCAAAAGTTAACTGACCACATTATATTACAATTTAAAAATATCCCACCCACAATGATTTGATATGTAGCTTTGGAAATAATATCTTTAAAGCATTTCTTTACAACCAAGAAAATGGTAAATATGGAGCAATGTTAGTATTTACTAAATATTGGCCACATAGAGTAACGGAACTTTAGAAACGAAGGGGGAATCGATGCTTATCAGTTTAGCTGCCTCACTTTACAAAAGATTAAACTAAGGCTCAGAAATTTAAATAACATCGCAAGGTTGTAGAACCAGAAAGGGAACCTAGGTTTCTTAATTTTTAACTTCAATGCTTTTGGCTCTTAGTAATTTTAATTTCAGAATTCATATTGGCTAAAGTGGTTACCTTGACTTTGCCTAATACTTAGGTTTCAGAAAAAAATAAATATGCACAGATAAGTTCTGTAGCTTGTAAAACTTGGAGATGTCCCAGGAAAACAGAATAAAATGATTCAATATGCTATCTTAGGAAAAGAAGGTTTTTATCCCACCTTATAATTAAATCTGAAAGATTCCTACAGCAAACTAAGAGGTTTCTAATGAAGTACTAAGCTGCATTTAGAATTTGAGCAATGAAAGGCTCTTTGTTCTCCTTTCAAAAGGTTCCAGTACTGAACAATTTGGCTCCCAATACAGGCATGTTTTAGACCACCTGTGGACTCTAATCTACGCAAATTTATTTGGTACAAACTTTCTTCTACGTCACCTTCTTATTCAGTATAATTCCAGAGACGTTTATTGCTAACATTTAACAGTATTAATAAGAGGACGGCTGCTCTCAGGGGGACTGCCCTGGAAGGGAAAAAGAGGAAAATTGAGCTTTTGTTAGCTTCTTCACTATGAATGCACTTCCATCAATGTGTATAACTTTAAGATGAAATAATCACCTTGAACTGAAGAGTGTTTGCTGCAACCATGATTCAAAGCTGTCCATCACACAGGGGTCCTCTGCAACTCTCTTGATTCAAACGATTAGGTTAAAAAGTATATTAACATTTAAAAATTTCTCAACAGAATTTGATTTATAACAAAAACAAAGTAGAAATAGACAAGTAGAGGTAGAAGAGTAATTTTTAATTTGCTTTAAAAAAATCTGATGTATTAATGTATTTTATTGACTTTCATAGAAAGAATTCAAATTTATTTAAATTGCAATTATATCTACTGCCCTTGTTAGGAAGCTTTCAAATGGAAGAATTGATATAAGGGGTCATAGCCTGTGGCCCATACACTTTTGCCTGTGTCCCAGTTCTTCAAACTTTGCTTGGAATACTGCTAGCCCCTTTTCATCCAGTGTATTTAATTCTCATTACTTACATCCAGCCCAGGTACCAGGTCCTTTAAAAAAAATTATAACTAATTTTCCACAGTTTGAGTCTTTTGTGTTACCATGGTTTGATGTATCAAAGATAAATTGCACCAGACATTTGTTAAAAATGGCAACGAAAGCTTTATTCAAGACTATTGTAATAGGGGAGACAGATTGAACTCTGTTGAAGCAAAAGGCAGGAGAATTGTTAAATGCTGCTGTAAGCTAGTGAAAAAGTGCTGGAGGACATTATGAGAGCATTGGCTAGTATGATTAAGTCACCTGTTAATTGGTACTTACTAAAAGTTAGGCTCCTCCTTCCCCACAGAAACTAGGAGATAGGCCTGCCTGCTCGCCTACCTTTCTTCTTTCCTTCCATCCTTCCTTCCTTCATTTAAATCTTTTTTAAATTTTAAAATTTAAATTTTATTTTGTAAGATTGTAAAGCTAGTTACAGGCTGGGAGAAGATTTACCTATATTCCAGAGGGACAGAGAAATAATTTGCTGTTTCAGGTTTTCTAAAGTAAATGCTCTGACAAGAGGGAGGTCAGGGTCCTATAGTCTAGAAGTCTAACATTGAGTCAAACTGAGAGAAATGGCAAGCCCATCTTGGTCACAAGAATATATCTGTCATAAAACATAGCACTTGTATTTCAGTTTTTGTCTTCTTGGCGTGCTCTCTTACAGGGAGTATAAGCTCCTTTAAGGCAAGCTCTGAGCTTAATTGATCTTTCCTTCCAAAGTGTCCTGGAAAGTATTTGCCAGTTAGTTTGAGTCTATCTCATGCAGAAATGATGAATATCATACATATATTTTTTTCCTTTTGACTCTGCCTGTGTTCATTTCCCTCAGTACTCATTCAATTTAATAATTGTCATTCTGTGTCTGTATGGTTCAAAACTAATTCAAGATAATTTAATGTCCTTTTTCTCCACTGTGTTTTAAAAATTAATTTTCTTGTTCTGTAGAGTACAAGAAATGTCTGCAGTGCATTGTAATAAAACCGTTAAAAGAATGACTAGCACTTCCACAAAAATGTTGGTAGATAACCTCCAAGTGTCTTTGTCACCTTTAGAAATTGGCTTTTTTTGTTTGTTTGTTTCATTATTGTGCTATTAATACTTTTTTTCTTCTTTTTTTTCTTGCTCCCAGAGTAAGTCATATCTACCTCATTAAGTAGACCCAAATATCCCTTTTGATCTTCCTGCTAACTTGTACTTTTTTAAAAATTGTTTATTTACTTTTGTAGAGACAGCAGTCTCACTTCATTTATTTCTGTAGAGACAGGACCTCACTATGTTTCCCAGGCTGGTTTTGAACCCCTGACCTCAAGTGATCTTCCTGCTTCAGCCTCCCAAGTAGCTAAGATTACAGGCAGCATGATCCACCATAGCCAGCTTGAACTATTAACTCTTTAATGCAGTCTCAATTAGATCAGGATTCCCTGTAGACCACTTTTTCATACTGGTTTTATTTTACTACTTATCAATACTTCATCATTTACCTGGAATTGTGAAGCAAAAACTAGAGAGAAAATTACTCATTTAGTAAACTTTTACCAAATGCTTTACTAAAGTCTAGGTCTCCACAGATATTATGTATACACAAAAGAAAAGAGAAAAGCCTATATACCAGATGATATGGTTTGGCTGTGTCCCCACCCAACTCTCATCTTGAATTGTAGTTCCCATAATCCCCATGTGTCATGGGAGGGACGTGGTGGGAAGTAATTGAACCATAGGGGCAGTTACCCCATGCTACTGTTCTCATGACAGTGAGTGAGTTCTCACAAGATCTGCTGGTTTTATAAGGGGCTTTTCCCCCTTTCCTTGGCACTTCTCTGTGCCACCAAGTGAAGAAGGATGCTTACTTCCCCTTCCACCATGATTATAATTTCCTGAGGCCTCCATAGCCCTGAGTCAATTAAATCTCTTTTATTTCTGAATTACCCAGTCTCGGGCGTTCTTTATAGCAGTGTGAAATGGACTAATACAGTAAGTTGGTACCAGAAGTGGGGTGCTGCTATAAAGATATCCAAAAATGTGGAAGCAACTTTGGAACAGAGTGACAGGCAGAGGTTGGAACAGTTTGGAGGGCTCAGAAGAAGACAGAAAAATGAAGGAAAGTTTGGAACTTCCTAGAGATTGGAGGGTAATATGGTTTGGCTGTGTCTCCACCTAAATCTAATCTTGAATTCCCATGTGTTGTGAAGGGACCTGGTGGGAGGTAATTGAAACATGGTGGCAAGTCTTTTCTGTGCTGTTCTTGTAATAGTGAATAAGTCTCACAAGATCTAATGGTTTTAAAAAGAGGAGTTCCCTTGCACAAGTTCTTTTTGGATGTTGCCATTCATGTAAGATACGACTTGCTTCTCCTTTCCTTTCCTCTTGATTGTGAGGCTTCCCCAGCAACATGGAACTGTGAGTTCTCCATTAAATCTCTTTCCTTTGTAAATTGCCCAGTCTCAGATATGTCTTTGTCAGATGCGTGAAAATGGACGAATACAGTAAATTGGTACTGGTAGAGTGGGATGCTGCTGAAAAGATAATCACAAATGTGGAAACGACTTTGGAACTGGGTAACAGGAAGAGGTTGTAACAGTTTGGAGGGCTCAGAAGAAAACCAGAAAATGTGGGAAAGTTTGGAATTTTCTAGAGACTTGTTGAATGGCTTTGACAAAAAATGCTGATAGTGATATGAACAATAAAGTCCAGGCTGAGGTGGTCTCAGATGGAGATGAGGAATTTGTTGAGAACTGGAGCAAATGTGACACTTGTTCTATTTTAGCAAAGAGACTGGCAGCATTATCCCCCTGCTCTAGAGATTGGTAGAACTTTGAACTTGAGAGAAATGAGTTAGGGTATCTGGTGAAAGAAATTTCTAAGCAGCAAAACATTCAAAGGCGACTTGGGTGCTTCTCTTAAAGGCATTCCATTTTATAAGGGAAGCAGAACATAAAAATTTAGAAAATTTACCATCTGGCAATGCAATAGAAAAGAAAATCCTATTTTCTGAGGATAAATGCAAGCCAGCTGCAGAAATTTACATAAGTAATGAGGAGCCAAATGTTAATCCCGAGACAATAGGGAAAATGTCTCCAGTATATGTCAGAGGTCTTCATGGCAGCCCCTCCTATCACAGGCCTGGGGGCCTAGCAGGAAAAAGTGATTTCATAGGCTGGGTTCAGGGTCCCCGAGCAGTGTGCAGCCTAGGGACTTGGTTCCCTGCATCCCAGCTGTTCCAGTTGTCACTGAAAGAGGCCAAGGTACAACTTGGGATGTTTCTTGAGAGGATGGAAGCCTCAAGCCTTGGCACCTTCCACATGGTGTTGAGCCTGTGAGTACACAGAAGTCAAGAATTGAGGTTTGGGAACCTCCACCTAGATTTCAGAGGATGTATGGAAACTCTTGGATGTTCAGGGAGAAGTTTGCTGCAGGGGTGGGGCTCTCATGGAGAACCTCTGCTAGGGCAGTGCAGAAGGGAAGTATAGGGTCAGAGCTACCACACAGAGTTACTAATGGGGCAATGCCTAGTGGAACTGTGAGAAGACAGCCACTATCCTCCAGACCCCAGAATGGTAAATCCACCAACAGCTTGCACCGTGTGCCTGAAAAAGCCACAGACACTCAATGCCAGTCCATGAAAGCAGCCAGGAGGGAGGCTGTACCCTGTAAAGTCACAGGGGCAGAGCTGCCCAAGACTATAGGATGCTCCTCCTTGCCTTCCACCATGATTGTCAGGTCTCTCCAGCCATGTGAAACTGTAAGTCCAGTAAAATTATTTCTTTTGTAAATTGCCCAATCTTGGGTATGTCTTTATCAGCAGCGTGAAAATGGACTAATACAGAGGACTCAGAAGACAGGAAGATGTGGGAAAGTTTGGAACTTCTAGAGACTTATTGAACGGCACTGTCCAAAATGCTGATAGTGATATGGACAATAAAGTCCAGGCTGAGGTGGTCTCAGATGAAGATGAGGAACTTGTTGAGAACTGGAGTAAAAGTCACTCCTGCTTTGCTTACCCTGCAAAGCCACAGGGACAAAGCTGCCCAAGGCTGTGGGAGCACACCTCTTGCATCATTTTGACCTGACTATGATTCATGGAGTCAAAGGAGATCAGTTTTGAACTTTAAGGTATAATGACTGCCCTATTGAATTTTAGACTTGCATGGGGCCTGTAGTCCCTTTGTTTTAGCAAAGAGACTGGTGGCATTTTGCCCCAGCCCTAGAGATCTGTGAAACTTTGAACTTGAGAGAGATGATTTAGGGTATCTGGCCAAAGACATCTCTAAGCAGCAAAGCACTCAAGAGGTGACTTTGTTGCTATTAAAAGCATTCAGTTTTATGTATTCAGAAAGACATGGTTTGGAATTGGAACTTAGGTTTAAGAGGGAAGCTGAGCATAAAAATTCAGAAAATTTGTAGCCTGAGGATGTGATAGGAAAGAAAAACCCTTTTTTAGGAGAAACTCAACTCGGCTGTAGAAAATTTGCATAAGTAACAAGGAGCAAAATGTTCATCTCCAAGACAATGGAGAAAATGTCTCCAGGGCATGTCAGAGACCTTAGCAGCAGCCCCTCCTATCATAGACCCAGAGGCCTAGGAGGAAAAAATGACTTCACAGGCCAGGTCCCAGACCCTCTGCTGTGTGCAGCCCAGGGACTTGGTGCCATGAGTCCCAGCTACTTCAGCTGTGGCAGAAAGGGACCAATGTACAACTCAGTTCATGGCTTCAGAGGGTGCAATCCCCAAGCAATGGCAATTTCCACATCATGTTAGGTCTGTGGTGTTCAAAAGACAGGCATTGAGGTCTAGGAACCTCCACTTAGATTACAGAGGATGTATGGAAATGCCTGGATGTTCCAGCAGAAGTTTGCTACAGGGGCAGAGCCCTCATGGACAACCTCTGCTAGGGCAGTATGGAAGGGAAATGTGGGGTTGGAGCCACCACACATAGTTCCCACTGGTGCACTGCCCAGTGGAGCTGTAAGAAGAGAGCCATTGTCCTCCAGATCCCAGAATGGTAGATCCACCAACAGCTTGCACTGTGCACCTGGAAAAGCCACAGGTCGTCAATGCCAGCCTGTGAAAGCAGCTGGAGGGGAGGTACTGTACCCTGCAAAGCCACAGGGGCAAAGCTGCCCAAGGCTGTGGGAGTGCACCTCTTGCATCAGTTTGGCCTGGATGTGAGACATGGAGTCAAAATAGATCATTTTTGAACTTTAAGGTATAATGACTGCCCTATTGAATTTTAGACTTACACGGGGTCTTTAGCCCCTTTGTTTTGGCAGATTTCTCCCATTTGTAATTACTGTATTTACCCAATGCCTTTACCACCATTGTATCTGGGAAGTAACTAATTTGCTTTTGATTTTGGAGGTTTATAGGCGGAAATGACTGGCCTTGTCTCAGATGAGACCTTGGACTTGGACTTTGGGTTAAGACTTTGGGGGACTTTTGGAAAGGCAAGCTTGTGTTTTAAAATGTGAGGATATTAGTTTTGGGAGGGGTAAGGGGCAGAATAATATGATTTGGCTATGTCGTCACCCAAATCTCATCTTGAATTGTAGTTTCCATAATCCCCATATGTTGTGGGAGGGATCCAATGGGAGATAACTGAATCATGGGGGTGGTTATTGTCATGCTGTTCTTGTGATAATGAGTTCTTATGAGATCTAAAGGTTAAAAGGTGCTTTTCCCCCTTCGCTTGGCACTTCTCTCTTCCTGCCACCATGTGAATAAGGACATGTTTGCTTCCCCTTCCACCATGATTGTAAGTTTCCTCAGGCCTCTCCAGCCCTGTGGAACTGTGAGTCAATTAAACCTCTTTCCTTTATAAATTACCCAGTCTTGGGCAGTTTTTTATAGCAGCATGAGAATGGACTAATACACCAGGGAAGTTCAGTCTAATGGGAGGATCTTAGGTGAACTTCTGTACTCTTGGCTCAAGTCTAAAATTGTCACTTAGATGACGATACTGAGAGTTACACGATATTCTGGTTTCTTGGAAGAGAATAGACCTCTCTTCTAAGCTGTCTATCAGCTGCCTACTTTACCTCTCTACTTAGAGGTCTTCCAGACACCTCATATTCAGAATACCTCTATTCATTTTCTTCTGATATGGTTTGGCTGTGTCCTCACCCAAATCTAATTTTGAATTGTAGCTCCAATAACTCTCATGTGTTGTGGAAAGGACCCAGTGGGAGACACTTGAATCATGAGGGCAGTTTCCCCCATATTGTTCTCCTGGTAGTGAATAAGTCATGGATCTGATGATTTTATTAGAGGTTTCCTCTTTTGCTTGGCTCTCTCATTCTCTTTTTGCCTGATGTCATGTAAGACATGCCTTTTGCCTTCTGCCATGTTTGTGAGACCTCCCCAGCCATGTGGAACTCTTAGTCCATTAAACCTCTTTTTTTCTTTAAAAATTACCCAGTCTCAGGTATGTCTTTATCAGCAGTGTGAAATGGACTAATACACCCTCAAATCTACTCCTCATTCAACCTTCCCTTTCTCAGTGCATCTTACCAACGTGCTCAACTGCTCAGGTCAGAAAACAGGGTTGTCTCTGATTCCTCCCTCTTAATTGCCTACCTCTAATCAGTTGCCAAGTCCTGTTGATTCTACCATACAAATATATCTCATATTTATTGACTTTTCTTCATGTTCATTACCCCTGTCCTAATCCAGCCACCACCTTCATACAATATTGTACCAACTGAGCCATTTCCCTCCCTTTCTGCTGACTTTCATAGACTCCGTAAGACTCAGTATAATTGTACCTGCTTGTTCACTATCTTTCCTTGAGAGTAAAAGCCTGCTGCTGGCAAGCATCATATTCATCTTGTCTGTCAGAGGGTCACTAGAACTGAGGACAATATTTGGTCCATACCAGGTGATTCATAAATAAATAAGGAATTAGAAGCCTAAATAGTGAATGCTGACATTAAATAGTCTTCTTTAAAATATCTTATATATTTTTCTGTTTAAATTGAGTTTATTATTTTTCCTCAGTCAAAAGATATAATCCTGTGAAAATTATTGTTAATATTTCCATGTTGAAAACTCTGAATCATTTGGTCAAAGAAAATGTATTTCTTTTTTAAATGCATATTTGCTGATGTGTAAGATCTGTACAGGTGTGTCCAAGGCTCCCTCAAAGACCTTATGTAGTCTAGAAGAGAAACTGTTTGGAATATATGAGAATAAGATTTGAGTTTCTATTTTTTAAGTAGGGTACTCATTTATTCAGATTAATAGACAGAACTGAATAATTTTCCAAAGTAGATGTGAAAATGTATCTTCCTATAAGCAATATATTATTTCTAATTGTTAAATTCCTTGTCTACACTTGATGTTTTAGAGTCATTTTCATTTTAGCTATTCTAAGTAGGCAGTTTTCATTTGCATTTCCCTGTCTTATAAGCAACTTTTTGTATTTTTAATCAATACATATTTGTACATATTTATGTGAGGCACATGTGATATTTTGTCACATACATCGAATGTGTAATGATTAAATCAGGATATTTAGAGTATCCCTCACTCTGTTGCCCAGGCTGGAGTGCAGTGGCACATTCTCGGCTCACCGCATGCTCCGCCTCCTGGATTGAAGTGATTCTCCTGCCTCAGCCCCCCAAGTAACTAGGACAGGCATATGCCACCATGCCTAGCCAATTTTTGTATTTTTAGTAGAAATGGAGTTTCTCCGTGTTGGTCAGGCGGGTCTTGAACTCCTGACCTCAGGTGATCCACCCGCCCCGGACTCCCAAAGTGCTGGGATTACAGGCATGAGCCAGAAGCCACTGCGCCCAACCATATTTATCATTTCTATGTGTTGGGAAGTCCCGTCTTCCCACTGTTTGGAAGTATGCAATACATTATTGTTAACAGTCGTCACTTTACTCTGCTATCAAAGATAAGAACTTGTTTATTCTAACTAGTATGTCTGTACTAATTAATCAGTATCTCTTCATTCCTCCTAACCCCCAACCATATACCCTTCTCAGCCTCTGGTGTCTGTCATTCTACTCTCACTTCCATGAGATCAACTTTTCTAGCTTCCACATAAGAGTGAGAACATGCGATATTTGTCTTTCTTTTCTAGGTTTATTTCATTTAACATAATGATCTCCAGTTCCATTAATGATGCTGTAAATGACATGATTTTATTCTTTTTATGTCTGAATATTGTTCCATTGTGTATGTATACCACATTTTCTTTATCCATTCATCAGCTGATAGACACTTAGGTTGATTCCATACCTTTGCTATTGTGAAGACTGCTGCAATAAATATGGAGGTACAATTATCTTTTTAATATACTAATTTCTTTTCCTTTTGATAAATGCCCAGTAGTGAGATTGCTAGATCATATGGTAGTTCTTTTTTGAGGTTTTGAGAAATCTGCATACTGTTTTCCATAGTGGCTATACTAACTTATATTCCTACAGTGTTTTTTTTTTTTTTTTTTTTTTATTATACTTTAAGTTCTAGGGTACATGTGCATGACGTGCAGGTTTGTTACATATGTATATATGTGCCATGTTGGTGTGCTGCACCCATCAACTCATCAGCACCCATCAATTCATTTATATCAGGTATAACTCCCCAATGCAATCCCTCCCCACTCCCCCCTCCCCATGATAGGCCCCATTGTGTGATGTTCCCCTTCCTGAGTCCAAGTGAGCTCATTGTTCAGTTCCCACCTATGAGTGAGAACATGCGGTGTTTGGTTTTCTCTTCTTGTGATAGTTTGCTAAGAATGATGGTTTCCAGCTGCATCCATGTCCCTACAAAGGACGCAAACTCTCCTTTTTTATGGCTGCATAGTATTCCATGGTGTATATGTGCCACATTTTCTTAATCCAGTCTGTCACTGATGGACATTTGGGTTGATTCCAAGTCTTTGCTATTGTGAATAGTGCCGCAATAAACATACGTGTGCATGTGTCTTTGTAGTAGAATAATTTATAATCCTTTGGGTATATACCCAGTAGTGGGATGGCTGGGTCATATGGTACATCTAGTTCTAGATCTTTGAGGAATTGCCATACTGTTTTCCATAATGGTTGAACTAGTTTACAATCCCACCAACAGTGTAAAAGTGTTCCTATTTCTCCACATCCTCTCCAACACCTGTTGTTTCCTGATTTTTTAATGATTGCCATTCTAACTGGTGTGAGATGGTATCTCATTGTGGTTTTGATTTGCATTTCTCTGATGGCCAGTGATGATGAGCATTTTTTCATGTGTCTGTTGGCTGTATGAATGTCTTCTTTTGAGAAATGTCTGTTCATATCCTTTGCCCACTTTTTGATGGGGTTGTTTGTTTTTTTCTTGTATATTTGTTTGAGTTCTTTGTAGATTCTGGAAATTAGCCCTTTGTCAGATGAGTAGATTGCAAACATTTTCTCCCATTCTATAGGTTGCCTGTTCACTCTGATGGTAGTTTCTTTTGCTGTGCAGAAGCTCTTTAGTTTAATTAGATCCCATTTGTCAATTTTGGCTTTTGCTGCCGTTGCTTTTGGTGTTTTAGACATGAAGTCCTTGCCCATGCCTATGTCCTGAATGGTACTACCTAGATTTTCTTCTAGGGTTTTTATGGTATTAGGTCTAACATTTAAGTCTCTAATCCATCTTGAATTAATCTTCGTATAAGGAGTAAGGAAAGGATCCAGTTTCAGCTTTCTACTTATGGCTAGCCAATTTTCCCAGCACCATTTATTAAATAGGGAATCCTTTCCCCATTTCTTGTTCCTCTCAGGTTTGTCAAAGATCAGATGGTTGTAGATGTGTGGCATTATTTCTGAGGACTCCGTTCTGTTCCATTGGTCTATATCTCTGTTTTGGTACCAGTACCATGCTGTTTTGGTTACTGTAGCCTTGTAGTATAGTTTGAAGTCAGGTAGCATGACGCCTCCGGCTTTGTCCTTTTGACTTAGGATTGTCTTGGCAATGCAGGCTCTTTTTTGGTTCCATATGAACTTTAAAGCAGTTTTTTCCAATTTTGTGAAGAAACTCATTGGTAGCTTGATGGGGATGGCATTGAATCTATAAATAACCTTGGGCAGTATGGCCATTTTCACGATATTGATTCTTCCTATCCATGAGCATGGTATGTTCTTCCATTTGTTTGTGTCCTCTTTGATTTCACTGAGCAGTGGTTTGTAGTTCTCCTTGAAGAGGTCCTTTACAACCCTTGTAAGTTGGATTCCTAGGTATTTTATTCTCTTTGAAGCAATTGTGAATGGAAGTTCATTCCTGATTTGG
>NC_045443.1:20821986-20922348 GCF_002776525.5 Piliocolobus tephrosceles
TCTGCTTGTCTGTTACTGGTGTATAAGAATGCTTGTGATTTTTGCACATTAATTTTGTATCCTGAGACTTTGCTGAAGTTGCTTATCAGCTTAAGAAGATTTTGGGCTGAGACGATGGGGTTTTCTAAATATACAATCATGTCATCTGCAAACAGGAACAATTTGACTTCTTCTTTTCCTAACTGAATACCCTTGATTTCTTTCTCTTGCCTGATTGCCCTAGCCAGAACTTCCAACACTATGTTGAATAGGAGTGGTGAGAGAGGGCATCCCTGTCTTGTGCCAGTTTTCAAAGGGAATTTTTCCAGTTTTTGCCCATTCAGTATGATATTAGCTGTGGGTTTGTCATAAATAGCTCTTATTATTTTGAGGTACGTTCCATCAATACCGAATTTGTTGAGCGTTTTTAGCATGAAGGGCTGTTGAATTTTGTCAAAAGCCTTTTCTGCATCTATTGAGATAATCATGTGGTTCTTGTCTTTGGTTCTGTTGATATGCTGGATTACGTTGATTGATTTGCGAATGTTGAACCAGCCTTGCATCCCAGGGATGAAGCCCACTTGATCATGGTGGATAAGCTTTTTGATGTGCTGCTGAATCCGGTTTGCCAGTATTTTATTGAGGATTTTTGCATCGATGTTCATCAGGGAGATTGGTCTAAAATTCTCTTTTTTTGTTGTGTCTCTGCCAGGCTTTGGTATCAGGATGATGCTGGCCTCATAAAATGAGTTAGGGAGGATTCCCTCTTTTTCTATTGATTGGAATAGTTTCAGAAGGAATGGTACCAGCTCCTCCTTGTACCTCTGGTAGAATTCAGCTGTGAATCCATCTGGTCCTGGGCTTTTTTTGGTGGGCAGGCTATTAATTGTTGCCTCAATTTCAGAGGCTGCTATTGGTCTATTCAGGGATTCAACTTCTTCCTGGTTTAGTCTTGGGAGTGTACGTGTCCAGGAAATTATCCATTTCTTCTAGATTTTCTAGTTGATTTGCGTAGAGGTGTTTATAGTATTCTCTGATGGTAGTTTGTATTTCTGTGGGGTCGGTGGTGATATCCCCTTTATCATTTTTTATTGCGTCTATTTGATTCCTCTCTCTTTTCTTCTTTATTAATCTTGCTAGCGGTCTGTCAATTTTGTTGATCTTTTCAAAAAACCAACTCCTGGATTCATTGATTTTTTGGAGGGTTTTTTGTGTCTCTATCTCCTTCAGTTCTGCTCTGATCTTAGTTATTTCTTGCCTTCTGCTAGCTTTTGAATGTGTTTGCTCTTGCCTCTCTAGTTCTTGTAATTGTGATGTTAGAGTGTCAATTTTAGATCTTTCCTGCTTTCTCTTGTGGGCACTTAGTGCTATAAATTTCCCTCTACACACTGCTTTAAATGTGTCCCAGAGATTCTGGTATGTTGTATCTTTGTTCTCATTGGTTTCAAAGAACATCTTTATTTCTGCTTTCATTTCGTTATGTACCCAGTAGTCATTCAGGAGCAGGTTGTTCAGTTTCCATGTAGTTGAGCGGTTTTGATTGAGTTTCTTAGTCCTGAGTTCTAGTTTGATGGCACTGTGGTCTGAGAGACAGTTTGTTATAATTTCTGTTCTTTTACATTTGCTGAGGAGTGCTTTACTTACAATTATGTGGTCAGTTTGGGAATAAGTGCGATGTGGTGCTGAGAAGAATGTATATTCTGTTGACTTGGGGTGGAGAGTTCTATAGATGTCTATTAGGTCCGCTTGGTGCAGAGATGAGTTCAATTCCTGGATATCCTTGTTAACTTTCTGTCTCGTCGATCTGTCTAATGTTGACAGTGGAGTGTTGAAGTCTCCCATTATTATTGTATGGGAGTCTAAGTCTCTTTGTAAGTCTCTAAGGACTTGCTTTATGAATCTGGGTGCTCCTGTATTGGGTGCATATATATTTAGGATAGTTAGCTCTTCCTGTTGAATTGATCCCTTTACCATTATGTAGTGGCCTTCTTTGTCTCTTTTGATCTTTGATGGTTTAAAGTCTGTTTTATCAGAGACTAGGATTGCAACCCCTGCTTTTTTTGTTCTCCATTTGCTTGGTAGATCTTCCTCCATCCCTTTATTTTGAGCCAATGTATGTCTCTGCATGTGAGATGGGTCTCCTGAAGACAGTAGACTGATGGGTCTTGACTCTTTATCCAGTTTGCCAGTCTGTGTCTTTTAATTGGAGCATTTAGTCCATTTACATTTAAGGTTAATATTGTTATGTGTGAACTTGATCCTGTCATTATGATATTAACTGGTTATTTTGCTCATTAGTTGATGCAGTTTCTTCCTAGGCTCGATGGTCTTTACATTTTGGCATGTTTTTGCAATGGCTGGTACCGGTTGTTCCTTTCCATGTTTAGGGCTTCCTTCAGGGTCTCTTGTAAGGCAGGCCTGGTGGTGACAAAATCTCTAAGCATTTGCTTATCTGTAAAGAATTTTATTTCTCCTTCACTTATGAAACTTAGTTTGGCTGGATATGAAATTCTGGGTTTAAAATTCTTTTCTTTAAGAACGTTGAATATTGGCCCCCACTCTCTTCTGGCTTGTAGAGTTTCTGCCGAGAGATCTGCTGTCAGTCTGATGGGCTTCCCTTTGTGGGTAACCCGACCTTTCTCTCTGGCTGCCCTTAAGATTTTTTCCTTCATTTCAACTTTGGTGAATCTGGCAATTATGTGTCTTGGAGTTGCTCTTCTGGAGGAGTATCTTTGTGGCGTTCTCTGTATTTCCTGAATTTGAATGTTGGCCTGCCCTGCTAGGTTGGGGAAGTTCTCCTGGATGATACCCTGTAGAGTGTTTTCCAATTTGGTTCCATTTTCCCCCTCACTTTCAGGCACCCCAATCAGATGTAGATTTGGTCTTTTTACATAATCCCATACTTCTTGCAGGCTTTGTTCATTTCTTTTTCTTCTTTTTTCTTTTGGTTTCTCTTCTCGCTTCATTTCATTCATTTGATCCTCCATCGCTGATACTCTTTCTTCCAGTTGATCGAGTCGGTTACTGAAGCTTGTGCATTTGTCACGTATTTCTCGTGTCATGGTTTTCATCTCTGTCATTTCGTTTATGACCTTCTCTGCATTAATTAGTCTAGCTGTCAATTCTTCCACTCTTTTTTCAAGATTTTTAGTTTCTTTGCGCTGGGTACGTAATTCCTCCTTTTAGCTCTGAGAGGTTTGATGGACTGAAGCCTTCTTCTCTCATCTCATCAAAATCATTCTCTGACCAGCTTTGATCCGTTGCTGGCGATGGGCTGTGCTCCTTTGCAGGAGGAGATGCGCTCTTATTTTTTGAATTTCCAGCTTTTCTGCCCTGCTTTTTCCCCATCTTTGTGATTTTATCTGTCTCTGGTCTTTGATGATGGTGATGTACTGATGGGGTTTTGGTATAGGTGACCTTCCTGTTTGATAGTTTTCCTTCTGACAGTCAGGACCCTCAGCTATAGGTCTGTTGGAGATTGCTTGAGGTCCACTCCAGACCCTGTTTGCCTGGGTATGAGCAGCAGAGGTTGCAGAAGACAGAATATTGCTGAACAGCGAGTGCACCTGTCTGATTCTTGCTTTGGAAGCTTCCTCTCAGGGGTGTACTCCACCCTGTGAGGTGTGGGGTGTCAGACTGCCCCTAGTGGGGGATGTCTCCCAGTTAGGCTACTCAGGGGTTAGGGACCCACTTGAGCAGGCAGACTGCCCCTTCTCAGATCTCAACCTCCATGTTGGGAGATCCACTGCTCTCTTCAAAGCTGTCAGACAGAGTCGTTCGCATGTGCACAGGCCTCTGCTCCTTTAGCTGAGCCCTGTCCCCAGAGGCGCAGTCTACAGAGACAGGCAGGTTTCCTTGAGCTGCTGTGAGCTCCACCCAGTTCGAGCTTCCCAGAGGCTTTATTTACCTACTTAAGCCTCAGCGATGGCAGGCGCCCCTCCCCCAGCCTCGCTGCTGCCTTGCGGTTAGATTGCCGCAGACTGCTGTGTTAGCAAGGAGGGAGGCTCCGTGGGCGTGGGACCCTCCAGGCCAGGTGTGGGATATATTCTCCGGTGTGCCGGTGTTATAGCGCAGTATTGGGGTGGGAGTTACCCGATTTTCCCGGTGTTGTGTGTCTCAGTTCCCCTGGCTAGGAAAAGGGACTCCCTTCCCCCTCGCGCTTCCCAGGTGAGGCATGCCTCGCCCTGCTTCAGCTCTGGCTGGTCAGGCTGCAGCAGCTGACCAGCACGGATTGTCCGGCACTCCCGAGTGAGATGACCCCAGTACCTCAGTTGAAAATGCAGAAATCACCCGTCTTCTGTGTCGCTCGCGCTGGGAGATGGAGACTGGAGCTGTTCCTATTCGGCCATCTTGCTCCGCCCCTCCTACAGTGTTATGAGTTCCCTTTTTGCCACGTTCTTGCCAGCATCTGTTGTTTTTCTGTTTTTACTAATAGCCATTCTAACTGGGGTAAGATGATATCTCATTGTGGTTTTGATTTGCAATTTCCTGGTGATTAGTGATATTGAGCATTTTTTCATATACCTGTTGACCAATTTTATGTCTTCTTTTGAGAAATGTCTATTCGTGTCTTTGCCTTCTTTTTAATAGAATTTTTTGTTTTTGTTTTTTAACTGCTGTTTGATTTTCTTGTATATTCTGGATATTAGTCTCTTGTTGTATGAACAATTTGCATATATTTTCTTCCATGCTATAGATTTTCTCTTCACTGTGTTTATTCCTTTGCTGTACAGAGGGTTTTAGTTTTTAGTTTAGTCCCATTTGTCTATATATGTTTTTGTTGCCTGGGTTTTCAAGGTCTTAATCATAAAATCTTTCCTTAGGTCAATGTCCTATAGAGTTTCCTTTATATTGTCTTCTAACTATTTTATAGTTTTGGCCTTACTTAAGTCTTTAAGCTGTCTTGAGCTCATTTTTGTATATGGTGAGAAATGGAGTCTAGTTTCATTCTTCTGCATGTGAATATCCAATTTTCCCAGCACCTCTTAATAAAAAATAGGTCCTTTCTCCAATATATATTCTTGGCACCTTTGTCATAAATCAGTTGACTATAAGTACATGCATTTATTTCTGGAGTCTCTGTTTTCTTGGTCTATGTGTCCATTTTTATACCAATACCATGCTGTTTTGTTTACTATACCTTTGTGGTATATTTTGAAGTCAGGTAGTGTGATGCCTGCATCTTTGTTCTTTTTGTTCAGGATTGCTTTGGCTATTCAAGCTCTTTTTTCGTTCCATAGAAATTTTATAATTGTTTTTCCTGTTTTTTTGAATAATGTGTTGGTCTTTTTTTTTAAATAAAGATTGCAGTTAATCTATACATTGCTTGGGTAGAACAGTCATTTTAAAAATGTTAACACTTCAGATCCATGATCATGGAATGTCTTTGTATTTGTTTGTGTTGTCTTCAACATGTTTCATCAGATTTTTGTGGTTTTCCATGTAGAGGTCTTTATCTACCTTGGTTACTTTTATTTCTCATTACTACTTTTTTAGCTATTGTAAAAGGGATTGCCTTCTTAATTTCTTTGTCAGCTAATTCATCATTGGTGTATAGAAATACTACTGATTTTTTATATATTAATTTTTGTATCCTGCAACTTTACTCAGTGTATTTATCAGATCTAAGTGTTTTTTGGTGGAGTGTAGGTTTTTCTAGATATAGGAGTATATCATCTACAAAGAGGGACAATTTAACTTCCTCTTTTCCAATTTGGATGCCTGATTGCTCTGAGTAGGACTTCTAGTACAATTTTGAATAGCAGCAGTGATAGTGAGCAATCTTGTCCTTTTCCAGTTCTTAGAGGAAAGGCTTTCAACTTTGCACATTCAGATATTAGCTGTAGTTTTATTATGTGTGGTGTTTATTATGTTGAGGCATGTTCCTTCCTAGTATTTTGAGTTTTTATCATGAAGTGGTGTTGAATTTTATCAAATGCTTTTTCTGCATCTCTTGAGAGGATAGATGAAGAAAAAGCATTTTTATGGAAAGTCATCCAGTAGTGGACTTTTTATTGTTGGGAGTCTTTATTATTGATTTAATGTGATTACTTGTTATTGGTCTGTTCGGGTTTTCTATTTCTTCCTGATTCAATTTTGGTATATGTTTCCAGGAATTTATCCATTTCATCTAGGTTTTCTAGTTTGCTAATACATACTTGTTCATCATAATCTCTGATAATCTTTTGTATTTCTATGGTATCCATTATAATGTCTCCTTTTTCATTTCTGATTTTATTTTTGGAGGCCTTCTCTTTTTTCTTGGTTAGTCTACCTAGTGACTTATTCATTTTGTTTATCTTTTCAAAAAACTAACTTTTTGTTTCCTAGATACATTGTGTCTTTAATTTTCTATTGTATTCAGTTCTCTTCTTATCTTTATTTTTTCTTTTATTCTACTAATTCATGGCCTAATTAGTTCTTGCTTTTCAAGTTCCTTGAGGTGCATTATTGGGTTGCTTATTTGAAATATTTTTAGTTTTTTGTTGTTGGTATTTATTGTGTTAAACCTCCCTTTGACTACTACTTTGTGTTGTTTCCATTTTCATTTGTTTCAAGAAATTTATTGATTTATTCCTTAATTATCTCTTTAACCCGAAGGTCTTTCAGGACCAAATTTTCTAATTTTCGTGTATTTATACAGTTTCCAAAGTTTGTCTTGTTATTGATTTCTAGTTTTATTCATTGTGGTCTAACAAGAAACTTGATATGATTTAGATTTTTAAAAAATGTGTTGAGACTTATTTTGTGTCCTAACATCTGGTCTATCCTGGAGAATAATTCCATGTGCTAACAATGAGTATTCTGTAGCTGTTCAACAAAATGTTCTGTAAATATCTGTTAGGTCCATTGGTCTAAAATGCAGTTTAAATCCAATGTTTATTTATTAATTTTCTGTCTAGATGAGCTGTCTAGTTCTGAGAGTGGGATGTTGAAGTCCTCAACTATTTTTATGTTGAAGTGTCTCTCTCTCTCTCTCTAGATCTATTAATATTTGCTTTGCATATATCTGGGTGCGATATTGCTTCTCGGCCTCTCGGCTAAGATCAGGTTTAGTATCTGGGTGCTCTGGTGTTAGTGCATATATGTTTAGAACGACTTTATCTTCTTACTGAATTGATCCTTTGTCATTATATAATGACTATGTCCACTTTTTACTGTTTTGACTTAATTTCTGTTTCATCTAACATAAGTATAGCTACTCTTGATTGTTTTTTGTTTTTGTTTGCATGAAGTATATTTTTCTTTTACTTCTAGTCTATATCTGTCTTTTCTTTTACTTCTAGTCTGTATCTTTCTACAGGAGAGATGAGTTTCTTAGCACATAATTAAGTCATGTTTTTTAATCAATTCACCCGTTCTGTGACTTGTAAGTGGAAATCTTAGTCTGTTTACACTCAAGGTGACTATCGATATCTGAGTCCTTATTCCTGTCACTTTGTTAATTGATTTATAATTGTTATGTATATCTTTTTTCCTTTCTCTCTCTCTCATTGTTTATCATTGCATTTGGGTGGTTTTCTGTAGTGGTAACATTTGATTCCTTTCATTTCCTTATTCGTGTTTGTTCCACCAGTGGGTTTTACACTTTCAAGTGTTTTCATAATGATAGATATCATCCTTTTGCTTTCACATGTAGGCCTCCTTTAGGTATTTCTTGTAGTGCTGTTCTAGTGGTGATTAATTCTCTGAGTTTTGCTTCTGTGAAAAAGTACTTTATTTTTCCTTCATTTGTGAAGGATAACTTGGCTGGGTATATGGTTTTTTCTTTCAGCAGTTTGAATATATTATCCCATTATCTTCTGGCCTGAAAGATTTCTGCTGAGAAATCTGTTAGTCTGATGAAAGTTTCCTTGTAAGTTACCAGATACTTTTCTTTTGCTGTTTTTAGAACTCTCTATGTCTTTGACTTTTGACAGTTTGACTACAACGCGCCATGGAGAAGACCTTGAATTGTATTTTTGTGAGTTTCTCTGAGCTTCCTGCATCTAGATGTCTAAATCTCTATTTGTTAGACTTGGGAAGTTTTCACCTATAATTTTGTTAAACAGGTTTTCTTTCCCTTTCATTTTCTTTTCACCTTCTGGGACACTGAAAATTAAAATATGTCATGCAAGCTTTGTTCATTATTATTATTATTATTTACGTTTTTAAGGTTCATCTGACTGGGTTATGTCAAAAGACCCATCTTCAAATTCTGATTCTTTCTTCAACTTGATCTAGTCTATTGTTAAAACTTTTGAATGTATATGTATTTCTTTCAATGAATTCTTCATTCCAGAGTTTCTCTTTGGTTCCTCTTTTTTCTTTTCTTGATACCTGTCTCTTTAGTAAATTTCTCATTCATATTACAAATTGTTTTTCTTCTTCCTTATCTTAGGTATTTCCTGTCATTTCTATGTTGAATTCAAAATTATATTTTAGATGATAAGTCTGATTACCTACTCAGTCCATTGGTTCTTCTCTGTGGAGGAGATAAGTGCCAGATGTCTCTAGCCTACCATCTTGAAGATGCCAAGATAAGTGTCCTTTTTTTTTTTTTTTTTTTTTTTTGAGACGGACTCTCACTCTGTCACCCAGACTGGAGTGCAGTGGCCGATCTTGGCTCACTGCAAGCTCCGCCTCCCAGGTTCACGCCATTCTCCTGCCTCAGCCTCCCGAGTAGCTGGGACTACAGGTGCCCACCACCACACCCAGCTAATTTTTTGTATTTTTAGTAGAGACGGAGTTTTACTGTCTTAGCCAGGATGGTCTCGATCTCATGACCTCATGATCCGCACCCCTCGACCTCTCAAAGTGCTGGGATTACAGCCGTGAGCCACCACGCCTGGCCCAAGATTAGTTTCTTAAAGGAGATATACTAAGGTAGAACTTTTTTTGTTGTTACAAGTTATAAAATTCCAGTGGAATGAGGATATACAAAAAGTGAACATTATTGGTTCATGTACACATGATGTTGGCTATTATCAGTGCTTATTTGTTCCTGCTTTTGTCTCTGCCTCACCTGCCTAACAGCTTGCTCTCTCAGCCTTTCTTTCTTCATGAGGCTGGAACTATAGCCAGCTCTAAGTTCACTTCATTCCAGATGCATAAGCAAAGGAGAAAGGATCTCCAGTTATACCTCTCAAACCCACATTCATTACGTGCAAATGGGAAATATCTCAGGGAAGGACTCAGGCCCAACTTGGGTCACCCATGCAACTATTGGCCAGTCACTGTGATACAATTTTGTAGACCGGTTGTGAGTGAGGAAGTAGAATTTAATAACCTTTTCTAGAACCACATAATTGAAGGGAGGGGGACTAGTTCTCTCTAAATGATTTTGGATGCACAGTTACCAGAAGAAGAGATAATGATAAGGAGAACAAAAGGGAAAAAATAAAAACAGAAACTGTATATACTCTAGGAGGCATATATGGAGTAACATAGAAATTTAGAAGAAAGATGTTATTTCTTAGAAGAATTCAGTGAAATCTGATGGAGTCTTTAAAAAACGAATGGATATATACTCTCAGTGGTTGCAAAGAACATTTCAGAAGGATAGGCAGTACCAGCTTGAAAATATGAGTTCAGTGTAGATGTTTTAAAAATTTAAAAAGCAGGGTAAAGTATAGTTAACTACATTTTGAAATGGGTTTTTATGTTATGTTATGTTATGTTATGTTATGTTATGTTATGTTATGTTATGTTATGTTATGTTTTTGAGACGGAGTCTTGCTCTCTGCCCAGGCTGGAGTGCAGTGGCGCGATCTTAGCTCACTGCAAGCTCCGCCTCCTGTGTTCACACCATTCTCCTGCCTCAGCCTCCCCAGTACCTGGGACTACAGGCGCCCGCCACCACACCCAGCTAATTTTTTGTATTTTGATTAGAGACGGGATTTCACCGTGTTAGCCAGTATGGCCTTAATCTCCTGACCTCGTGATCCACCCGCCTCAGCCTCACAAAGTGCTGGGATTACAGGCCTGAGCCACCGCGCCCAGACTGAAATTAATATTTTAGTCCACATGAAGCAGATGAGGAACATCAGAACCATCTTTAACTATATCAGTCTTGTAGATGTTTGTGAATTAAATTGACTGACAGAGACAGACATAACAAGAAGTTATTTCAATGATCTATGTAAAAAGCCTTGAGAGCCTGAATGTAATGAGAATAATACCAAGATATAAGCAGAATCTTGCTCTGGACATTGCCAAATATTAAATACCATCCCTAGTTATTTGTGAGTGATATTTTAATGATTATTGCCATTTTCCTCTTTCTTCCCCATTCTCCAAAACTGCATTATTATAATATACAAACCAAGGTTACGGATTAACTCCTCTTAATTATCTTAAAAGAGATAACATTTGTGTGCTCAGCACACAACTAAATAGTCTAATTTGGTGCATTTTATTTTATTTATTTTAGAAAAGAAGACTTTCAAAAGGAGAAAAATCTACTGCCAAATAACTCAGCACCTCTTACAGAACCACAAGATGTGGAAGAAAGTCATTGAAGAGGAGCAACGGTTGGCAGGTGTAGAAAATCAGCCCCTGGACCCGACCCCTCAATCGCACTCTTCAGAACAGATCCAGGCTATCAAGGAAGAAGAAGAAGAGAAAGGGAAACCAAGAGGGGAGGAGATACCAACCCCAAAGCCAGACCAGTGACAATGGATAGAATGGGCTGTGTTTCCAAACAGATTGACTTGTCAAAGACTCTCTTCAAGCCAGCACAACATTTAGACACAACACTGTAGAAATTTGAGAAGATGGGCAAATGGCTATTGCGTTTTGGGATTCTTCGCATTTTGTGTGTATATTTTTACAGTGAGGTACATTGTTAAAAACTTTTTGCTCAAAGAAGCTTTCACATTGCAACACCAGCTTCTAAGGATTTTTTAAGGAGGGAATATATATGTGTGTGTGTATATAAGCTCCCACATAGATACATGTAAAACATATTCACACCCGTGCACGCACACACATACACACTGAAGGCCAGGATTGCTGGCTCCACAATTTAGTAACATTTATATTAAGATATATAGTGGTCACTGTGATATAATAAATCATAAAGGAAACCAAATCACAAAGGAGATGGTGTGGCTTAGCAAGGAAACAGTGCAGGAAATGTAGGTTACCAACTAAGCAGCTTTTGCTCTTAGTACTGAGGGATGAACGTTCCAGAGCATTATTTGAGTTCTGATACATCCTGCCAACACTGTGTGTGTGTGTGTGTGTGTGTGTGTGTGTGTGTGTGTGTGTGAGAAAGAGAGACAGAAGGGAATGGTTTGAAAGGGTGCTTGTGTGCATGTGTGTGCATATGTAAAGAGATTTTTGTGGTTTGAGTAACTCATAGAATAGCTGTAGCAAATGACTGAGTATATGTGAACAAACAGAAGGAAATTCACTGTGGAGTGTCTTTGGGAAGCAGCCATTCCAAATGCCCTCCTCCATTTAGCTTCAAATAAAGGGCCTTTTGCAGATGGAGGGCACTGAAGAGCTGAGTGAGAGGGCCACATGTTTGGTATTACATTACTGTTATGCACCGCTTGAAGGAGCTCTATCACCAGCCTCAAACCTGGAAGACTGAGGCATTTTCCAGTCTACTTGCCTAATGAATGTATAGGAGCTGTCTGTGATTATGGATATCACTCAACTCAGATCAAATCACCATTTAAGGGGATGGCGTTCTTTATACATAAACACCTAGGAAAGAGCTGGAGTCAGGTCTTTCAGTCAGGTTAGAATTCTAAATGATGCCAGAGAAGGCTTGGGAAATTGTACTTCAGCGTGATCGCCTGTGTCTTCTTAGTTTGCTGCAAAATGTGTGGTAGAGGAAGAAAAGGAAACAGAAAAATCACTCTGCGTTATATAGCAAGAGAGGAAGGAGATTATTTCAACCCAGGGTTTTTGTGTTGATGTAGGAAAAGCCTAATTCTTGGCAACTGTTATAGTTTGTCTTTCAGGGGCAAAGGTCCCACTGACAACCCCTGTTGTGGTATCCACACGCTGTCGGGGTAGCCTCCATCGGCAATCTGGCCCATTGTCAGTCATGCTTCTTCTGGCAGGGGAGATTATAGAGAGATTGTTTGAGGATCGGGTTATTATTGAAAGTCTTTGTGTTTGTTTTGTTTTGGTTTGTTTGTTATCTACACTTGTTTATGCTGTGAGCCAAACCTCTATTTAAAAAGTTGATACTCACTTTCAATATTTTATTTCATATTATTATATATGTCATGATAGTTATCTTGATGTAAATATGAAGATTTTTTTGTTTCTGTAGATAGTAAACTCTTTTTTTAAAAAAGGAAAAGGGAAACATTTTTATAAAGTTATACTTTAATCACCATTTTTATACATTGTAGTTCTCTCCAAGCCCAGTAAGAGAATGATGATTCATTTGCATGGAGGTCGATGGACAGCCAATCATCTACCTATTATAATTTAAATGATAATCTGATATAGTTTTTGTTTTTATTTTTGTTTTTTGCCAATTAAATGAGGATGCTGCAAAGAATGTTTTTTTCACTAGTAACTTTTGCTAACTGAATGAATTCTGGGTCCATATCTCCCAGATGAAAGACTGTTAGCCAATACCATATTTTTATAGTTGGTGTCCATTTCTTTCCAACAATGTTTGGTTATGATACTTCCTTCAGTACTATATATAGACCTACTCATTATCTAAACAATCTTAGCTTCTAAGTAAATCTTGATTGTGATTTCCAGTTTTTATTTTCTCTGACATAGTAGAAAGGAATGTTTACATTAAAAATACTTTTGTTTCTCGTAAATGGATATTGTATTCTCCCCTTTCAAAGCATTATTTTACAGTAATTCATGGCATTTTAAAAAATAAGGCAAAGATAATACAACCAAAAAAATACATGGTTTCAAGGCAAATTCTCCAATAAGTAGGAAAATGTAAAAAGGATCAAGTGGATGCAGCCTCTACCTAAATAATTAAAATATATTTCAATAGATTTCTGAATTAACACCAGGTCTTCATTTTTTAGAACTTACCTAATTGTTTTCATTTTCTTAGTTTTGCCTGTGTGTCTCTGTTTGCAAAAATTACTATGAGTCAAATTTTGCCAGTGAATTTAACTATTTTCCTTTCATTGCAATTAAGAGAAGGGGGGAAAAAGCATTTATTTTCTCATACCCCTTGCATCTAATTACTTAACAAAGCCAATATTTTCCCATCTTCCAAATCCTGTCCATCTCTAACATAAATATTAATTGAACATAAAGCTACGTTTGGAGGGAGTGGACTGGCAGGACAGTTGGAAGCCCATCGCAGTCTGTTGGCAGTTTCATCAAAGCTGTATAGTCCAACTAGCGGGGCATCTTGGCTACTACAGTGGAAGTCTCAGCAAACTGCCTGGTTTTGTTTATTTGTTTTGTTTTAAGGTACAGGAAATAAGAGGAATAATAGTGGCCAAAGCAATTAGAACATCTTCATTCCAGAACTGTGTTCATCAATCCAGGAAGATTGATACATTTTTCTTTAAAAATAAATTACTATTACTATTATAGCTAGACGTCAATTGGGATAAAGGGATGAAGATCCACCAGGTATGTGACTTTCGTACACACCCAGTACATCTCAAAGGATGCTAAGGGACATTTTCTGCCAGTAGAGTTCTCCCCCTTTTAGGTGACAGCAATATTATTATGTTCACGTCCAACTCCAGAGCTTACTTCCTGTGGTGCCAATGTATTTGTTGCAATTTACTACATTTTTATATGAGCCTATTTATAGGTGCCATTAAATAAACTCAGGTCTCTCAAATGAAAGATTTTCTAGCCCACCTAGGGAAAAAGATAATTGTTTAGAAAACCATAAAATCAATGGTAGGAAAAGTTGGAACTGGTTACCTGGATGCCATGGTTCTCTATTAAGTAAAAGACCAGGTATATTCTGAGTGTCATCAGTGTTATTTTCAGCATGCTAATAAACGTCTTTCCAGTTATATATCTAGATTAACCTTTAAAATATTGGTTTCCTTGATAAAAGCACCACTTTTGCTTTTGTTAGCTGTAATATTTTTTGTCATTTATATAAGACCTGGTTTGGCTCTCAATGAAAGATGAAGACAGTAGCTCTGTACAGGGATATATCTATATTAGTCTTCATCTGATGAATGAAGAAATTTTCTCGTATTATGTTCAAGAAAGTATTTACTTCCTAAAAACAGAATACCCAATTCTGTCTACTTGGGTTGAATACCAGAACAAATCTTACCGTTGCAATCCCAGTTAAACTAAAGAAAAAGAATATCTTACAGACTGTTCATATCAGATGTATGTAGACTGTTAATTTGCAGTTTCCCCATATTCCCTGCCTATCTTACCCAGAGAACTTTCTTTGAAGGTAAAAGCTGTGCAAAAGGCATGAGACTCAGGCCTACTCTTTGTTTAAATGATGGAAAAATATAAATTATTTTCTAAGTAATAAAAATATAAAAATTATTATAAATAAAGTCTAAAGTTTGAAATTATTAATTTACAAAAGTGAACTAATTGTGTGATTATCAAATCTTGATTAATGAAAAGTGAATAATCTAAAAATCATTTATATTCTACTGTGGGAGGTATTTTTGGTGCTTCCATGTCAGTAAGGGGCTCTCCATTGTCCTCGTCATTTATAGTACTTCTAAAATAATAATGGAAACCTCAATAAGGGTCTTGTCCTCTTCTGTCATCCTAACCCTGATTCTAGTGTAATGCCTTTCCTGACTTATATGCCATTTGCAAATAAACTGCCTTTCAAACTGTTAGAACACGCCAATAAAACAAAGTTCTATGAACTTTCATAGTCTAGAAAAACCAACAAGATCCCCCTTATTTCGCGATTATTAGCTAATGTGTGGAAGAAATATCGATAAAAGTTCAAATGCTAATAGCTCAATTCCAGATAATTGAAAGCTAAAATATTTATGTACTTTGAAACCAAACTGTGTTTATCTCATTGATCAAACAAGCAGCAACACATTTTATGACCATTGTCCTAGGTCATTTGTGTCTTTATGAATTTGCTGATATTGTCAGTCCATTTTTTAAATCTTCAACAAAATTCAATTTTAATATTAAGAAATCAGAAATTTTAGGTAAAGAGTATTACAAAATTAAATTGTTCTTTTTAAGAAATATATCAGTTTTAGGTCCTTTTTTCCCACATCAATTTGTTCATCTGGAAGATATTCAAATTCTTATTGAGAATGAATTACACTACAAACAATGAGTTAAGCTAAAACTACATATAACTTAAATTGAGATTTCTATACATATTTTGTATGTTTCACACCAATGAACCATGCTCAGAGAACAGTAACATATTTCCCAGTCTATGTTATGCACCATGGATGTTAGGCAATGTGTGCTATTGCCTACACGTTGTATTTGTTAAAATAAATTTTGCTTTTACCTTACCTAATGGTGCTGTTACCTAACTTGAATTGCTCTTTGTGTTCCCACTAGCAAAGCATTCTAACAGCAGGCTAACAATGGTGAAATAAAATGAACACTTTTGGTCCGGGCGCGGTGGCTCACGCCTGTAATCCCAGCACTTTGGGAGGCCAAGGCGGGTGGATCACCTGAGGTCGGGAGTTCGACACCAGCCTGACCAACATGGAGAAACCCTGTCTCTACTAAAAATACAAAATTATCCGGGCATGATGGTGCATGCGTGTAATCCCAACTACCTGGGAGTCTGAGGCAGGATAATCGCTTGAATCTGGGATTCAGAGGTTATGGTGAGCTGAGATCATACCATTGCACTCCAGCCTGGGAAACAAGAGTTAAACTTTGCCTCAAAAAAAAAAAAAAAAAAAATTCAGCAAAATATGTTTGAAGACACAAAACTGCTGAAGATTAAGGCTTCATTTCCATAGTGGAACTCAATGTTCACCTGCTGATTCAAAAATACTGACCTAGGATCAACTAGTGTAGGTAAGACCATAAAATACAGTATATGGAATTATGTATAAATGGAAAACAAAATTGGCTTTTGACATATGTTTAAGACTCTAAAAGGAATCCGCATTTTCTTTCCAGAGACAGCTAGTTTTTCTCCACATGTTTTAAAAGTTGATTGCCTTGACACACATTGGTATCCTTGGGTTTCTGCTTCCTTGAAAAGTTGTGGAGCACAGAAGAAAAGCCTTCTCCTAACAGATAAAAATGTTGAACATGTTCATGTTCTGACAATGAAGCAATGATTTCCTCATTGCTTCGCATTAAGAAGTGGTTCTTTAATTATGCAAATAATTCAGTGTAACCAAAAATGCTTCAAAGAGTAATAATAAATCACCATAGGTAAGTACTCTCAAGAATGTTTAAATTTGATTTATTTTCTTGAAACAGTTATTTAATTTCAAAATTTTTCCATTAAAATGAAACCCACAAAATGACATTCCATGGTACTGAGTATTTTCATATAATCAGAACTGTAAACTACTGATTATTTTCATATAATCAGAGGCCGAATATTTTGATATAATAAGAACTAGTATCATATAACAGAAAACTAGAAAGAAGATTTAATTCTTTTTTTCTAATATTCTACAAGCCTCATGGGGGAAATGTTTTATGAATTATTCAAATACATTATATAAAAATTAGTGTCAATAATTTAACTTTGTACAAATTGTAATCTGAGATCTTCTGAGTTTTCATAAGACAAAGGAGTGTATTATCCAGCAATTTATTATGTTTTGTGTTGTTATCAGTGTTCTATTAATGTATATTTTATTTTACTAAGTTCTAACAAAAGGCCAAATATTAATCTTTCCTACTATGAAAAATTAAACCTTATTCATCGTGACTTTCACAGATGAAACACTGACCAGTCAACAAACAACAGCCACTGCATTAATCTGCCCAGCATGATCAGATAGTAGGTTAGAATTTGAAATTCATTAATAAAAAACTAATAACAAAACTTTGTAAGCCTTAATGGTTTAATATTTCAGTGTCATTGAAAGTTCCTATTTCAAATTAAAGTACAGCAGGATAATTTTCCTTTCCTGTTTCAAAACAAAAACCAGATGAAGAAAAAACAAAGACAAACTCATAGGAGGAAAGCATGGCTTCACTTCAATTATACTCCTCTTACTCAATATTAGTAACCAAAAAAATAAGCAGAAATTCTCCTCTGCCATAATAAAAAGAAAGAACGGACTTCGACTTAAGTTCTAGTTCCTCAAGCCTGCTTTCCTTGTAAAACCGATGGTACTAAGAAGCAAAAAAAGCAGAGCTGTGGATTGGAAGTGAACACTATATAAAATTTGCAGGGTATCCAGGACACCCCTCCATCTTTGATATAAACCAATTTAGTTACTCTGGAGTGAAATGATTTGTAGATACATGGTTCAACCATTAATTCCTTTATGACAAGGAGCACTTATACATGCTTCCCAATGTGAATTAGCCCTTGAATTAGTTTGAAAACTGCTACTTGAATAACTTTTGAAGAGAAAGATTTTCTTTCCAGTAATTTTACTCCCTAAAAAGGCAAAATACTCAGATGTTAAATGTGAAATTAAAAATAGTTGTTTGAAGTATATATACTTCAATAAATAGTTATTTGTGTATATAAAGTGTAGGTCGATAGCAGTTTCCCTGTCCCTTTTCTTTTTAAAATTCCCAACTGATTACGGGTCCAAAACTCCATCTTGTATCAGTGATTTCATTTTAACTATTTGTAAGTATAATTTAGTATTGTAGTATTGCTAACTTTAATAATTCTAACATATCTATATACTACCTGTTAGTGAGGTTTTAATGGCTTTACTTAATACATATTCATCAGCTTAAAAAAATCACTAAATGTTTTATACTCTGTAAAATATTTGCATGGGAATTTTAGCATATTATGTTTGCTTAACTGGTGTTTTTTTCACTTATGACTGTCAGTTTATGTCTTAATATATTCTCACAGAAGAATGCATACCATTTTTGTTCCAACAAGAACAATCTGTTAGTTGATAAGCATTGGTAATAAATATCACTGAACCCACCCAACCCCTGATATTTCTTCCTCAAGATTTCCATCATGCAAGTCACAAAATGAAAATTGGTGCTTTTATAAATATTCGGAAGCTCTCAATGCAAAATAATAAAAATGAGATTCTCCCTGGCTGTCGATAATATATTAGGATATGTGACTGAAGGAACTTTAATTTAAATTTAGAGTGTTTTGGGTTTTGGTTGGTTTGAATAATTTGATTTGCATTTTGGTATTAAAATGTGCTCTGATTTCTGTAGGCATTTGTTCTGACCAGTCATTACCTCTTCCTGACAGGAAAAAAAAAAAATGACATTGGCAAGTTTTAATAAATATGGCCCAAAAATTGACCTTGAAGGATGTTTGTAAACAAGAGAGTATTTAATTAGCTGAATTTACTGTTTCTGAAAAGCAATATTTTCAAATAACTGCCAACCAAAGTGACACTGTAGGGATGTCATTTGTACATGACAATTTTTAACAATGTAATTCTTACTATTCTCAACAGACCTGAACCGGAATATGTTTGCTAACAATAACTTTGCCAAATTTTTCAACTTCTAAAAAAACAAGAGTGAGGCTTTTGAACTTAAGTAATCATTTTGCAATTGAAATAAATCTTATCCTTTCGCCTGTATCTTCCATTTAATATACATAGCAATACTTAGTATCATCCCATCACAAGTATTGTTAAGCGACTGACTTAGTGGCTGAGAAATGTTTGTAAAAAGTAGAATCTGTACAGAAAAAACTAGATCAATTGTGTTTCTTTTTATTATTTTTTAGCTTAGATACTATGTTGATGCTCCCTTTTTGCCAAAATTACTGGAAGTGCCTCTTGGTTTTATATATATAATATATAAATATTATAGTAAATATATACTCGAAATTATTAAAATTATGTCATAGATTATCTATGTCGATGTTATGAGTGAAGATAATGTATAATATAAAAATAATTCTGTGGTATGATGATTTATGCAGTATTTGTACAATCCACTTCCTCCAGTCCTCTGAAGGCATCCTTTCCTCTTATATGCAAATACAGTGGTGTGGTACCTAACTTACTCTGTCATGAGACAGACATCTACTGACCTTCCTACAGTCTCCAAAGAACCTTATGGGGCTTATATTCTTGCAGTCACATCTTTCTCACTATCACTAATGAATTCATAGCCACATTTAGTCATCATCTAACTTTCTGCAACTAAGTTGTGTCCTTTCTTTAATCAAATAGCACCGAAGGCAAAATACCCACATTTTTGGCATTCGGCTTTAGAGTCCTATAAAACAGACAGTTGTATTTCTAGCTAGGTTTCCTAAGGAAATGATTCTTCAATCTACACCTATTATTTCCCCATTACCTGTGATATCAAATCCCAACTCCTTAGCCTGGTGTTTTCAAATGCTCCTTTGCTTGGGCCTGAAACTACCCTCTCCAGCTTCCTGCTCCAAAAGAAACCTTCTACTTATCATTTATATTTATTTATCTCGGGCAAATACATCAGTTGAGTTAATGCAGACTTTCTATATACATATACTTTCTCTCTCACACACGCACACACACACACTTCCAACTATACACAGCATAAGAAGATGAGATTGACTATCTCTTCTTCAGATGTGTATTTTACTCCTCTCTCAGGGTTTTCCTCTTACAGTCATGCCATGGCTCTGAGTGGAAGGGAGATGATTGCTTGGCAGTCTAGTATGAACCTTTAACGTCATCCTTCAATTAAATGTTCTCAAAACAAGTCTTAAGGAAGGAAAATTTAAATTACATGGTGTGAGGGGTCATAATGGGTAAGTTCTAATGGAGACTAACATCCAGGTCAGAGGAGAGGGATTACTATGATCATTACCTAAAATAGGAAGCCTCAGACATCAGATTAGTGTGTCCTTGTTCACACCAATTCACACTTAGTCCAGCTTTACAGGTCACCCCCAAGCCTGTAAATTCTACCCCATGTGATTCAGCAGGCTTGGGGGTGCTTTCTATCTCTAAAATTTTTGATTTGGCTTGTCCAGATGAAATAATTTCCAAGTAAGGGATACTTTCACCAGAATACACAATGGTACTGGTAATGGTAATGGTACCCTGGAACCAAGGCTACTATTTGGATATTTTGTTGTCTCATATTACTGAACCATCAGAGGAGGAAGTGACTGATCCCAATTTACTAGGCTGAAGTATGGTTTCTGATACAAAATAGTGGCAAGAAAGATTGTGTTTGGAACACAAAGAATTCTCCATGGAGCCCTTAATGCTTCCATGTTACATAGTAAGTGTAGTGGGACACTGGAGTCACCAAATAAAAACAGAACTACTAAGAAAATTGACCCTGCAAGAATTAACTTGCAGGTCATCCTGTCAGTAAAAATGTTCCACCAAGAGAAGTCCTAGCAGATGGCAATGAAAACATGGAATGGATAGTAGAAAACAAAAGTTTTATATCAACAATGGCTTCATAGCCAAATATAGAAAGAAATTTGGAATTTATCCAGTAACACTTTTTAATCTATTTACATATAGACACACACACACACACACACACACACACACACACACACACACACACATATATATATATATCTGCCTCTGTATCATTTATTTAAAACTCGATATGAAAATTTTCAAATGTATTCAAAACCAGAGAGAATAGTAGAGTGAACACCAGGTGCCTATCACCTAGCTCAAACAATTAATATACAGCCAATCTGTTCCATATATACCTCCCAATATTTAGTGCATCTCCTCTAAATTATCTTGAAAATATAAATATATCCTTTCATTAGTAAATGATTTGTTAAAAAAAAAAAAAAAGCAATACTATATTTACCTCTAAAACAATGACACTACCATTATCATGTCTAAAAAAAACTAACACAAATTACTCAATACAACAAATATCCACAGTGTTCTCATTTCTGAGGTCATAAAACTTCTAAGAAGATTACAAAGAAGTCTTGTTATAGTTTGTTTCTTTTTGAATAGGTGTACAAAGTCCATACATTGTAATTGGTCAGTTCATTTCTTAAGTTAAAATATACAATTTCTCCCTCATCTCCTTTTCTCCTTGCATTTTTTGGTTGGAAAAAATTTTGAGTTATTTGTCCTAAAGAGATTCTTTACTTTCAATTTTGCTGATTGTATCTTTTGCAGTGTCATTTAGCATGTTCTTCTCTTCCCTATAGTTCTTATGTACTGGTATTTAAATCTAATCTGAGATTTGATAAGATTAGTTTTCTTTGGAAGTAAAAAGGAGGACTATTTCAAAGGTGGTGTTTCAAGCTTTTAACTTCCACCAGTATGTTCAAAATGGCTTGAGATTTTTGGTGATATTATTGGTCATGGATTACCTTTTGCTAAATTTATTAATTCATTAGGGGTTTGAAAATTACAATATTCTCACTTATAAGTGGGGCTAAACATTAAGTGCACATGGACATAAAAATGGGAAAAATAGACATGACACATTACTTGAGGGGGAGATGGAGGAGAAAGGCAAGGGCTGCAAAACTACCTATTGGGTACCATGCTCACTATCTAGTTGATGGAATCATTTTTACCCCAAAACTCAGTGTCTCACAATATACCCATGTAAAAAATCTGCATATATACTCTCTGAATCTTAAATAAAAATTAAAATTATAAAATTAAATATGTAATAGCTTAATTCTTACTAGAAATTAATATATTTACATATAATATAGAATTATAAAAACTTTATAGAGAGGGTCTGAACTGATCATATTAACAGAATTTTTTCAAAACCGTTAAGAATTATCCCTATACAATAACTACTTTCTCAATTTCTCTACTGTGACACAAAAACCAAGCTATGCAAATAAAACCCATTAGAGTTCTACCAATCTAAAAGCGATTGAAAATTATAGTATATTTTCTACATTTTTTCCTTTAACTGTTGCATTTGACTCCAATGAGTTTAAGGATTTTGTATTTTTAATCTTGTTTTTATTAAAACTGTTCTACAAATAAATTTGTCATCTCTGGAGAATAGTCTTTATTTTCAGACTATTTGTTGGACTGAACCAAGGTTGCACTGGTATTATTTCAGTAAAACTTCAAAATCTTACCAAAATCCTTTCAGGATACTTTAAGATTGAATTACATTTCAATAAATATTGATTACCCTAAGAAAGAAAAGAAAATTAAAATATTCTTATTCTCTCATCCTTTTTTTTTTTTTTTGAGACGGAGTCTTGCTCTGTCGCCCAGGCTGGAGTGCAGTGGCCGCATCTCAGCTCACTGCAAGCTCCCCTTCGCGGGTTCACGCCATTCTCCTGCCTCAGCCTCCCGTGTAGCTGGGACTACAGGTGCCCGCCACCTCGCCCAGCTAGTTTTTTGTATTTTTTAGTAGAGACGGGGTTTCACTGTGTTAGCCAGGATGGTCTCGATCTCCTGACCTCATGATCCGCCCGTCTCGGCCTCCCAAAGTGCTGGGATTACAGGCTTGAGCCACCGCGCCCAGCCCTCTCATCCTTTTTTTATTAGTCGGAATTCTATGAAGAGAAATTTGTCTTTGCTCTGTAGTAACTCTAAGGAAAGAATGGAATAGGAAAGCTAGGATAAACACACAATTTCTCCCTAAATACCGCTAATTTTAAATATACTAATATTTATATATAATATGATATATATTATATATAAATATTAATATATTTAAATATATTAATATTTAAGTTGTGTTTAGAATTATTCCAAAGTGACCATGTGATGTTTTTATAGTGTTTTTTAACATAAATTTTATTAAAATAATGTTTCAACCATTACTATTTTATATGTTTCAACCATTACAGTCATTCTTACTGATGCTGAAACTTTCCTATATTTGATTAGCACGAGCCTGTTCAGGCTGGCTTCTGACTCCTATTGGCACAATGTATTCTTCAAGGCATCCTAGCTCCTTTTTATGACAAGATAGTCCAGGCCCATCTTATATCTTTACACCTGGTATTAGTCACTTATCAAGGATCCATGGTGCCTTTATTTGTGGTGCTAGTTGCACTGATTGCTACTTAGTTGATCATTGTTTCTAGACCTTTTCAGTGGAGAGTGCTAATACACACACACACACATAGATATCTATCTATATCTATCTATCTCTCTCTCTATATATGTGTGTATATATACCTCCTGTATGTATGTATACATGTTTCCAGACTGAAAAACTCTTAATTCAAATTTGGGTATACAACATATTGCCTAACCTCATTGGATCTTATATTACAGATTACATTTAAAGCCATGACACCGGATAAGATCATTAAGGAAGTAAATATAGACAGCAAAAGAAGATATTCCACAGATTGAATTTTGGAACACTCCAGCAATGAAGACTAAGAGCACTTGACCACTGAAGTAGGAGGAAAACCAGGGGAGTGTGGTGAAACCAAGTGAATAAAATGTATCCAAGAGAAGGACACATTAATGACATATAATTCTGCTAATACATCAATTAAAAAGAGGTCTGGATATTGATCACTGGATTTATTACTGTGAATGCCTTTAATGTTATTGATGAAAATATTTGCATTGGAGTGGTAAAGGAAAAAGCTGATTAGAGTTGGTAAAAAATGAACTGGAGGAGAGGAAATATATACAAGGTATATGACTAAAATTTGGGCTTAGAAACATGGACTGTAGGAGCAAGAAGGAAGACAGCTAATAGCAATGTACATTTGGGTAGAGAGTAGATGTCATGAGGACAGAGTGTAATATTTCTCCCAATACTTCTGTTTTTTTTTTTGTTTGTTTGTTTGTTTGTTTGTTTGTTTGTTTTTTAGTGAATTTTCTAGACAAGATCATCAGCTAATAATCAGGGTGCAACCAGAAATGAAGATTTGAGAGAGGTAAACTGATTGGGTCATTAAAAGGTATTATGTCTAGCAATGCCTCTATGACTCAGTGAGTTTAGTGGTTATAAATATCAAATAAGCCCTAAGGTCATGTTACTGAGTTGTTCTTCAATCATTCATTTAAAACAGTGCGGGTGGAAATACTAAGGAGAAAGAAAGTGGATTCCACTGAGGTGAGGTTTGCCTGGGAAGATCAATAAATTGAAAAAGAAACAGGAGAATTGAGGTTACACAGAAGGAAGTGAGTAAAATAATTGCAGGAAGAAATTCAAGTAAGGAGGAAAATGAGAATATGAGTGTCCTGGCTTGAATTGTATCTCCCAAAAAGATATGAGCAAGTCCTGACCCCCTGTACCTGTGAGTGTGACCTTTTCTGAAAAGAGAGTCTTTGCAGACCTTATCAAGTTAAGATGAGGTCATTAGGGTGGGCCTTAGTCAAAGATGATTAGTGTCTTTTTAAGAACAGAAGACAGAGACCTAAAGGGAGAAGATGGCCGTGTGGTAACAGAAGCAGCTGTTGGAGTGATACACCTATAAAACAAGGAATTCAGGCTGTCAGCAAACACCAGGAGGCAGAAGAGGTAAGGAGGATTCTTCCCTACAGGTCTCAGAGGGAGCCTGGCTCTGCTGACACCTTGATTTTTGATTTCTGGCCTTCAAAAGTGTGAGACAATAAAGTTCCATTTAAGGTCACACAGCTTGTGGTACCTTGTTACTGCAGTCTTAGGAAATGCTTTCATTTTTATGTTGTCTGTGGTTAATTTAACACCACAGTGGCAGAGGTGGGTGGTTGTGATAGAGATCGCATGGTCCTACGAAGCCTAAAATGTTTATTATTTGTCCCTTTATAGAAGTTTGTTAACCCCCTGGTCTAGGGTTTGGAAATGGGAATGAAAGGCTGAAGTAGGCCACAATCCAATGCAAGGTTGCATATAAGAAGGTCTGAATAAGTGTAAAAATTATGTGCATTCAAAACAGTAACATTAACTGTGGACTCTGGAAATAAAAAAAGGAGTCATGTTGGAGAGTGAAATTGAGCCAGTTGGGAATAGACCAAATTACATTCTCAGGGGAGAATTTCATTTCTTGGTGAGGAAAATTATGCCCTTTGGGTTGGTAAATATTGTCTCCTCTTTAATAAAACAGTGGCCTAGCCACCTGTTAGACAGAGAAGTCTAGACTAACACTCAATGTATTCGGATGTTTGCTCACTATTTCTGATGGAAAAGTCTGGTTTGATTGGTAAAGTGAAATATTTGGCCTTTCAGAGTCTGAAAACACCATTGCTTCATTACAAGGTTTAAGATAAACCCATTTTTCTTTTCTTTCTTTTGTAGTAAAATGTGCTTGAATAATATTGATTAACTATCCTGACCATTATGTGAACTAAATATATATCTATATACATATAAAAAATGATGATACCTTCCAGTCATTTTCTTGCAACGTGCTTTTGAATACGTTATATAATTTAATCCTTAAAACAGCCCTATAAATCTCTTTGTTTTTTTTTAACAAAAAAATTCTGCTTTACAAAGGAAGAATTTGAGACTCAGTAAAATTAAGTGACCATCCCAGAGTCTCAGCCACTTAAGAGTAGGGTGAATCTTGGGTAATTCTTGTAGCAAATTTATTTGTTGGTAGGAAACAAATGCAAACTAATACTGCTTAAGATCCTCTACAGTTTTTCTCTTGGAAAAAGAGTTTATTAGAATTGTAGACTTTCTCAGTGCAAGGATTTCTTTATCCTTGGAATTAGGCAGAATAAACTGCCAAAAATTCAATGTGTGTTTTTTTTTCTGTTTTCAAAACTCATAGAAATTGTAAATATGAGCAATTGATCATGTCTCTGAAAATTAACTCTTTCTGTACAGAACGCTGCAGAGCTTTGATGTGACCGTATACTTCGTCCCTAAAGAGTCTAGAATACCAATGGAAAAGAAAACCATGTAGCAAATTAGCCCAAGAACCATTAAAGACAAAACAAAACAAAAACAAACAAACAAAGAAAACACAAGGATCCCAGTGATGTCCCTAAGGAATAGTTGGCTTAAAAGCTTTTTGGAAGGAGGAGAGGTCTCTGGTATAAACTTCCGCCCTCCTCTGGCTTCTGTTCCCTTACCCTCTGCCCCCTGCGGAGTTGTGTTTTCTGGGAATCAGCAAGTAAGATCACAAGTGGTCTTTTCTTTTATTCACTCTCTCCCATAAAGAAAGCTTTATCACGTGTGGCCTTAAACTTGCAGCAAATTGCAAAGAAATGGCTCAAAAGCTTCAGCTCTTTCTGTGCCCTGGGAGCTGAGATGCACGTCAGTGGCCTTGCCAGCGTGGCCAATTCTCTGCTGACTGCCAGAAAAAAGAGGCCAGGAGGAAAGAGAATAGATTGCTCAGGGGTGAGACCATGCCCTTCATCTTTTCTTTCCCCTAATCTGCTCTGCCTGTGTTCACCCACACTCTCCCCACCTGGCAAAATTGTTCAAAATTGCTGTGGAGTTTACCTCAGTTTCCTCTTTCAGCCTGTGGTGTGTGGTCCATCCTCTTGCTGAGCACATTGAAAGGAACTGGCTATCTTTGATCTCTACCTCCAGGTAAGACTTGGTTCTGTCATTTTATATTTTGTGACTAATACATCAGATTCTTATGGGAGATTAACCCTTAATTTCTGTGCTATTTATGTTTTATCCATAAAAATTTCAATGAAAGATGATGATCTCCTTGTTAGTTTGATGAAAATAAGACAGAAGATTGGTTAAAGAAATCAGATAAACTCAAATTTGAGTTCAAATTTTGAATCTCATGCTTGTAAGTTGTTTAGTTTTTGACAAGTCACTTAATTGCTTTGGGCCATCTAATTTAAACAATGGAATTCTAATACTATGCTTGTTTAGTTGTTTTAAGGATTAGAAAAAGTACATACATCACCCAACACAAAAATAGTACTTATTAAATCTGAATCTGACACAAATAATTTGTATTGGTTGGGAAATTAGTTTCTAAACAACACACACTCATCTCCAGCAAGTGCCATGAGGCTATTTTTTAGCTCGTCTGAAGGGAGGCATCCTGGTGTCCAGAAGTCAAGCCGGGACAGAGGTTTTCCTCGTGGGAGATGGCCAAGAGAAGACAGGGAGGAGCGTGGTTGCTTTTAGGACTTTCTCTGTGGCAGTCCTTGGGGACTGATTGCTGGACAGAGTCCGAATCAGTTGCAGAGCGGAGGGTTTGAGTACATCTGTGGGATCTAACTACAACCTTCATAAGCCACTTGCTCTCTATATTTAAAATCTGAAGGGTTGATTTTGAAACCCATGAGGATAGATTATTCAATGTTTTTGAACTAAAGGAAGAGAAACTGCTTGGCTTGTTTTTCTTTGGCCTCCAGAATAAGTTATGCTCCAAACCCAAGGTATTGGATGAAAACTGTCATATGTCTTTTCCTGGAAGAATCTATTCAAGTGGCCAGAGATCAATTAAGGATTTGCCAAATGCAAATCATTCTGAATAACTGTGTACTCTTGCTCTACTTCTGCAGTTGCAAATGAAGAGAAAGAGCCTTCAGGCCCCAAGGATCTTTCCATTCATGTCATTGAGCTTCCTTCCCTCTCTTTTTACAGGGGATGAACTGTAGCCTCCTTGGAACATACTACACTTGCAATAATTTGCACATTAGCCATCAAGACACTTCAGTAAAGCTATGTAGTGCCAATAGTTTAAGCTGGATACTATTTTGCCCTAACACAAAGTGAACTGAGATGACTATATTTATCTTTCGTTGTCACTTTTGAATTTCAGTTACAGTGATTTTTCTGTCAATACCCCCATATATTAGATAACTTAAAATGTCCTATAGTGTCTCAAGTTTTTCAGTAGTGTTTTTAACATAATTATTTTTTCTCTTTGGCATTAGCATTCTAGATGTAACACTTTGGATCTTTTAAAGACAAATTTAGGATAAGTGATAGCATATTTTATTATTAAACAATTTATTTATATTTTCTGGCCACTGGCTTTAATATTATGACTGATGAGAAATAATATGATATCTGAATCCCCAAAACAGAAGGCCAATTTGAATTATATAATTCAATTGTTTGAAGAAGATTGCGATTTAAGCCATAAATTTAATAATTATCCATTTCTTATTTTAAAACCTTTCTGGTTTGTATAACTCTTGCTTGGCAATGTTTTTTACTCAGAGTTTTGTAGTAAAGATATCTATTTACCATTGTATAACTCCGTGTTTCCCAAACCCTGTTTTCCTTGTCCTGGCAAAATATTGGTCTAGAAAAGTAGTCCTAGTGACTCAGTAGATATAGGAAGTTGGCTGTTGGTATCAGATACTGGTAAGGAAGAATCTCTATATTCTTCGTTTCTTAAACTTTGTTTTTTAAATCAGTAATAGATGTTGAATTTTATCAACATGTTTTTCATGTACTGAAATTCTGTTTTTTATTTTGAATTATTCATGTGGTAATTTAGGTGAATAAATTTCCCATAATTAACCAATTGTTTCATCTTTTAGAATAATTCTAATCATAGAACAAGAGTTAATTTGGATTTGCTAGCATTTTACTTAGAATTTTTGTAATCTATGGGCTTGATCTGAAATTTTCCTTTCTGTGCTATCTTTGTGCTGTTTTGTTACCAAGATAATTTTAGTTTTGTCAAACTAATGGAGACAAAGATTATCTGTTTCCATTATCTACTATCTTTCCTCAAAGAATATCCCTTGATAAAGCACTTCTGGTACACCATCTATCCTTAGTATCTTTGTTTAGGGAATAGTTTCAGAGTATTTTTGATAATGTCTTTCTTGGCTATTTTCTCTTCTGGTTTTTATCAATAAAGGTAATGAATATTTGCTAGAAACTTATCCATTAAGTCAAGATATTAAACTTACTTCTACATTTGATGCATCTTCTTATGTTTTATACTCCTAAATATCTGTGTTTTATCTCATTAATATGTATTTGTATCTTTTTTTGTCTTTATTGGCATTATTAACTCTTTGTTTTGCTTATTTTTTGTTTTTAAATTTTTCTGTTTCACTCACTCTTCTTTTTCAATTAAAAAATTAAAGTTATGCATGCTTATAAAATGAATCTAAAAGCCTAATAATAATTTTTTTGAAACCAGACCCTTGCTTCATCCTTTCTTTACTCATTTCCAACTCCCTGGAGGAATCCACTTAACTTTTAAACTGTTGAAGTCCTCTGCTGTTTTACCTTCATATTCTTAATACAAAGCAAACCATTTATACTACTATTACTTGATTTTTCAGTTTGAGAAAGTATGAATTGAAATGATGTTGGATGAGGTTTAGTAAACACAAAACAAGCATTGCATAAAGTCAAGGTGATATACACATAGTCAGAATAAATTTCTGCCACAATAAATGAAATTTGACTCATAACATTATTCCTTTAGGAATAATATTATTCCACTTCTATGATGTGGACATAGAAATTCTCTATTAATGTACAATTGTGTCATCTGATAATATTAGGGAGACTGAGAAATTACTTTGTTGAATTCTTTGATTTAGGTTAGATTATCAGGCAGGCACTGAGCCATGTGGAGTCCTAAAGAAGTAGGGGCACAGGATATGTAAATATTGATGTGAACAGGGAGAAAATAGGTTCAGTGTGTGATCCGGTCCTGTGAGGGGTGGTGGGAAATTGAGCATGGGAAGCAAGGCTGTCTTTTTTAAGACTGATCAAAGACTGTTCTTTCACCTGAATTCAATCTAAGCCTGAGGCACAAATCATGTTGCTCCCTTATTTGTCAAACAAAAACAATACACAAATTGGACCTCTTCTCTTTTGTCATATTTTAAGGCTCACTTTGGGTGCTACAGGAATCATAAGGTGGTATAAGGATCTACAATGAATGTAAAACTTTTCTATTTGTTTTGCTAAGAAGACAGATTTAAAGGCTTTAAAGACTTTATTCTAATGAATCAATATTCAAATAGTTGAATTCCTCTTCTTCCTTTCCTGCTTGCTCCTAGTTTAAACTGGCAAGACCACAAAGTTAGCAAAATTCTGCCTCATTATTTATTCCAAAGGCAACACTTAAATTTATTCTTTGCCATAATGAGGCTTAAACTGGAGGGATTGAGAAAGAATGCTAGCTACAGAGTTCCAATAGCAGGATTAGTTAATCAGATATCCTGGTTGATTTTAATTGAAAACATTTGCCAACTTACTGTGACAACAAAAGGTAGATTCACTTTAAATTGGGTCCATAGAATTGTGGTATATTGTTAAAAAACTTTAATAAATTGTGTAGTATTTATTTATTTATTTATTTATTTTTACTTTAAAAACTAACTTTGACAGATCAGAGTCAAGGAATGTGTTTATAATGGACACTTCATCCAAAGAAAATATCCAGTTATTCTGCAAAACTTCAGTGCAACCTGTTGGAAGGTCTTCTTTTAAAACAGAGTATCCCTCCTCAGAGGAAAAGCAACCATGCTGTGGTGAACTAAAGGTAGAGCAACCAAGAAGTAAATAGTGTTGATGCTCTTAATTTTCTGTCCAGATATCTTCTATATGAGGTTAGAATGAGCATTGTTTTCTCCTTTTTAAAGAACGATCTTAGATGCAATTTACTAAAACCACACCTTGCCAGGCGGTGCAAGCAATCTCTACCTGACCATGTCGGTTAAATTACTTTCCAGGGCTCATTTAAATGCCCCTTTTAAACAGAAAAGACAGAAATAGTAGAAACTACTATTTATTGAACTTCTGCCACGTGCCAGATATTATGCCAAGCGCAGATATAACATTTAATCTGTGAAACATCACATTACTCCCATTTTGCAAATAAAAATGGGAATTATGTTACAGAGTAAGGAGAAGAGCTGCTTTTTAAGTAATGCTTTGTGTGCTCCTATTCTTTCTTTATACAAATATTCGCTCAACAAATCTCTGCTTTTTTCATATAAATGCTAACCTTCCCTATGAATGTTCTGTCACAGATCCATGTCTAGCAAAATATACAAGCTGGATATCAAAGACATGTTTTCCATTGAGAAAAATATTTGACTATGAATTTAATAAGCATAAACATAAACACAAGGAATAATAGTTGCACTTTTTCAGTCTGTACATTATGTTCCCTGGTGGTGCACGCACCACCCTGTGAAATACATACTCTCAAATGCTGGATGTGTTATAGGATGTCAGGTGTGTGGCTTATGGTTTCATTTACTTTCTTACCAATGAATATCTCGCCATACACTGACTCTTTGATGTAAGACTCCTTTGAGTGCCCCTCTGGACCAGAGTGGAAGAAGACAAAGAGAATTCAATACACATTTCGCAAAAAAAATCAAATATATATTTTAAATTCCAAGAGAATTTGAACTTTTGAAAATGTACATGTGCTTAAGGCTGGTGGAAACCTTGAACAGTGTTTGAATTTCAGCAATAATAAAGTTGATATCATACATTGTTCTTTGTTGTTTGTTTTGTATTTGTTTGTCTATTTACTTAGTTTCCAACTGTGTGTCAAACCGGAGTCAGACTAAGTATGACCTGTCATATTTTCCAGGTGTTCTTGGGTGCCTTGTCTTTTGTTTACTTTGCCAAAGCATTGGCAGAAGGCTATCTGAAGAGCACCATCACTCAGATAGAGAGAAGGTTTGATATCCCTTCTTCACTGGTGGGAGTTATTGATGGTAGTTTTGAAATTGGTAGGTATTACAGATGACTTTAATTATAAGCCCAAGATCTTATAGGCGTCGCTAAAGGATATCTTCTGCATTCTGTTGTCTGCTGGGATCTGATTCTATTCATAAAATCTTTTTTGGGGAGACAGAATTTGCCATGATCTTATTCTACAGGAGAGGCAATTTTCTCAGAGCAATCAACAGTAAATTTTTCTCCCAAGGTGTTCGGTATTGTATGGTTTACACAATTCAGAGTTCCACATCAGAGTAAGTGATTTTCTTGCAGAAGAGGGTGAGATGCTAATTGGTATTTTGAGTTATAAATATGTAGAAGTGTCTTTACAGAAGAACAATACACCTGGGAGCCCTATGATTCAATTTTAGAGATGTGGAATAATCCAAATGCGCTCTACAAGAATTTACTGCAATGATGAAAGAAGTTATATCATAAAAGGGATTTTTCCACCCGGTGGCCTAGAAAGAAGAATAAAGGAATTCTATTACCAAGAACACAAGATTCGAGCAGGCAATAAAAATTCAAATCTCAGGTGTCTTTGGTTAGCAATTGACTATAGCCTCCTTTGAAATTAAAAAGACAGAGTAATTTGAGTCACTGTTTTAGAAGTAATTTAAAGAGGATAATCCTAGTTAGTCTGCTTCCTGAATTGATTAACTAAAAGGCTTTAAGTTTTTGTTGAAGTAAACAAAACAGTCCCCTCTCTGGTCCTTAAGGCTTGTTTAGATTCAGATATATGCTATAGTAAAACCTCTAACTGCTCCAATTTTAACTTTACCTGGTGAACTTTCAGAACAGTGAATACATATTTTTCAACCCTTTAACAATTTATTTCTTTTTGTACATACTATGGGTTTTGGTTCTCACTCGGAATATCACAGAAAAAAATAAAATGAATAAGTAACCTTTTGCCTTCAGGCATTTACTTCCCAAATTCATCTTTTGTCATCCTTCCAGAATGACATTTCTTAGTGCCAATGAAATTTTAATGTCCACACAAATTACTGGGCAATCTTTTAAAAATCTTTTTTAAAACCTGATTCGGTAGGAACAGAATAAAATTCTGAATTTCTAGTAAGCTCCTAAATGATGCTGATGCTTCTAGTCAGTTGATCACACTTTGTGTAGCAGGTTTCCGAAACATCTGATCACATCAAGCTTTTATGTAATTTGCTTAGATTGGCCCAAATGGTTGATTTATTCCTTGAGCCCTGTTCTACTGATGGCCCTGCACTGAATGAAGGGCCAAAGAGAATCAAGGTAAATGTTGACACATTATATCATGAGAGGAAACAAGGAGAAAGAGGTAACTGGTGCAGATAAAAGAATAGAGCAGATATGAGCAGGCAAAACATTACATATCATGATGTTTTGATGTTTTTCTCACTCTAGATTATTACATAAAAATATTTCAGAGCTGAAGAGGCATATAAATGATTTGGTCCAAAGCTTTGTTTGGGGTCTCAGGTCCCGATGCAACTTGAGAAAAAAGTTCATAGAGAGTACTAAGTTTTCACAGGAAGTAGCAGAAACCCATGACTCCAAATTCACATTAATTCTTCCAGACCTTTCTAGGTATATAAATTATTTATTGGATTAGTTGCCTTAAAATGGCTTAAAAGTTCTCTTACTTCCATTGAAAACCTTTATCCCAAACATTACAAGTTTGCCATAATTATTTGAATTGCATAAATTTCCAGACAAATGACTTTCCTGCACATAATCTTAATTTACTTCTTTTGCCTCTTTTTGCATTCCTTCCTTCCAAGGTTCTGGAACCAACATCATCCCCCATCTTTATGTTATTTGTATGTGGCAACTTTGTTGAAATTCTGTTAGTTTTAATTGATTTTCCGTGGAAACTGTAGAGTTTTCTGGACAAATTGTCTGAAACAAAATATAATTTTGTATCTTTCTTTGCAACTCTTAGATCTGTTTTTTGTTGTTGTTGTTATTACCTTATTACATTAGCCTCAGTACTATGTTGAAGAGAAGCATTTACAATGGACATCTTTCTCTTCTGTTTGACCTTGATGCAAATACTTTCAAAATTTTAGTATTAAGCAATATGCTTGCTTTGTGGTTTTGATAGATACACTTTAAAAGCTGGTGTGCTCAGATTTGTTTTTTCCTACCATAAATGAATGATTAATTTTATTTAGTACTTTTACGATGTCTATTAACTATGGAATTATTCCCCTTCCATTTGTTATATAGTGATTTAATTAATAATTTACTTTTACTTGGTGGTACTCTTGTACTAGTAAAATAAATTGCGCTTGGTTAGGATATTTTTATTTTTATATACTATTCAGTTTGCTAATATTTTGTTTAGGATTTTTACATCTATCTTCATAACCAAGTTTAGGCTCTAATTGTCTTTTCTTATATTATCCTTGACTAGTTTTGGTTTTAAGAAAATAGTAGCCTTACAAGATGAATTGAATGACTTTCTTTCTTTTCTGTTATCTGAAGTGTGTGTGTGTGTGTGTGTGTGTGTGTGTGTGCGCGCGCGCGCGCGCGCATGCGCGTGTGTGTGCATAGAGAGAAAAAGAGAAGAGAGCAAGAATATGTTACTTTAAAGTTTGATAAGACATATTTCTAAAACTTTCTGTACCTGTTTTTTTGTGAGAGGCTAATGATGGTAAATACGGAAAAATTTTTATATCCAATTTCATTTTTTAAAGATTTTGTATCATCATTTACATTCCAAGTGTATCTCCTGAGATCTCAGAAAAGATATTAAGGAAGCAAAAACTTTGATAGATACATATATATATATATATATATATATATATATTACAGATACTGAACTTGTCTTGTATATGATATGTCCATTAACATAACACAGAAATAGACTGTAAACAGGAGTCCTTTATTGTGTGGTGTTGTTGAAGTGTAGGCGAGAATAGGAGAAAATTGCCTATAAAGTGACAGTCAACTTTCATTTTCTATTGGTTTGTTTATTGTGGTAAATTAACAAACATATAGATAGATTATCAAAATAATATGATGTACAATGTCTTCTACTAAATTCTTAAATTTCAAATGAGAAATCCTGTGCTCAATTATTAGTTTTTTAATATGAACATTAAGAAGAGCTTAATTCTTCGTGGAGCCATAAAGACTAGGATCACTGTTCAAGTCATGTTTCTCACTATCATTCTTATTATCCTCAAGCCCACAAAAATTACTGCTTTATTTCCAATTTACTAAAGCTGGCAATGTGAGTGAACACTAGTGAATTAGATGATTGCTTACAGATATAGGGAAACATGCTTTTGCCCCAAAATTGGAAATAAGGAGAACTTCAAAGCAAGGCCACCCATTAGCCATCACAATCAATTGCTGGGAAATTGTTGAGATCTTACTCTATCTAGCACTGTACATCTTAAAAACTAAATATCTCAAATAAATATAGCTAAAGCTTTAAAGTCCCCTGAAGTCTAAAACCTTAACAATGTTTATCAAAGCATGTTCTAGGAATCATCATCAACACACTGGAGTTAGTATTTGAAATGCAGATTTCCTGACCTGACCCCAGACCCATGGACTCAGAAACATTTGGTATTTGCCAAGAATCTGCATTTTTAACAAGTTTCCATTTGCTTAACCATTTCCTTTCAGTATTTTTATGCACAGCAAAGCCTGAGAAATATTACTTGAAGCATGTTTAATCACTTATCACCATCATCAACTAAAAGTAATGTATCACATGCTTCAGTAGAGACATTTTGGAAAGCCGTAATTTCTACTTTCAGAAAAACCCCAATAGTTTTAAACCATTTTTCACAAAAGAGATAGATGGGCCTATTTTATAGAGATTTTGTATTTCGTAAAATTTGTGTTATAGGCATACGTTGAGGTTATATAATTGATGTATACCTGAAGTTGCCTATGTGGAATAATTTTTATTTCTATTTTGAGTCTTAATCTTTTTGTACAAAGTTTATTAACAAATCATAAAGTATCATCTGTGTAAATGTGTTTCATCATTTTATTTCATTTAAAGTGAAGTACAATTGTGTTTAATTTTTCTATAAAGGATATCAGCTAAATAATTTGTAATGTAGTTCACAAGCAGTTAGACACGAATAGAAGTTTTCACAGAAATTTTAATGAATAAAGAAAAAATAAGAAGTTTACTTCAAAATTACTAAAAAATATTTAAGAGAGAAACTAAAGGAAGCCTTCTAGAATTTGACTTACTGATAAAATATTTTACAAGGACAAATAATTAGGTTGGGTGAAGTGAGGTAGAAGGATTGAATTAAAATATTTTGATAAAGGGATGAGGTGATTGAAGTAATGAACATGAGAATTTCAAGAGTCATCTCAGATTAAAGGGAAAAAATTAAATGATGTAAGAGATGGCTTAGCCAAAAGAAAACATTGCTTGGTCTGCTATATACATTCATTTGGTTATGCTGTTGACTCCTTTCTAAGTTCTCTAATTTATGGTGTTTTATTCTTTTCCTCAAAGGGAATCTCTTAGTTATAACATTTGTTAGCTACTTTGGAGCCAAACTTCACAGGCCAAAAATAATCGGAGCAGGGTGTCTAATAATGGGAGTTGGAACATTGCTCATTGCAATGCCTCAGTTCTTCATGGAGCAGTAAGTCTAAAGCAATCATCTTTTCCTTGCCTTTCCAAACAACTGCATTTCTCCCTTTTATGATGATAATTAATTATGTAAATTGAAGCTTAATCCATGATAACTTTGTCTTACTTTTGTTACATTCTCTCTGGATAAAATTTCAGAACAATTTTATAATTTTTCTTCTGACAATAAACTGTAAAAAAACTAATAGATTACTGTATATTGATATCAACAAGATTAAAGAAAGATTTTACCAACTATGCTTTGAGTCAAATGCTTTAATTTAGCTGTGGAGGCAAAATACGTAACTGAAAATAAATTAACATGTGGTAAATGTCAAATAGGTAATTAATGAACACTACAGATAATAAATTCTGGATTATGGAACACTGGCTGGTAGATAATTAACTCAGGGATATATTATCAACTCAAACAACTATTCAATGTCTCAACAGTATCTCTTAGACCTTTGTCAATGGAAGCGGGGTGTCTGTATCCTCTAACCCTAAAGCCTACTTTTGGTACTTTTGTTAATATATGTACATGACTTTAGTAGTTCCAAAGATTTTTACCTATATCATTTTTACCCTTATAGTAACCTGTGAGGTAAGAGAACATAGTTTATCTTTTTTACTTTAGAGCTAAGGACCAGACACCATGACTTGAAGAGTTTTATGACTTTTGTAAATTTAGGTGTCTCGTAATTATGGAACCAGAACCCTAAAACAGGTCAGTTGACTTGTCAAGCAGCAGTCTTCATACATACCCATGTCACTGCCTTTCTCTGTGTTTATCTACTGCTGATAAAGGAAATGACTATCAAAAGGTTTCAAAGTAAGAGAATATTGTAGAAAATTATATTTCAAGTGATACTTTATTGTCCACTCTAGATCATTGTATCAGGACAGTTTAAAGCTGGAGAGACTTAGAAATGATCTAGTCTGAACTTTTTCTTGAATTTCTAGACCATTACGTAAGTACAGTCAGATTTTGACCTCCCTGGCCAATCTATCAAGGTAGGGCCCAGAATTCTTTGAGAATTTTCTACCCATTTGGGTGAATTCCTGGGACCCTAAGTTTTTAGTGGGGGGGGGATTCTGTGGTTTGGGGCTTCTGCCTGCTCTTTGGACAACCTCCTTCCCTAGGCCAGAAGTTTCCTTGATCATTGAGATTCCACAGAAATGTTATATGTGTTCAGCCTGTAGAAAGAATGGAAAAGAAGAATGAGAAAATGGGTCTCCAACCTGCCTAATTCCTGCTTGATCTTAGTTGTGTTGCTGTTATCTGCCGATTCATTGAGCCTCCATGTGACAGTTTACTCAGGGAGAAAAGCAATTCCACTACTGAAAAAATTAAAAACGTGAAAGTAGTCACATAGGATAGATAAATCCATTACTCTAGACTTAAATCACTCTGCAGTGGATCAGTAGCTCTTCCATGTGACAATGGCTACATTACTTAATTTTTCTAGGTCTCACTTTCTGCATCTTAAAACAGGTATTAAAAATAATTCCTGGCTCATAATGCCATTGCAAATATTAAGTGAGATGACACAGGTAAAATGCTTATAAAGGTTACCAGCCTAACTAGTAGCTGTGTCATCATTGTTGTGTGTTATCAATCCTTTTAGCTAATTAAGCCAACTGGTTTTAACCAGCAATGGTTTTGTCTTAAAGCTGCTGTATATAGATGAATAATTTTATTACTTTAAGTTAGTGACAAATATCGAATACCTATATAAGAAAATCAGAGGAAAAAATGTATTAAAAAGAAGGTCAGACAACCAGACAGGCTAGTGTTGACAAAGGATATCAAAGGGACAGAGACAGATTCTTATCCAACATTTTTGATATGCTAGAGGATATATTTGTTTATTTATTTTGTAATATACTTGCCATGTACAATGCCAGGTAATGGAGCTATTTCTGTGAGAAAACAAAATAGAACAAACACACACACAATTCTTCCTTCATGAGGCTTGCTCTCTACTGAGGATTATCACTCTAATTTCTTTCCATCTTTACACAACATTAGTCACTAACTGGGTACTTATCCAAAATGTGATTTTCGTTCTCTAAGAGATAACTGTGCTCTGTCTCCTTTACAGAAATATCCTTGATGTCCAACAAAAGCTATTAATCATGGATAGCAACTATTGAGGGCCTATTCCTAATAGGCTGTTTAGTTTTATGTGTTAGCTCATTTAACTTATTAATTTAGCAAGTATATATATATATATTTGTGAAATATATATATACACACACATATATATATATATATAATTTTTCTAGGCAGTCAAGAAAGAGTAGTGACAAAATAATCCCTGCCCTCATAGATCTTCTGAGGAGGAGACAAAAAATAAACAGATAAATACAGTATGTCAGAGAATGGTAAGAACTACAGAGAAAAATAACCCAGTAAAGACACATAAGGAGTATGTGTGGTGGGTTGGGGGTGGTTGCAGTATCAAGTAGGGTAGTCAACGTATGGCTCACAGAGTTCATGACATTTGAAGATGACCTGATAATAGTAAAGAGGACAGTCATGTGGATATCTGGGGAAGAAGACTTCTAGCCTAAGTGAACAGTGAAGGCCAAGTTTCTTCAGTAGGAGGAAGTGTGGCACATGGATGACCTGCAAGGAGGCCTGTGTGGCTAAAAGGCAATGACCACGGGGAAAGCACAGAAGATGAATGCTGAGAAGTAAAAGGGAACGAGAGAATATGTCAACGTTGTTTCTCACTTTGATGGGCATTTGAATCACCTGAGGCTCTTGGTAAACTGCAGATTGTGATTCAGTGGCCCTGGGGTTGGTGCTGAGATTCAGCTGATGTTGCTGGTCTGCAGACCATCCTTTGAGTCATAAGGTTAGGACAAGTACAAGTATTTAGTTTGTCCTCTGAATGAGATGCGAAGTTGTTAGAAGGCTTTAAGCAGAGTGACATGATCTTACTTATATTTTTAAAGGATCACACTGACTGCTGCTTGGAGAATTGACTCTGGTGGGCAAGCTTGGAAGCAGGCAGACTATTTAGGAGGCTACTGTAAAATTTCCTACATCAAAGTCAAGAGTGCATCAGTCAGGATTTGAATGCAGGTCAGAACTAAAGCTAAAGCCTCTAATATGAAAGCATTTATAATATTAGTCCGAGATTTACATAATTACACCTTTGTCTCTTCTTCAACAGAGTTTAGGTACAGACCACATCCGTAACTCTCATTTTACAACTAAGTCAATTAAAACCTAAAACTTAATTTTTTTAGAGTATCACAGATAGCAATTAGTAACAAAAGTGGCACTTAAATAAGGTACCAGTTATTTGAAATCAAAATAATTATGATACTTGCAACAGTAACCTGTTGTCAGCAGGAACTGAGTTAAAATAACGAAAATTTTTCAAAATACTCCATGATCACCATCTGTACTTACTTCAATGGTCTTGAAGCATCATAACAGTCAATGGTTTATCTGTAATTATTAACAAAATAAAATTATATTTACCATGATTTCAATGCTAAATGTTTCATGTGTACTTAAGAATTGAAAACAGTCAACTTCGCTGAGTGATTCTTAACCTACTATGGTCAGGGAACCTTTGATAAAATTATAAAACCTGTAACCCTCTTCTGTTAAGCATTCACATAAAAACATACATACAAAAATGTTCTTACATTTTCAGTGGGGTTCATCAACCCATTGAGGTGTAGACTGCACAAAACAGATTTAAGGTAACCTATTTATCAACTTGAGTATTTTAATAATGCAATACATCTTTTCTTTACCATGCTGAATAAACTGTTCTTTACTATTAATATGCCAATGCATATTCCTATGAATACTAGCCTTTGGCCAAATAGTGCCTGAATAAAATGAGAATCAAGATGATATTGGGATGTTTTCTTACCAGATACCTCTCCCCAAAGGGGTACAAAGAGTGTGGAGAATGTGGCATATGAAGGGTAATTTGAGTGCAAGAGTAGAACTGGGAGATTGTAGATTAGCATTATCACAGGCTGCCCACTAAGCAATGGCCCTTTATCCCAGCTGCTATCATAACCTTATAAATAGGGGAATGGGTGGAATCAGAAGTAACTTGTGGCCGGGCATGGTGGCTCACGCCTGTAATTCCAGCACTTTGGGAGACTGAGGTCAGGAGATCAAGACCATCCTGACCAACATGGTGAAACCCTGTCTGTACTAAAAATACAAAAAGTTAGCCGGGCATGGTGGTGGGTGCCTGTAGTCTCAGATACTCGGGAGGCTGAGGCAGGAGAATGGTGTGAACCCAGGAGGCAGAACTTGCAGTGAGCAGTGATCCTGCCACTGCACTCCAGCCTGGGCGACAGAGCGAGACTCCATCTCTTAAAAAAAAAAAAAAAAAAAAAAAAAAAGGAACTTGTTGCTATACTAGTAACCAGCAGAGAAAAAGCAAAATATCATCAGGATAAATGGTACAAAGTGTGTCATTTTCCATTCTCCAGAATCAGCCTTGAAATTCAACTACATTTACAACTCTAAATAAAGTATGCTGATGGCAATACATTGTTTAATTATGGCTCTTTCTCTGACTCAGAAAAATTCATGCTTTTATCAAGTCGAATACTTTTTCACCGAGGGGGGAGGTGATTTATAGTCATTAGTTTGCTTTAAGATGAGCCTCTATGGGTACCTTTACTTTTATTTTCTGTCATTAATTGACTGGCCCAGGTATGGTGTAAAGCACGGGTGTCCAAATTTTGGCTTCCCTGGAAGAAGAATTGTCTTGGGCCATACTTAAAATACACTAACAATAGTTGATGAGCTAAAAAGATTGCAAAAAAATATTTCATAATGTTTTTAGAAAGTTTATGAATTTGTGTCGGGCTACATTCAAGGCCATCTTGGGCCACATGCAGCCCACAGACCGCGGGTAGGACAAGCTTGGTGTCGAGTCTGTGAGCTAGATCTTCTGGCTACCTCTTCAGCAAAATCTGCTGTTAAATGCTGCCTTGGTTTGGTGAATTAGATTCAGAGACAGCTGCAAGCTCAACCTGGCACCCTAAAGATTCGTAGAGTACACGTATAATATTCTTAGTATGATGTTAATGAGTCTATCATGAAGAAAACATTCTTCTTATACAGGTACAAATATGAAAGATATTCTCCTTCCTCCAATTCTACTCTCAGCATCTCTCCGTGTCTCCTAGAGTCAAGCAGTCAACTACCAGTTTCAGTTATGGAAAAATCAAAATCCAAAATAACTAACGGTAAGATCATTTTTTTGACTTGACTAAGCAAGCTTTAAAAAAAAAGACTTTATATGTGCTCTAGGATGGACAAAAGTATCTATGATTTTTGCTTCCAAAAGCTTTACTACTTAAATTGAGATATCACAATGCCATAAAAAATTCCTAGAATATAAAGCAATGTTTGATTAGATCCTAAGAAAATATACCAGATGATCAAATCTTTTGGGAAAAAAAGGAGCATTAATTGATAGTGCCTGGGAAAGTCTTTCAATGCTTCTGAATAAGTGGATCTTGAAAGCAGGGTGACACTAGTTTAGCACATACAACTCTCAATCCATTGCTCAGCTATGAAAGAAATAAAATTTTTCCCGTAAGTCAATTTAATTTCTGTGTTCAGCCACTTTTCGTCAGAATGGCAAAAATGTAATGTCAATTTGTCCCTAACCTCCCTTTTTGTCCCCAGGGGTTATTTACAATCTAGGGAGCTTACATAAGAGTAAAATGGACACCTGTGGCGGGAGCTCTTGGTGTTATCAGTTTCCTGCCAGCTTAGATATCTAAAACCCGTGTGGTCACAATGTTTGGTCATGGGCTATCTTATGTCCATGTTCATACCTTTTTTTTCTCACAGCAGCTCTCTCTAGTACGGAAGTGGCCATCTTAGATACATGGAAATAATTACATTTTTCACCTGAGCTAGGATGCAGGAATTTCATCAAAGCGTCTAGTGTTCTAGATGGCTGACGCATATGGCACAGCAATGCTTTGTCTGAGACACCCTTGGGAATATAGGGATACTCTCTTCTATATCACTGTAGACACTGGAAGTCCCGCGAGTCAAAGGCAGGAATCTGAACTAGACTGAAATAGAGTCTTGCCTCCTGCCTGGGCTTCACCTGGCCGAGGTAACACAGGTTTTCCTTACTCAGAGTAGCCATGAGTTTATCCACAGGTGTTCACTGTGTCTCTAGGACTCAGTACAGGCAGGGAGAGCAAATCCCCTCTTCTCCCTTCAGCTTCCCTTCAGCATCAATATGCTCCACACTCCTTCCCCGCCACCTCCCAATTTCACCCCCTACTCCTAACTGGAGGAACCACATTGTATACAGGCAGAATGGAAGCCTTTTTAAAATTAATATATACCTGCGATCCATCCAAATCTCTTATCTATTCCACAGGACCTTTTCACTCCCCTAATATTCTCATTAGTACTTTCTGTTGAGATGTCTTTTTTTCCTGGGCAATGAACCCTGGCTGTTTGAATGAAGGGAGGGGACAAAGGACTAAAAACATATGGAAATGTGGAAGGAGAAGGAAGGGGAGAGCACAGAAATGTAAAAAGTTTACCCTCTCCTGCTGTATCAAAAGAAAGAACGCATTCTAGACAAAGACAAATATTCAGGAGGATACATTCAAATCAATGGACAAGAACAGCATCCTTGTTTATGTAAAAATATAATAGATAATAAATATGGTTTAGGTTCAAATAAGAAGGCAGGGAGCTGACTTAAGGGTTTGCAGTTTCATCTGTATACAATGTACAGTCAGGGAAGGTGTTTTGTTTTGAAAGAGACATGATATAATGACAGCACAGCTAGTTAGGAAATATTTAAACCTGTAATGTAAAAAGATGAAAGGTGAAAGGTTAAACATAGACTCAGTAATTAAAATGCTTTTAAAAAAAGGACAAGTTATGGACAGATACAGAGAAAGACAATTATTTTCTTTCCTTCAGGTGAGGTATTGTTCCCTTAACATCTGTTTCCTTAAACATAGTGGACACAAGGCTCACCCTAAAGCTGCTAATAAGAATCTTCTCAAAAGTGCTCCACATACAATCCTCATCTCCCCTACAACACTCTACAGCAGAGCTGTCCACAGAACTATCTGTGATAATGGGAATGTCTTATATCTTTGCTGTCCCATACAGTAGCCTCTAGCTGCAGGTGACTACTGGGTATTTGAAATATAGCTAGTGTGACAGAAAAACTGAATTTTAATTTTATTTTATTTCAATTTTAATAGCCACATGTGGCTTATGGTTACTGTATTAAAAAGCATACACCTAAGATGTCTACACTTCTCTACTACAAGACTCTCCTACCAATAAGCTTCTTAGAATTATACAATTGTGAGGGCTAGAATGTACATTAGAGTTAATTTTAGAAAAGGAATTCATATAGTATTTTTGGAAGCAGAATAGAAATCCAGACAAGACAAGTGAAAATTCCATGGTAATTTGAACTTTTCTAGAAGAAGCAGAGTCAGATAGAATCCACATGAGTACAAAGGAATCTTTTCTGTTAGTTATGCAGTCTGATTCACTTGCCCAAAGGTGTTCACCTTGGATCTTCGCATAATCTATTCTTCACAGCCAAAAATTACTTTAAGAGTTATTAACAGGTAAAGATAACTCCTACTTCATAGGATTGTTAGGAAGATTCAATTAAAAAATGCCTGCAAACCAGTTAGTTCAGCACGTGGCAGAGAAAGAACATTCAGCAGTGATGATTGTTGGAGGTTGTTAACGTTATCAATTTTATTAAAACACCTAAACCTTCAAAGCTATGTTTCATTTATGATATGAGGGTAATTATCCTAGTGCACATGATCATATTAAGACATGAATTTTACAAAAGCATTTAAAAATGGTTAGCATCGAATTTTACTCTAAAAATGCTGTCAAAATGTTTCTTTTGTTGGAATAACTATACTGCTAAAGTATAGGGATTTATCATTTTTATGTAAATTTGTTTCCAAAGTCCTAAAAATGGTTATTCACTAACAAACAAATATAAATGTAGGCAATACTGCCCAAATGTTGGAATATCAACCATATAAAAATTCGAATTTCAGATAAAACTGAGTGAACAATAAGATTACTTGTGATTTCTGCTGAAAAATAGAGCTAAAAATTAAGGTGAGAAAGACTTTGTTCAAAAGAACTAAAAATTAAGGTGGGAAAGACTTTGTTCCAAATTTTCTGTTTTGCCCCAGATAGATATTGAATGTCATTGTAGTGTGGGAACTCAGATAGCTCAGGGCGGGAATAAAATGGAAAGGAGAGAATAAAAAGTAAAGGGATCAGGAGCAAGAAGCAGTAGAGTTGCTCGGTGAAGTCTCTCGGGTATTTACTCTGCCTAAAAGGTTGAAGATATAAAACATTTTTAGAACTTGACCAAACTCCCATCAAATTATGACTATTGCACAAAAACTCCTGCGTTCTAGTTCAGTTTAAGATATATTGTAGAAATGCAGAATAAATACTTAACTTTTATAGTGATCTATTTTCAATCCTGTGGTTTGCCTTTCTTTCAAGAATGTGAAGTGGACACTAGCTCTTCCATGTGGATTTATGTTTTCCTGGGCAATCTTCTTCGTGGAATAGGAGAAACTCCCATTCAGCCTCTGGGCATTGCCTACCTGGATGATTTTGCCAGTGAAGACAATGCAGCTTTCTATATTGGTAATACTGACATATTGCTTTACTTAGCTTCTTGGGAAGAAGGGTGTCTAGTTTTCTGAATTCCACTCTATGCTAGATTAAATGTGGAAGCTTTGTATACTTCATATCCAACTCCTTTGTTTAGCTCACACATTTCTGAAGTGCACACTTAAGATTTGGATGATGAAGACACCACAGAGGGATCTATTGCATTAGAAAGGGAGCATCAGATTAAAAGAAAATAACTGCAAGCTCAACTGTAATGATGTGTGACCTTGTGAAGGTATCTTCGTGGGCTTCAGGTTTCATAGGTGATTTTTAGTGGGTTAACTATACAGCTAAAGCATTTAGGTATTTTAGTTTACTTAAAAGTTTGTTTCTTGAGCCCTAGAAACTGCTTTCCATTTGATGAGCCCTAATTATTTTAAGCTATGAGGGATAGGCAATGAGAAATCTTGAGATCTCAAAAGCAGGTAGAAATGGATAAAGAGAATTATTAAAAAAAAAAAAAATAGAAGCAAGGCATGAGGCTACCTCATCTCTGGAACACATTCCAGCAAATAGACCAGCAACTAAAAATCTCAAAAACCAAAATAATATAGCAGAGGCAAACTCCTAAGGTAAGATGCATCTACACAGCATTTTTTGGTTTCCTCTGATGTCTTAATATTAAGCTAGAAACACACGTCAGTCTCTCCTTTTTAAATTTTTATTGTACCCTTTCCTATGGTGTTGACACACATCAGTCTTGATTTCTTGAAATTCTGATCTTTTAAAGGTCTCACGTTCAGGGACAGAAAGGCAAGATTTAAATTCATTGAGGGGACGCTACAGCTAGGTCCACTGTATAATCTTGCCTGGGCTATGCTCTGCAGGACTCCAGGGGGTGCTGGTTACACCCAGATAGGCTATAGTTAAGATCACAGCTCTTATTCTAACAGAAAACTCCAGTAAAATCAGGAACTGGAACTGCAACAAACACTTCATCACCTGCACTAGGCAATTACTCTGGAGACCGGAGGAAAGGTCACAGCCAGAAGAAGCATACGGGTGCGTTGGTGTCCCCTTCTTCTCTAGGAACTCAGGGCTTGTTCTCTTTTGCCTCTGGTAAAAAGTATCTGGTAACTGCTGTTTACTCTTCCAGTTAACTTAATCTCCCATGAATATGTGTGTTTTAAGCCTTGTGGTGAAATGAAAGACAGATTGGAGATGTTTGGAAGGGAAGAAGTACCTTTCTGGTTACTAGAAATGGTGTCCTTTAGGCCATCTGTTCCACCTATCTATGAAGGTTGACCTGAATGGTCAAGAGGGTTCCAGAGAGCACTTTTCCTGCTCCAAATCCTAGTACCTTTGTTAGCTGGATCTGGGGATCTGCATAGGTCCTGCTCTCACTAATGATCTCACAGATCCTCGGAGTGAATGGATGCAATTTTTTACTAAGGTGGAAGAAATCCATCTGAATGTCAAGACAAGTCTTATGCTTAACTGAATGTAAAATGTTTTTGACAAACTATCAAAATTAATGCAATTCCAATTTTTATCAATAGGCAATCTAATCCTAGGAAATACAGTTTGTTCCATTTTGGAAAATTAACTTCCTCAGAGTATTAATGTTATTTTCTTACTAAGACATACTTAATGCCTTAAAATTGTTCATTCTTCTCCCAAAGCAGTGAAGGACTTATTTTCTGATTCAATGTGGTTTTAAAGTTGACTAAACACATGCAAATGAGCTAAAACATTTTGAGCTACTTACTGGATCTCACATTTCTTGTTTAAAATTGTATTAATTTATCAAAGTAAAGAAATGACAGCTTTTTTCTTCCTTTTCTTTTATTGGTGCAGGGTGTGTGCAGACGGTTGCAATTATAGGACCAATTTTTGGTTTCCTGCTAGGCTCATTATGTGCCAAACTATATGTTGACATTGGCTTTGTAAACCTAGGTAAGGGAGTTTATTTTTTATTTATTCATTTATTTTAGTTACTGTAACATTTTTAATGGGAACAGTGTGGAAATTATCAAATTGCCTTTTTATAAAATGGCAGTCATAATCTTTCATAAACTAAAAATTTTATTATTAATATAGTTATACAGATTAATAAATGGAATACGAAAAATAGGTGATGATTAGAACTGGATGACCAATGATTTGTTATTAAGATGTATCCTTTTTCACATCTGATTTGTCAGTTGAAATGCATTCCAGCATAGTTAAGACTGAAAACTGTAGCTACTTGTTCGTTCTCGTTGGCTTCAGGTGTGTCAACATTTATTACAGTTACGTCAATTAATAATGTATTTGGGGACTTGACAGAAAGACCAAGGATTTAAAGTCTACTGGCAACCAAACAGCCCTTCTTTTTGTTTTTACTCTACAAGTCATTTTTAGGTGGAAGCATATTATAGCATATTATCGAGCAAGACTGGCTTTTCTTCTGGGATATTGCTTGTGTAGGAAATAAATGGCAGAGGGGACACTGATCTTTCCATAGCTAATAATTTGTTTCTATCTCTGTGAGATGAACCCTCTAGAAATAGATGGCATTTGTCAGTTTTTTTTTAAAGAATTCCAAGAGATCCGTTACAAACTAAACAAGCTTCACTTAAAAAAAAAAAACGTGGAAATGCATTTTGACCTTCGCATGTTAAAACAGAAAGCAAAATTCTTGCATTTAAATCAAATAAACTACAAGGCAACCTTCAAAAATGTTATTTACTCATTCATTAGTTCCCGTCCAATTATTTTGCATTTACTTTATGCCAGGTGCTATTCTACAGCTCTGAACAAATCAGTTGAGTTCCCCGACTTCACAAAGTTTAAAATCCACTGATGGATTTTAAAAACAAGAAAGTATAGATGTGATGAGCAGCACAGAGGAAAATTGTTAAGGGGAAGTGATTCACATGCAGTAATAACCTAGTATAAGCATTTTACCCAGTATAATTCAGTGGCAGTTGAGCCTGCTTCTCAAGGGACCTGTGTTTATTTTGTTCTCACAGAATGTTATGATAGAATATAATGAAATGTTTTCTAGGTTCTTGCCTAGGAAGAAAACAACACCCACTTGGTTTGATTAAAAAACCTGTCAATACTTGTTTTTAGGCAAATGAGAAATGATTTCAAAAACAAAGTTTTTATGACGAATAAAATACTAAAGTTTTGCTTACACATACAAATACCGCTTCGTATCCAGAATAGCTCTGAAGTAGTATTAACCACCATTTATTAAAAAATATTCCACTGATTTGAATGCATCTCAAATTTAGTATCATAGTGAGAGGTTTCCACGGGGTTTGGACTGGAGGGTGCAGGGCATAACTCTCCAAGTAAAATCTCACACAGATATTCAATATGTAAATCAAATGAAACTGGTGTTGATATAGAGGAGCCACCACATGAGGTTTTGAGCCTTCAAAGTTCTCCCCATGGGTTGCCTTCCTTTTACCAGGGGTCTCTCTGAAGAACCTGAGAGCAGGGTTTGAAAATCATGAGGCGGCCGGGCCGGACGCTCACGCCTCTAATCCCAGCACTTTGGGAGGCCGAGGCGGGCGGATCACAAGGTCAGGAGATCGAGAACATCCTGGCTAACACGGTGAAATCCCATCTCTACTAAAAATACAAAAAAATTAGCCCCGCCTGGTGGCGGGTGCCTGTAGTCCCAGCTACTCGGGAGGCTGAGGCAGGAGAATGGAGTGAACCCTGGAGGCGGAGCTTACAGTGAGCCGAGATGGCGCCACTGCACTCCAGCCTGGGCGGCAGAGGGAGACTGCGTCTCAAAAAAGAAAAAAAGAAAATCATGAGGCCTCTTCTAGAATTTAGACTCTTTGTTTTTAATCTAATGAACAAAAGAAAGTATCTTGCTCCAAAAGCACTCTCTTTCCTTCAATAACAGAGATAATACAGACATAGCTTATTTTACTGTGCTTTACTTTATTGCATTTTGCAAATACAATAAAGTAAATTTAAGGTTTGTGGCAACCCTGTGTTAAGCAAGTCTATAGGCACTATTTTTCGAACAGCGTGTGGTTACTTTGTGTCTCCGTGTCACATTTTGGTAATTCTCCTAATATCGCAAGCTTTTATTGTTATTTATTATTATTATTATCATCATACCCATTATGGAGATCTGTGATTGTGATATTTGATGTTACTATTGTAATTGTTTTGGGGCACCACAATTGTGCCCATATAAGACAGCAAATTTAATTGATCAATGTTGCATGTGTTCTGACTGCTCCACTGGCCATTCCCCTGTCTCTCTTTTTGGACTTCCCTATGCCCTGAGACACAATAATATTGAAATTAGGCCAATTAGTAACCCTACAATGACCTCTAGGTGTTCAAGTGAAAGGAAGAGTTGCATGTCTCTCGCTTTAAAACAAAAGCTAGAAAAGATTAGGCTTAATGAGGAAGGCATGTTGAATGCCAAGACAGGCAAAACTCTAGGCCTCTTGCACCAAACAGTTACCCAAGTTGTGAATGTAAATCCTGGCAGGAAATTACAAAAGTGATACTCCAGCAGACACATGAAGGATAAGAAAGTGAAACAGCCTTATTGAGATAAAGTTTTAGTAGTCTGGAGAGAAGATTAAACCAGCCACAACATTCCCTTAAGCCAACACCTAATTCAGAACAAGGCCTAACCCTCTTTAATTCTATGAAGGCTGAGAGAGATGAGAAAGCTGCGGAAGAAAAGTTTGAAGCTGGCGGAGATAGGTTCATGAGGTTTTAGGAAAGAAGCTGTCTCCATAACACAAAAGTGCAAGGTGAAGCAGCAAGTGCTGGTGGAGAAGCTGCAGAAAGTTACCCAGAATATTTAACTAGGATTATTGATGAAAGTGGCTATGCTAAATAACAGATTTTCATCCTAGATGAAATAGGCTTCTACTGGAAGAAGATGCCATCTAGGACTTTCACAGCCATAGAGGAGAAGTCAATCCTGACTTTAAAACTTCAAAGGACAGGGTGACTCTCTTGTTGGGGGGCTAAGGCCACTGGTGACTTTAAGTTGAAGTCAATGCTCATTTAACATTCTGAAATTCCTACACAGACTCTTCCTGTGCTCTACAACTAGATCAATAAAGATGTGCTGAATGAGAGCACATCTTTTTGTAGCATAGTTTACTAACTATTTAAAGCCCACTGTTGAGATCTACTGCTCAGAATTTTAAAAAAAGGTTCCTTTCAAAATATTGCTGCTCATTGGCAATGTACCTAGTCACCCAAGAGCTCTGACAGAGTTGTACAAATAGATAAATGTTTTCATGGCTGCTAACATACCATCCATTTTCTACCCGATGAATCAAGGAGTAATTTTGACTTTCAAGTCTTATTATTTAAGAAACATACTTCGCAAAGCTATAGCTACAATCAATAGTGATTTCTAATGAATCTAGACCAAGTAAATTTACCTTCTGGAAAGGATTCACTATTTTAGATGCCATTAAAAGCATTTGTAATTCATAGGAGAAGGTCAAAATATCCACATTAGCAAGAGTGTGAGAGAAATTGATTTCAACCCTCCTGGATGACTTTGAGGTGTTTAACACTTTAGTGGAGAAAGTAAGTGCCTATGTGGTAGAAATAGCAAGACAACTATAATCAGATATGAAGCTTGAAGATGTGACTGAATTGCTGCAATCTCATGACAAAGCTTGAACAGATGAGGGGTTGCTTCTTGTGGATGAGCAAAGTGAATGGCTTCTTGAGGTGGAACCTACTCCTGATGAAGATGCTGTGAACATTACTGAAATGACAACAAAAGATTTAGTAAATTACAGAAACTTAGTTGATAAAGCAGTGGCAGGGTTTGAGAGGACTGACTCCAATTTTGAAAGACGTTTGACTGTGGGTAAAATGCTATCAAATAGCATTGCATACTACAGAGAAAACTTTCATGAAGGAAAGAGTTGATCTATGTGGCAAACTTCATCATTTTCTTATGTTCATACATTGCCACAGTCATCTCAACCTCCAACAACCACTGCCCTCTTCAGTCAGCAGCCATCAACATTGAGATGGCTATTCACTGAAGGCTCAAATGATCATTAGCATTTTTTAGCAATAGCAGTTTTTTAAATGAAGGTATGTACATTTTTCAGACATAATGCTATTGCATACTTAATAGACTACAGTATAGTTAAACATAACTTTTGTATGCCCTGGGAAACAAAAAAATTCATGTGACTCTATTGTGAGATTCACTTCATTGTGGTGGTCTGGAGTCGAACCTGCAAAATCTCCAAGGTATGCCTGTGATAATATCCAGATCAAAAAAAAAAAAAATAGCATAGATGAATTATTAGGTATTTTTACGATGCTATAGAGTTTTGCAATAATTTATTTTTAAGTAGATCATTTTAACATATTAGCTTTGCTGTTTGTGTTACTTAGCCATCCCCTCTGTCTTTCAGATCACATAACCATTACTCCAAAAGATCCCCAGTGGGTAGGAGCCTGGTGGCTTGGCTATCTAATAGCAGGAATCATAAGTCTTCTTGCAGCTGTGCCTTTCTGGTATTTACCAAAGAGTTTACCAAGATCCCAAAGTAGAGAGGATTCTAATTCTTCCTCTGAGAAATCCAAGTTTATTAGAGATGATCACACAGACTACCAAACACCCCAGGGAGAAAATGCAAAAATAATGGAAATGGCAAGAGGTAAGTAAAATTCTCGATTTTGAAGTATTTTCATTTTTCTGTTGGGACTTACGGAGATTTATAAATTACATCCTTCACTTCCCTTCATGTATTAAAAAAATTGAGAAACCATATCAGAAGCAAAACTGGAAACTGATGTCAGCTTTATTACTGAACAACTGATTGCAGTACATGACCAAAGACCAAAGGCTTGACAGCCTTTCCTGCTGATGTCCCCACCTTCTCACACCTCCTCAGTTTAGATCCTACAGTTGTCTCTACCCAGGATTGCTGCTTCCTGTAACTCTGTATATACAGAAAATAAAAGGCTTAATCTTCAGGGTTGGCAGCGTTTCTACAGATAAGATCTATTCATTTGAGAGATGTGTATCAATGCATGTCTCTCACCAATGATCAGAGGGGTGAGTGTTCTGTAGGCAAAAACCTAGTGTTCTAATGAACCCCCTTCATGGAAATGAGGAGCCCCTCTTCGTGTCCCTTCAAGCAATAGTTACATTTGCAGAAACTCTTCACATGTCTAATTGGTAGTCTACATAATAGGAAAAAGGGAAAAAATCAATGCTCATTTCTCACACTAAAATTCACATATTAAATGGAGATAACTCTCATATTTCTTTCTCTTTGACCACAAGATAAGTTTGAGGAATAGAGACATGAAAAGTGAAGGTCTTTATATCCTGCCTGTGACTCCCAGCTGGATGATGAGGGAGTATTCTCATCCTTTTCATCTTTTGCCCACATCAGTTAGAGGAATCTGTTCTTTTCTGACTCTTACCTTTAATACAACCTGTACTGCATGTCTATAGAAATGAGTGCCTATGTCTGGATTTGAACCTAGCCAGATCGCAGGCTTGATGCATGCCAGTGGCTTACTATACATAGTGTATGTGTGCGCCAAACTATGACTACTCCCAAACTCTGTGACAATGGAAAGTCCTGCCACCACGGCTACGTCTTCTTCCATGCATGACAGCAACTTTAATTAGTCTATGTTATTTTTGTTTTATAGATTTTCTTCCATCACTGAAGAATCTTTTTGGAAATCCAGTATACTTCCTCTATTTATGTACAAGCACTGTTCAGTTCAATTCTCTGTTCGGCATGGTGACGTACAAACCAAAGTACATTGAGCAGCAGTATGGACAGTCATCCTCCAGGGCCAACTTTGTGATCGGTAGGCTCATCTGCCTTTCATGCTTCCTCAGAGGGACTCTCTTAGATGTACCTGATTAACTCGGGAATCTTAGAGAAGATCATTCCAAGATTTAGGTAATTTATGACATTTTAGATGAGCTCAAAAAGTGGCAAGAATTTTGTAGCAAGAATTATTTGCATCTGTGGGTAAGTAACCCAGAGAGCACGCAGTTCTTGAAGTGATATCATTGAGACGAAACATGCATTTTATGAGGAGTTCGTTAATAATACTGGATATTTGTCATTTAAGTGTAGTGAAAGCCTCAAAACAGTGACGATTTTACATGAACAGTTTCCAGGATTATATAAAATGGACAATGAGATAGGTTAAAAGATGTTCATTCCAAAACAAAGCTTGTATTTTCACAGTCAAAAAACTTTTCTGACTCCTGGCAACTGGGTTAGTTCAAAGGGCTGTGTTTCTAGCAACACGGTCAATAATAAGATAGGAAAGTATGAAGAAATGAAAGAAGAGAAACCAGAACCTACAAATACATGATGACTACCACTGTGGAAGTAATTAGATATTTAAAAAAACTAGATTCATTTCTTTAATCCACAAAGATATCATTTAATGTTACTGTTTCAAGGCATAAAATATTTTGTTTCTTGGGACATACTCCTTTATGATAAGAGACTCCAGTGGCATAAAATAATTTTCTCTTAGTATTGTAAAAAATCACTCTATATTTCTACCTCTGAAAGAGACCTGGAAGGAGAAAAAAAAAAAAAAAAAAAAAAAAACAGCCAAATGTATTTTAGGAGATATAATTTTTCTATGATAATCTTGGTAATGGGCAACATAGCACATGCTAATATATTTGACTGTTAGTTTAAAAGATTTTTCTACAAAATTCTTGATGTTAAGGTTACATCACTAAACATTTTTACTTTTAACATCAATTGGTTCAAATTAATTTTATTACTTATTGGCTTATTTATTACTAATTTTATTACTAAAGAAATATTTTGTGGCTTTTTTCTCCAATACCCCGTGCATGCTAATCAATGCTTTATACTGATTTTAACATGAATAGATGAGGATTTAAAGTTTAAGAGAGACTTTATTTTCATTTTTATGTGTATACTGAGATATAACTTCTCAAGAGTTAAGTCTACAGACCTTAAACAGTTCAGATGGATACATATATGTATGTGTGTGTGTGTATATATATGTGTGTGTGTGTCACATCCAGCATTCAGAATATACAGAATATTTTAGCTCCCCAGAAAGCTTAAATCTCCTATCAGTCAATACTTTTCCCCAAAGCTAATAACTATCCTAAACTATATTATCATAGACCATCCTTGCCTGTTTTTGAAATTCATCTAAATTAAATGGTATATTATATACTCTTTTGTGTCTAGCTTTTTTCAACTGAAGTGAAATCTATGAGATTATTTTCTATTGTGTATAGCAGTGGTATATTCTTTTTCATGCTATGTCATATCCTATTACATAAATAAACCACAGTTTGTTTATTCATTTTTTAGTTGATGGACATTTCTGTTGTTTTCTGCTTTTAACTAATAGTTATTTATAATACTATAATAGATAATATAATAATATGTATTATAAATAATATACAATTTTATATATTATGAAAATAATTATACATACAATTATTTATAATAGCATTAGAAATGATTTTATATGTATATGTATAGATTATATTATAAATTGATGATAGTATTATAAATGATTACATTATAAAATATGTATTTAAACCATGTAATATATATTAATATGTATGTAATATTTATTAATTATATATTGTATATATTATATGTTATAATAGTATATAATAAATTATGTAAAATAAATATAATATATACAACATGATCTATAACTATTGTATATAATATATAAAATAATTATAATTATTTTTATAATAATTATTATAACTATTTTTATAACAATTTTTTATAATAGTATTATAAATCATATTATAATTATTATTTATATAGTATTTTAAATATAAAGGCAGAAAAAATACAAATAAAAATATTATGATTTTAATATATGTTAATAGAATATATAATATTTATAATTTATTATAGCATATTACACTATATAATAAGATAGTATTATATACTATATCATAATTTTTAGTATATTATATATAATATGTATAATATATTATATAATATATGGTAATACTATAGTAATATAGTAATAATATATGGTATTACATATTGTATATTACATATACTATAATGTACAATAATAATGCTGTTATATATAATATATTTATAATAGTTAAAAGCAGAAAACAACATTCCACATGTTTATTGGTGGGCCACTATGCTCATTTTTCATGGCTATACCCTGGAGTGCAATGGACATTTGTGTTGTTTTCTGCTTTTAGCTAAGAGTTATTTATATTATATATATTATATTATATATATTATATTGCTAAGTGCAGTTGCTAAGTCAGAGGGAGAATATGTGTTTAAATAAAGTAGATAGTGCCAAAACACAAGGAATTGTGCAAATTTATACTCCTATTAGAAATGTAAGAGCATTCCAGTTGCCCCACATCCTTATCAACACTTGGAATTGTTAATTCTTTTCATTGTTGCCATTCTTATCGGTGAATTGTGGTATTTCATGGTGGTTTAATTTGCATTTACCTAAAACTCTATTCTTCAAAGTTTCTGACATGTCATGTCTACAGATAATTCAAATACTTTTGTGAGAGATAAGTAATAGTATCTAACAATTTCACATCATTATAGCTAAGATTGTTCCTGAGATCATCTTGGTTTCACATTAGTAAGTATGGGGTGCAGCCGATTAAGGGTAAGCGGGCCAATTATTCAATATCCTCTCACCCTTACTTTGATTATTTGTACAATGGTGAAAATAAATGTATCACTAGGTTGAAATAAAGATGAAAGTATACAGATAAAATGCATGGTAAATGCATATATCTCTCATTCAATAAATATTATTTCTTTCTTCTTCAACCTTTCTCTTTTTTCTTAATTTTTTTTTTAACTTGAGCTATGGAATAATGATCTTCCTGCAATAAAATGTGAGATAGACACAAAGAAGCACACTTCTTTTACTTATTTGAGAGAAGACATTTGACATACCATGGAAGGGAGAATAAACAGAAATTTCCTGACATGTTCAAGGGCCAACTGTTACAATGACAACTTAGCCTTGCTGTACATGTTTTTAAATGTTAGCCACATTCTTTCTAAAGTTTAGAGATAGCATTTTTTCTCATGCTAATTACTTTAACTTTGTAGAAAAAATATTAAAGGAAAATAAATGACAATAAAATTTAAATTCAAAGGCTGGGAAGCATATTGTGAAATGATTTGGCTTTTTAAAGTTTGTGGAATTTTAAAAAGATTTTTAATGAAAGAAATTTGGATAGACAGCTAGATTTTCATTTTTTCTTTTGTCATGTATTTATTTTTAATTTTCAACTTTTATTTTGGAATAGGGAGTACATGTACAGTGCAGGTTTGTTACAAAGCTATATTGCATAATGCTGAGGTTTAGATATGACTGAACCTGTCGCCCAGGTAGTGAGCATGGGTAACTTTTCAATCTTTCTCTTCTCCTTCCTTTCCCTCTCTAGCAGTTCCCAGTGTCTATTGTTCCCAACTTTATGTCCATGTGTGTCCAATATTTAGCTCCCACTGATATGTGAGAACATGTAGTATTTGGTTTTCTGTTTCCGAGTTAGTTCACTTAGGATAATGGCCTCCAGCTCCATCTGTGTTGCTGCAAAGGGCATGATTTCATTCTTTCTATGATCGCATAATATTCCGTGGTGTATATGTACCACATTTTCTTTATTCAATCCATTGTTGATGGGTGACTGATTCCACGTTTTTGCTTTTGTGAATAGAGCTGTGATGAACATATGGGTGCATGTGTCCTTTTGATAGGATACTTTATTTTCTTTTCGATTTATACCCACTGATGGATTGCTAGGTCAAATGTTAGTTCAACTCTTAGTTATTTGAGAAGTATCCAAACTGCTCTCCGTAATAGCTGGACTGATTTACATTCCCACCAAAATATGTGCAAGTATCCCCTTTTCTCCTCAGCCTCACCAACATCTGTTATTTTTTGACTTTTTAACAAAAGCCATTTTGACTGGTGTGAGATGGTTTCTCATTGTGGTTTTTATTTGCATTTCTGTGATGATTCTTTCTGAAGAGCACTTCTTCATATCTCTGTTGGCTGCTTACATGTTTTTTTGTTTGTTTGTTTTTGTTTTTTTTTGTTTTTTTGTTTGTTTGTTTTGAGACAGAGTCTCTCTCTCTCTGTTGCCCAGGCTGGAGTGCAGTGGCGGATCTCAGCTCACTGCAAGCTCCGACTCCCGCGCTCATGCCATTCGCCTGCCTCAGCCTCCCGAGTAGCTGGGACTACAGGCGCCCGCCACCACGCCCGGCTAATCTTTTGTATTTTTAGTAGAGACGGGATTTCACCATGTTAGCCAGGATGGTGTCGATCTCCTGACCTCATGATCTGCCCACCTCAGCCTCCCAAAGTGCTGGGATTACAGGCGTGAGCCACCATACCCAGCCACATATTTTCTTTTGTGAAGTGTCTGTACTTGTCCATTGTCTACTTTTTAATGGAGTTATATGCTATTTTCTTGTTGTTTTAAGTCTGGATATTAGATCTTCATCAAATGCATAGTTCATGAATATTTTCTCCCATTCTGTAGAATTTCTGTTTACTTCCTTGATGGTGTCTCTTGCTGTGCAGAGCTCTTTAGTTTAATTAACTTACCACTTTTTGGTTTTGTTGCAGTTGCTTTTGAGGACAAAGACATAAATTGTTTGCCAAGTGTGATACTGAGAAGGGTATTTGCTAGGCTTTCTTCAGGATTTTTATAGTTTAGATTCTTACCCATAAGTCTTTAATCCATGTTGAGTTAATTTTTATATATGATGATAAGAAGGGGTTCAGTTTCATTCTTTTGCATATGACCAGCCAGTTATCACAATACCATTTATTGAACACGGAGTCCTTTTTCCGTTTCTTGTTTTTGTCAGCTTTGTTGAAGATGAAATGGTTGTAGGTGTGTGGCTTTATTTCAATTTAAGCTTCTCCTATAAATATTAAGTTACATACAAATGATCTTATCTTTTCCTTCTCAATACAGAGACTGTAATAATTTAGTCATTTTTGCTTAATTTCTTAGAATGCCTTTTGTAGACCTCTAGTAGACAACATATATCAACTATCATTTATGACAATGATTATCACTGTCAATTTTTGGAGGTGTTACACAGACAAGTAAGAAAAAATTAAGAGAATTATTTGAAGGACAGTTGCTTATAAAAAACATTATTATTATTCTTGTGAAAGTCCACGATATAACATGAAGTTTACTAGGAGAGAAATTCTAAAACATCTCCAAATACTATTATTATAACTCATAACTATTTCAATCCAAGGCATCGGTATGGAAGTCAAAGTTTCTAGTTTCTAGTCTACTGTAATCTAGTCAAACATTTTACACATCCCTTATAACTCCTTTTTACATCAGTCTCAAGGAATAAGATCTTTAACCTGATGAGTGTGCTAAAACAATAATAATTATGTAATAAAATATAACAATATAATAATAATTCGCTTTTAAATTTCTCTAAGGTTTTCTGATATTTGGGTAAATATGCACGTTGAATTCAAAAGAAAACACAGAAAATAAATTGAAACAAATTTTAGACACTACTGTAAATTAATATTTCCATTTGGAATACTTCCTTGATGGTAGATGGTAAAAAATTTTTAGATCAACACATTTTATGATGTGGGTGGAGAATAAATCAAAGTTTAATTTCTATCTCACTAAATGATTTAAAAATACCTAAAATGAAAGAGAAGCCTGGGGAGGGAAGAAACATGTCTTATATGATGTAAAAAAAATTTGTTATCAACTTGACCCACCATGGACAACTTAATACATCCTGTGAAATTTGAAAGGGAGAATCAAACCAACATTATATTTGAAATGTACTAATATTTTTTGGAATTGTGTTATAATTTAGTTATCTTGAAATAGGAGAGTAAGATATCAGGAGAAGTGCTATAAATTAATACACTAAGGTTTATTCATTTAGCACATTTTATTGGAAACCATTAAAGGAACATGGGATTCAATTCAATTCACCATTCTTCCTTTGAGGGTTTGGTTGGAGGTTGGGATACATAAATTGAAAAAACTAGCAGGTAATTGTTAAAGCATCAAGTCTGCTGCCTATGGGTCCCTGCACAAGGAACACCTGATGAGCGAGAAAATGAGGTTCTGATGACCAAGTTGTGAGCCCTGGTGCCAAATGTGTCCCCTGGAAGCCCCATATGACTGGTGGAACCTGTGAGAAGAACTCTACTTGGGGGAAGCTCAGAGTACTCTGGGAGAACAAACCTAATCTTGGAGCCAGGAAAAATACTCAAGCAGAAGATGATGATACCTAAATCAAGAGAAAAGGATAAGAAAGTATTAAAAGATGAAAACGTAAGAAAGAGGGTAGAGGTTTTTATCAGACAAAGCAAATATCTTGTGCGGAAGGATCTGGAGTCAAGAAATATTCTGGAAGTTTCAAGGAAACACTGTCCACCAAAAAGAGGTAAATCAAGCAAGGATATTCCAGATTTTTAATAATTTATACTGAGGGTGCAGATGTCCCTAGGATTATCTCATTTCAGTTCTCAGGCTATTCTAGGCTGTTGGGGGGTGGGGGATGTCAATGGAATCCAACACGGCACATAGCTACAGACAAGGCTACACCTTGTGTTATTACTCCTTAAATACCGGGTTCAATTGGTACTTTACAAAACAAAATGTTAGAAACATGCTCTGAAGGTTTCAGTTCGGAGTTTGTTTTTCAGAAGATACTTTTTTCATAAACCAATTTGGAGATAGAATTGAGAGTGAAAATGTAGGACTCTGTTGTTTGTCAGCTTTGGCTTTGTGGAAGGCATTGATAGTCAGGTACTATCTTTTATATATTCATTGCATGTATGTGTGTGTGTAAAAGTAGGCACTTCAAGGATATATCTCAAATTCATAGCAGCACTTTCTTCAGGAGAAGGAAGATGAAACCTGAAACAAAGGGAAAACTAATTTTATCTACTTCCACATTTTAAAAAATCAGAAAATTTAGGAGAAACCATTAACATTAATTAATTGGGCCTTAAATAACTGGGTTTGTTGATATATTTTCTATAATCTATTCATTGTTTTTAGAATAGTAATCAGGTGCCTCTAAGTTGCCTTTTGGCTGTTCAGGTTTCCAGATTTTCATCTCTGCTGCTTACAATACCCAGGAACCTCAGTTCAGATGGAAAAGCAAAAGTTAGCATTTCTTCTCTTTTTCATTTCACTAACTTCATGATCATGCCCCCTTTAAGGTGGGATGATTTCTAATATAATAATTTAAATGTTAACTTATACAACCTATGGTCAAATAAAAACAGATGAATCAAAATGTCCCTTTGTTATCATCTGTACATGTTAGAAATATTTTGTGGGGGTCTGTCCTGCAGTCCCCAGCTGCATGACAGCTGAGACATGTAGTCAGACACAGATAATCACTATAACAGTGGGCCAGGGGGCTGCCAGCACTAGGGGCCCAAGAGAGTTTGCTGCCCCTCCAAGCTGGTAACACTTGCATTTGTTTAGTACAGATTTAATTGGCAAAGGCTTTGAGTCAACACACCTGTGGGTAATTAACGTGGTTGCCCCCACCCAGGAGATGGCCATCCTGCCCGTGATCAAAGGTTGATTTTTAGGACCACATGAGTAAATAAGCTATTTAGATAAACTCCCCTATATTCCTTTGTATCTGCGCCCTAAGTTATCTGGTTCCTGAAAAGAGAATCTGGCTGCCTTCAGCCAAACTATCTGAAGTTATGCTCGGTCTTCCAAGAGGGTCTACTTCTTTCTATTCCTATAATTTCTTCTGCCACTCTGACTGATCTCCCACAATATATTTTTTTAAATAATGTAATAGCAAGCCAAAGACCATTGTATGTTGATATTTGGGGTTCTATGATGCTTTGTTAAGAAACTAAATATATAAACTTAAAAAGAACAAAAAAAGGGAAAGAAATAAGAAAATTTGCATGTCATTATCACTAGATGTCAGTGTTTTCATTTTTATTTTACAATTTCACATTGGGTTGTAAGTCAGACTTGTGTACTTGAGATTATTTTTTACTACAGCAAATGCTGATTTTGTCTTTGAACCTTATCTATTGACTAGAGTACATGCAAACTTTAGCCCTTTCATTATTTGAAAGAGATGGATTATCTCAAAACCTCAAGAAAACATGGACATCAATGACTGATAGGTAGACAATATAATAAATAAATTCTAATTAGCAGAGAATTTATTTATTGTTAAGTGCCAGATTGTTCTTCTTTAGAGTTACACCATTTACAGTCCAACATATGGCACCAAAGTGCCTCTTTTCCCAAGTCTTTTGCAATACAAGGGTTCCATTCCCCACCCCACCTCCAATATTTTCATCTTCGTAAATCAAATGGATAGAAATTAATTGCATGATATTTTTGTGCTAAACGTTGTGCTGATAACTCTTCATAAATAATGGAATTTAGTTACCTCTACAATGCATTATTAGCTCCATATTATAGATGAGGAGACAGGTTTAGAGACATTCAAAAATTACCTGCAGTTGCACAGCTATTCGGCGGTGGAACTGAGATCTAAACCCAGGCAGCTGGGATTCCAGAGTCTAAGCTCTTAACTACTAAGTTGAACCTCTTCCTAGTATTGTTTACAGCTCACAGTTATTAGATTACTAGTGAGGTTGCACATCTATCAAAAAAGATAACGTGCATCTATTTATCAAGGATACTATTTCCCAAACCCCTGGAGGAGAGGCAACATAGCAGTGATTGAAAGCATAGGACTTGACATCAGTCTCTCTGCATTCAAACCTGCTTTGCCCACTTACTAACTGTGACTGTGAACAAATAGCGCTCTGAAGTGAAACTAATAATATGCCTACTCTTAAGGTTGTGGTGAAAATTCAATGTGATAATATTAACATATCAAATGCTCAGTTCAGTGGCTGGTACATTATAAGCAAATAAATATAGGTGGTGGTTGTTGTTATTAGGAAGGCTACTACACTCAAAGCTAAGAAGCTGACTCAACAAAAACAAATTTTGCCAGGGCGGGAGGCAGAAAATAGAAATGAAGACTTAAAAAAAAAAAGTTTTCTGTATTCTATGTGCCTATTATTTTTTATACACAACGTTAAAGAACATTAATGGGCACCTAATTGTACTTGTTAATGCTGGAATTGGACCAGAAAGACCAGAAAGATTTATTGATTCATTTGGTATTTATTAATACTCTGTGCTAGACATTGTGCTAGACAGAACCTGAGACTGTCAGTTGTACCGCCATTAATCTATAGCCTAGACACTCATCATACACTCTTTGTATATGTCAGTAGATGATAGTGACTGAATATTTCTATAATTTAAAGCGACAAAATAGTCTTTAGAAAATTTGTGTTAGTGCACTCAGATCTTTTTTAGAGATTCACAAATGATATATTTTTCTCATTTCTCAGGGCTCATCAACATTCCAGCAGTGGCCCTTGGAATATTCTCTGGGGGGATAGTTATGAAAAAATTCAGAATCAGTGTGTGTGGAGCTGCAAAACTCTACTTGGGATCATCTGTCTTTGGTTACCTCCTATTCCTTTCCCTGTTTGCACTGGGCTGTGAAAATTCTGATGTGGCAGGACTAACTGTCTCCTACCAAGGGTATGTTCCCTCATTAAATAGTTTGAGGATATTGGTTTGTTTAACTAAATCAATTATTGGTGGAGCTGCAAAAAGGAATTTGATTGTTAAACATCACAAGTATGGAATAACTGACAATATTTAGAATCTGTTATTGTCACCAGAATTTGTCATCTCCTTTGATTTTAGAGAAATATAAAAATTGCTAAACCCGTATTTTACACTAGAGAACCAACCTGATTAATTTAGAAAAACAACATGATAGTGGAAATACAAACCTTGAATCATGCCTCTGTCTATTCTTAATGAAATGATGTACATATGGTTTAAACTATCCAATTTCAATTTTCTCATCTTAAAAACAGAATAACTACCTTTCAAACCTTTGTAGGGTTTAAGCAAGCTAACATACATGAAAGTGAATACTACTTGCCTGACACAAAATAAATGTGCCATTCATGGAAACAATAGTTTTTTTCTCCTTTGGACATCTGAGGAACTGGAGTTACCTCTTTGCAATCCTCCATAGTTGCTGTTGTGCTTGAATCATGTAAAGTTTCAGGAAAGAGTGTTTGTCCTTCAACCCAGTGCTCTCCATAAAAGTTCTCTTTAGCTGAGTGTCTTGCAATTGGTCAGGAGAATATTTAGTGATGCCCTCAGGCCTGTCATCTTGTATGAGGTGGGTGATTACATTGCTTGGTTTCCAGAGTCTCTCTCAATACAAGGTTGGATCTTGTAGAAACTATATTGCCCTTGCCCATTGAGAGTCTTTCCCATCACTCTACCACTTAACATGAGTTTCCAGAGGTAACTTTCTTCATCATTTCACCTATCTATGCATTATTTGTTTTCTAAAAAAAAAATCAAGCCTCCATCATGTGCCAGGAAGGCCTCTCCAACTGTATCTGCCTAGCCACCTGAAACTCTGCCTGTGGCTCAAAGGCAAACACTCCTGACACTATATTCTGTTTCCTGCCTATTCTGTGGCTTCCTGCTTACAGCCTGCTGTCCATCTCCCTTCCTACTCTTGCTCCACTGCTTATCTGTCTTGTCTCTATGTTCCAACTTCCATCACCTTTATTAACCTGGTTTCACCTGCTGCTAAATGAGCACCTGTTATAGTTTTGGCCGTCTACAATGTTCAGGAAAATTGGTTAATGCAAAGTTCATAAATTATGGCTTCTGGGAGTTATCAAAGCCACATTGTTAGCCTCAGCTGAGTGTAGTGCTGTCTTAGTGAAAGTTAGCGATGTGGATTAAGAATGTTATTTGTAACCATGAAATGGAAGAAGATTCTTCCATTTGGAGAGAGCAGAAGCCCAGTGCCATCTTTAACTGTCCCAGAAATCCTCACGGTAGAGGGACAGTTGTTGAGGACTTTATAGTTTGTGATTTCCAAAACACCTTAACTTTCATGATCTCATTTATATCCTCAGAACACCTTGATGAGGTTAGTTTTGTTATCCTTGTTTAAAGGCAACTGCATGGATCTGGGACTTGAACACAGGCATGACTCAAAGTAGAACATTCTTTCTACATTATAATTTCTAAGCCAAAAGTAAACACAAAGCAGACAACAAAAGCAAACTTTGAGATTCCCATTAAAAGTATTCCTACATAATCAAAGATTAAATATTTTAAAGAAATAAAAGGTAACATTTTCATTGAGTGAGTACTACCCTCTTCAAAGCAGTCACCTTGAAAGACTATAACTATTGTAGTAATGCTATTGTTGTTTAAAACATTCTAAGGCTCTTCTTTTGAAATTTCTTTGTATATTTTTGAGAATATTCTTAACAAGGGCAAAGATTTAACCTTTAAGGAAAAGCTCTCATCTTTCAAAATAATTATTTTGAAAGAAAATCTCATTTGGGTATAAACATTCTGGCATATTTGTCAAAACTCTTCTTATAATTAAAATTCTAAATTACAAACCTACTGTCAGCACATCCTTCAGAAAACATATATGCCATTGATTCCTGCTCCTGGTGATAAATTAAACTTACTCTCAATAATATCAAATATTTTTCTTTATAAAATATAAAATGGTTCCCATGGGTTTTTCCATGTTGCTTTATTCCAAACGCTGTCTTGACCTGGGTATTCAATAGGAAAACTGAAGACAAGCCTTAGATATAATAATGGAGGAAATCTCTCTTCTGCAATAACAAGGATAACTCTGATGTGACATAAGAATTTACAATCAAGAGGGCTTGCAGGGTTCTGTTTCCAGGTTTGTCACTAGCAAGCAGTGTGAATTTGAGCAAGTTTTATACTTTCAGATATTACAAACAGTCTCAGTTAACAATTAAAATTTTATGGAAGGGAATAGGATTAAACATTCCTATAGCACATCTCGGAGGGCCTAGTTCAGTACCCTTTCACACTATTTGGAGACATCTCAGAGGTCTTTGGTTTGTACTTCTGAGGTGAAATAATTCATCATACCAGCTCTACTAGACAGAGTATTACATTGATTAAGAAATTATGGTTGCCATAATTAATGACAATACTTCTCAGAGGCAGAATCCCAAGTGATTAATTTCTCTCTCCAGAATAAAGTATCTTTTTTTTTTTTTTATTGACTAACTTACTAGAAGTTTTGTTTCTTAGCTAGCTGTGTAACAGGAATTATTCTTGGTTCTGGAGATAAGGGAGTGAATAAAAAAATAGTTCCTACCTCTGTTGATTGTATATTTCAGCGTATTTCTTGTTTGTTTAAGCTCCTCAAATATTTTTTTTTAAAATGGGGGGGGGGGGTAGGAAGAGGAGGAATGAGCAAATAAATAAACACATTTGAAAATAAGGAGCAGAAAAAAATGAAGTATGGAGAACCAGTGAATGGCATATATGGTGCAGATAGAAATGACTTACCATTGCAAAAGTTCCCTTTGAGAAGAATAGAGGGATATGAATAATAAAAAGGATAAAAGCAGAAGGATTAGGCCATTCATGTGACAGAAAAAAAAAGTGAGGGAGAGAGAATACTGGGAGAGATGAAGGGTAAATACAAGAGCGAATGGCAGAGAACAAAAAAAAATAAAGGAGAAAAGAAAGAATGCAATCAAAATTTTGTGTAATAACTCAAAAAAGTCCATTGGAGGGGGACAAATTTTGTCTCATTAATATTTGTAACTATCTCCTATTCTCCCAGAGCTAGCACTTAGTAGGCTTCCAGTAAAATTTTATGAACAAATAAATGGGTAAGTCATTGAACTTACTTGTGAATTAGAGCAAGAAAGGATGCTATCAGCTAAGAAAGAGCACTACACACTGGTAGGATACACAGGAGAAAGGTTGAATGAACTGGGAATGCACTTATTGGTAACACATATGCAAGAGGACATGTAACTCCTGCAAACGCCGAAAGAGAATTAACTGATAACTGATTGGCTATTTTTGCTTTTGCTGGACCATTAGCAACAGTCATTCCACTCACGTTTAGACAACAATTCTGAATGAAATTTGCACACACACCACACACACACACCACCTGTGATGCATTTAAGTAATGTCATAAATTGTTCTAAAAGTTTACTTTTCTACCTTGTTAGCTATTGTTGTACACCTTTGCACAGAAATATATTAGATGATCTTAGGGGCAGTAGACTGAAACCTATAAGCTAAGAATTGGACATCATGTGAATTTGTAAACCTCTAAAGATAACTTTCAAAAAAAGTTTTTTATTAGTAAACTTACATATCATGACTAGAAGCTGGCATTTCTGATGACAACTGTGTTTCTAAAAGGCAAATTTTGTTGGTAGTGTCATTTATATCACTCAAGAACATTGATTTTTTAAAAAAAATTCTGGTGCTACCTGCCAAGAGGTAATATTTTATATTGTTATATTTCTTTTCAGAACCAAACCTGTCTCTTATCATGAACGAGCTCTCTATTCAGATTGCAACTCAAGATGCAAATGTTCAGAGACAAAATGGGAACCCATGTGTGGTGAAAATGGAATCACATATGTATCAGCTTGTCTTGCTGGTTGTCAAACCTCCAACAGGAGTGGAAAAAATATTGTAAGAAATCACCTCTCAAGTATATGGCGATTGTCCTGTTACAATATAAACAACAAAACTCTATGGGAGCTCACAGCAGACCACTACCAGTGGGAGGCTTACGCCTCTGCTGCCTAGTCCTTTTATGTAGAAAAAGAAAATGTTAGAACTATTCCTAGTAGTACTGGAGTTGTTGAAAAAATTGGGGTGAGAATTAGAGTCATGAAATAGGGTGGAAGAGTTTTGTAATTATGTAGTCTATTTCTCTCATTTTGCTTTTAAGAAGTGTTAGCCCTGAATGAGAATGTCTGTCATATGATCATGTAATAATACGCTTTCAGATCCCTGTCTTCTGACCCCAAGACCAGTGGTCCTTGGAGGTTTTAGGGGATGGACAAATAGATGCCAGTATTAGGAGGCTTAGGTCCAGAGATTCTAGACCTTGGGGTCAGGGATCTGATTATGAGGAGATTGATGGTTTTAGGACAACTTTGTTTGGAAAGTCAAGCCAATTTGTATAATAAAGAAAGGGCAGGTGGGCTGGAATGGAGGGTTTCCATAGGACAGAAGAGGGAGAAGAGGTAGGAAATATAGGTAGGAATCTGTTTTAGTCAGTCCAGGCTGCTATAACAAATATACCATAGAATTGGTGGCTTCAAACATTTATTTCTCATAGTTCTGGATGATGGGAAGCCCAGATCGAGGTGCCAGCAGATATGGTGCCTGGTGAGGACCCACTTTCTGGTTTGCAGATGGCCATCTTCACCTTCTATCCTGACATGGCAGAGAGCAGGCAGGGAGAGACAGGTCTCCTGTCTCTTCCTATGAGGGCACTAAAATCACATTCATGAGGACTCCACCTTCATGAACTAATTACCTCCTAAATGCTGTACTCCAAATACTATCATATTGAAGGTTAGGATTTCAACATATGAACTTTGGACAAATATTCAATCCTCAGCAGACAGCAATTGTGAAGGATATAAAGTACTTAAATCATTAACAGACTCATTCTTCTAAGCACACCTTTCCATTCCTGTGCCAGACTCTTCCTTATCCTTGCTCTTTGAGATAGCTTCCTATGTGTGACTGATTAAATTTGCCTTTATTTGACAATCCTAGAGGGCAGAAAATTAGACCACACATATATTTCATTTATTTACATATTAGATATGAATGTTTAGGCTGTATATCCACAGATACAGTGTTATGTTTGTTGATTGACTCTGGTCATTGTATTATTATTTTGACTTATTTAGAGCAGAAAGGATTGGTTCCTAGCAACAATGAATAAGACTACCTACTCATCTGAAATACGTTTTCATGCTTCTCTTTTCTTCCTGTCTTTGCTTTCTTTCTTTGTTATTTTTCTTTCAGCTACTGTTATTTTTGCTCACAGCTGCATGAAGGTTTTTCGTAATCAGAGCTACCATTTATAAAAGACATTATAAGGAAGGGCTAAAGATTGGTGTTCTAAGAACAAAATTACATTCAAATCTCATGGTCCTAACATAATTTGCATTATTTTCAGTATTTTCTTCATATGAGAACTGAGGCACTGAGATACAAAGGACTTGCTTAACTCATTTACCTAGTGGGCAACCAGAATTAAGATTCAAAGGTTTCAACTTGACATTACAAAAAATCTATATTACTACTATTTTAGAAAAGGAAATGCCAGCTTTATTTATTGTCTAAAAACTCACAAACTCTTTTGTGATTAAAATAACATTATATGTACACATTCATAAATAAAATTTACAGAAATAAACTATTGAGTTTACTCAATAATAAACTATTGGGTTATACAAATTGTCTCTCTTCAGTCAAAATTTAGTTTAGTTTTATGCATCAGAATTATTTTTTTCTCATAGCCACTGTAAATTATGTCATATCCTCAAACTGTGCCCATTTACTTAACCAAGTTTTATCAAATGCCTAAGATGAGAGCCTAGTCCATTCTCCGGTTGCATAATAACAAAGCAGCAGTTTCTGCTTTCATAGAGGTTACATTCTGTTGGGAAAGTATATTTTAAAAATAAGTAAATATAGGATATCCTGATAGGTAGCAAGAAGCCCTGTAAAAAAGACGTAAATTAGAATAAGAAAATGAAGAGATGAGAGTTTTTTTTTTTTTTTTTTTTTTAAATGGGTAGTCGTGGAAGGTCTCTATTAAAACCTCTGAAAAGAGAACTAAAGTATGGATGCCAGCTGTGTGATCACCGAGGAGAAGAGCTGCCTGGGCAGAGAAAATAGCAGGGCCATGAGGCATGGATAAACTTGCCATGTTTGAGGGGAAGTTTGAAAAGGGCAAAATGGGGCCTTTGCAAGGGTCATGTGTGTGGCTGACACAAAAGAAGAGAAGGAAGATCACTGAATGGAGAGATTAGAGTGGCATGCAGGTGCTACATGATGGAGAAAGTGTAAACTGTTATAAGGATGTGGGGTTTCATGCAAGTATAATGAGAAACCACTGGCAGGTTGAGGGTATTGATGCAGTCTGACTGTCATGTTTAAAGGTTCACTTTGCTTACTGGGTGGAAAACAGATTCTAGCTAGGTAAGAGTGGAAACAAGTTGAGCATAAAAGGAGCATTGTAACAATCTAGGCAAGAAATAATGGTTACTTAGAATTGGAAGTGGTAGTGAGGGAGGTAAGGTATGGTTAGATTAGGCAGGATTTGCTTTTAGATTGTTGTATAGGATTAGTAGTTTGTAGATCAACCATCTGCTATTTAGATAATGTAATGTTGTATCTGTATAGATTTTGCTTTGCTCAACATACTCTAATACAGAAAAATAAGAGAATATTTCCTCATTGTTTATGTAATGCATGGCTATGGTGCTGTAAAAATTTTTACAGTAACTATCTTTAATTTTATTTAAATGTTACTGAAATAATTGGACTTTTCCCTATTGTGTTACAGATATTTTACAACTGCACATGTGTGGGAATTGCAGCTTCTAAATCAGGAAATTCCTCAGGCATAGTGGGAAGATGTCAGAAAGACAATGGATGTCCCCAAATGTTTCTGTATTTCCTTGTAATTTCAGTCATCACATCCTATACTTTATCCCTAGGTGGCATACCTGGATACATATTACTTCTGAGGTGAGTACTGATTCTCCCTATTCTAACTTTAATATAAGGCACAATCATCTCGAGCAATGATTTAAATTTTTTTCTGTGGAATTGTTATGATTCCTCTTAGCTTTTTTCAAGGAACTTGTCCCACATCCTTGTTTCACTTGTTATTGCACTTTGGGTATTTATACAAAAATATGGCTGAATGGAAGTTTTCTTAGTTAAAAATGTTTGCAAACTATTGGTCTAGGAGGCAATGTTAGTGCCTACATCACTAGAGTTGCTTAATAAATGTAGTATCCAACTTCTAACGCTGGTGATAATATTAATTAGCATAGGTAACATGCATTTTAGATTATAGTTTCACCAAATCATGGGAAATACAATTTATAAAATATTTTAAGGCTCATCTAATACAATAATATTAGAATTTATTTTATATATATATTGCTTTATCTGTATATTTTTGCCATGACTGGAATTATCTGTGGGGGATTTCATGGCTTTGGGTAAATTGAGGCTCCTAATCCATGATGTTAATGACTGTATTATTACATTTTCACACTGATATAAAGAAATACCTGAGATGGGGTAATTTATAAAGGAAAGAGGTTTAATTGTGTCACAGTTCTGCATGGCTGGAGAGGCCTTAGGAAACTTACAATAGTCAGGGGAGGGGAAACAAGTCCTTCCTCACAAGGCACAGGAGAGAGAAGTACAGTGTGAAGAGGGAAGAACCTCTTACAACACCATCAGATCTTGTGAGAACTCACTACCACAAGAACATCATGGGGGAGCCACACCCATGAGCCAATCACCTCCAAAAAGGTCCCTCTCCCAACATGCAGGGATTAAAATTTGGATTGCAATTCAAAATGAGATTTGGGTGGGAACACAGAACCAGACCATATCAATGACTTCAACCATTTTTGCTTATAAAACCCTAAAAAAATTTGTAAAAGTATGTAGCTTCTTGCATATTTATAATTTGACACATAAAATCTTTATCATAAGTTTAAATAGTAACTAAATATTGATTTCTGGTATATTATAAATATTTCTATTTTAAAAATAATGGTTTTAAATGTAAGTCACTTTCTAATGTAATTAATGGGATCTAAAAAATAGTGATTTGATAACCAACATCACCTGAGTGAGAATTGTATAACTACTTTAACAGTAACAAGCATTACATATTTCCTTGTCCCTGTATTTATATCTCCATTCAAATTCCCTATAAGATTTTTCTCCTATTAAAGCAGAATTTGTCCTCGAATTTTTTTTTTTTTACTGATTATCCTATCATACATCTGTAAAAATTATATGAATCCAAATTGTAAAATAGTTTTGAAAACAGGAGCCTCAGTTATAATATTTTCATCCTAATTGAGTTAACTTTAGCTTTGCAAATATTTCTATATATTTATGAGATGGACTGGGTGATTTTCAAATTAATTCATATATTGAAGGATAAATACTAATTTTTTTCTAAAGTAAGACTAAGCAAAGTATTGTATACATTTTTAATTTCCAACAGTTTTTATCATGGCAATTGTTTAGGAATAACAAACAGAAAATAGAACTTATTATCCACAAACCTGCTATTCTCAAAAGAGCTTTCATCAAATCATGGGAAATGCAACATGGAGAACATGAGATAGTCACATTTACAAATGGCAGCCTGAGTTTGACAAAATGGCAAAACATTGTCCTAGACTTTCCAGAACATTGTGGCTACTTCTTCACATCTTCTTATATTGTGCCAAGTGTAGAATCAGGTTACTTACCACAGAAAGCATCTTTCTAACCACTAGTCCGTCATATTAACTATTGTGGATTTTGATGTCAGAAGAAGAAAAGTCGTTTTTTTTTTTTTTTTTTTTTTGCCTCTTTTAAACAGAAACTGAATGATATAATATGTAAGAAGTAGTTAATACTGTGGTTAACACTGAGCAGTTATTTTATATATCACCATGATTATTACTATTAAATTTCATAGGCCAATCAGTTTAAGCTTTACAGTCATATTAATGACACTCTTATTATTTAGGTGTTTTTGCACTTTTCTGATTTTTTTAAATTCCCTCTATTTAGCAACAACTTTTTAGCATGCCACAGTGATTATATCAACTCTGATCAATTTAGCCCTGTGCTTTTAGACAAAAAGCCATAAAAATTGCAGACTATTAATTATTTATTGTTGCTTCAAATTCTAACAATTTCTTAGAAATTTGAGTTTTATTCTGAATCTTTGCTATTTTGGTGATTAAACTTAAATTTGACTTTATCAGCACCATATGAATATGGCATGTATGGGTGATTTTTTCTAGAAATATCAATTATAAACTTCTTATAGCATTGCATGAAATGGAATATGGCTTTTACATATTTTGCCCTCCCTATATTAGCTCACCAATGGGTTCAACATAAATGGCATGTGAATTCTAACGTGATTTCATGCATGTTAGGCATATTATCATTCAAATTTCTATTTGCTTTAATGGATTATATATTTCTTGTAATGGTGCTTTTGTTGATTTTAGGTGTATTAAGCCACAGCTTAAGTCTTTTGCCTTGGGTATCTACACATTATCAATAAGAGTTCTTGGTAAGTTTAACCTATGCTTTAATTTATGGTAGCCACCATAAGTGTATTTTGAAGACTTTTCTAAATATTTTTACAGAATTGCCATGTATAAATATATGTTGTAGGTAGCAAAGTTCATAGTCTTTTTTATTCTTTTCTTCATTTATTTATTCCCTTCCTCCTTTTCTTGACTCCTTTCTCCTTTTGTTACAGAAATGTATTGCCTATTTTGTGCTCCAGATACAACAGAGATTTTGTGAGATTAATAATAATTAATCACAATTTTTGTTTAACAATCTTACCTTTTCTAGCACTTGTGTATTCTCAGAAAACCCATGGCTTTTACAAGAGAGCTCTCAGAAATTAATGAGTAAGAAAGACTGAAGCCTAAATATAATTTTTTCAGTTATTAAAATGGAAATAATTATTTTGAGTTACTCTCAATGCTTATCCCTTATATCATTAGGGAGAAAGATAAGGTATTATTTAAGCCAAGCAAATAAATTTGAGTAGGTCATACTTTAAATTGCAATTGAAATGTTTTTTGTGACTACCAAATTTTTAAATATATATTGGTTAAAACCCATAGGAAACAGTGAATGAGACAAAGTTTTTATCCTTAAAGAGTTTTATCCTTAAACAGTTTTATTGTTAAAGAGTTTTATCCTTAAACAGCGAATGAGACAAATAAGGTTTTTATCCTTAAAGTTTTATCCTTAAAGAGTTTCTATATTAAAGAATAAAATAAAATAATTTTGAATATTTCACTGCCATTTGTCAGAAAGGAACAACCCAGAAAAAAGAACAAACTCAAAGCTTAAAAAATCTGAAATTAAATTTGGTTTACATAGATCTTGTTGTAAAATGGTTGCATAGCAAGATAATAGAATCCTGACAACATTGAAAAAGAAACAAAAATAGGGTTATATGGCATCATGAGTGGCCCTAATTCTACAATATGAAAATAGGTGTTAGCTAGGAAAGTGTCATATATTGAGCCTGTAGTATATGCCTGGCAAGAATTGGCCCCCATATCTACCTGTCTTTGGGAATATAGATGGAGCCTACAGAGCAAAAATTGTTCCAACATAAACAAATGGTTTACAAAATTGATTTGACAAAAATAATATTTGAAATTGGCAAACGTATCATAAGCAAAGTCAATGGCAAATGACGAACTTGCAATTTATGTAACAGACAATTGCCTAATATTCCTATTATAAAGAAAACTCTTAAGTTTTGAGAAGAAAAAAACAAGCAACAAAGTAGAAAAACGAGCCAAAGATGTGAATTTTTCATGGAAAAATAAATGTAATTGCCATTTAATATATAGAAAGATGCTCAAATCCACTCATAAAAAGAGCCAAGTTAGAACCACCTTTCTTATCAGGTTGACAAATTGCCAAATTTTGTTTGCAATGTATGGAAAAATAGATGATGCTTACACATTGCTGCTGGGAAAATGATGTACTTTATTGGGCAATAACAGGTAAAATTACATATATATATATATTTACCTTTTAACCTAATATCTTTACTTCTAAGAATTATGCCAAAAATTTGCTAGCAAAAATTATAAAATAAATTTAATTATTATGAATAGGTGCAATAATTGTGACTTTTTATAATAACAAAAAAACTGGAAGTGACCTAAATATCCATGGGTAGGAGATTGGTTGAATAAACTGTAGTACACACACATAACAGAGCTGTAAGGATGAATGGGGAAAATGTATCTAATGTTACCAACCGATCTCCACTATATAGTATTAAGTAAAAAAAAGCAAAATGGAGAACAATTTTTATTGTACGATGTTTTTGGTGTTACGTGTGGAACCGTGTAAACATTATATGCATGTGCAAAGGCATTTTGCTCTTTTTTGTAAAAGAAACAATGAAAGCATAAACTAAAAACGAATTTTAAAAAATGGTTATACCTGTCAGAGAAGAAAGGGAAGAGGGATAAAGTTCAGGATGGAAGTAAGACTTTGTAAATGTAACTTTTTATGTGGTTGTTTAATCAAAATGATATAAAGTTTTAATATAACTGAAAATAAAATTTAAAATAACCAAATATTAAACTGAAACTGTTTAATGTAAGCATATGTTGGTTAAATAAGCATACATGAAAAACTTTAAGTGCCTTAAAAAATAAAAGTTTTTACCAAATCCTCATAGATTAACTGGATTTGTAGTTATTATTAGTACTAATATCAATATTTTTATGTTGAAACTATTATATTTTTAAGATAAAGCAATTGAAACATGTTAAGATTACTTGGAATCAATATTTTTAGTAAAATAGAAAAGTGATACAAGAATAAAATTTAAAAATTTAAAGGCCGGGTGTGGTGGCTCATGCCTGTAATCCCAGCACTTTGGGAGGCTGAGGCAGGCAGATCAACTGAGGTCGGGAGTTCGGATCAGCTGGCCAACATGGTGAAACCCCATCTCTACTAAAAATACAAAAATTAGCTGGGCGTGGTGGTGCGTGCCTGCAATCCCAGCTACTAGGGAGGCTGAGGCAGGAGAATCGCTTGAACCCAGGAGGCAGAAGTTGCAGTGAGCCAAGATCGTGCCACTGCACTCCAGCCTGGGTGACAGAGCAAGACTCCATCTAGAAAAAAAAAAAAAAAAAAAAAAAAAAAATTAAATATATCTCATTCTTAAATTTGAACTTAAAACATCAATATGAACTCACATATTTTTATTTTAAAATAATGTGTATTTTATAGCTCCATCTCCTGAAAATTCTAGAAACTTTGAAACCCAGAAGAAATGAACACCACAACATTTAATCTGTGATATCTAAATATAATCTCGCAGTAAAAGATATGGCACCTTGGAGAAATGACTGGTTCAAGGCCTAGGGTAGAAAATGCATAAGATGATTATGGGACATCTTTTTATACTAGAAAATGAATGCGCTATCAAAGCCTAAGAAGGATATATCACAAGGGAACAGAACCAATTTGAGGAGATTGGCCTCAAGGTGAGATAAATTGAAACTCAAAATAGTTGTAGCAGTAGTAACAATAATGGCTGCAGTTTATTGAAATACGTGGAATATATTAAAACACATGAGTTTATAATGATACTTTAAAAATGTGGAGAATATCAGGACATCAAGTCATTGTTCTGAAAATTGAGAAATAAAGGAGGAAAAAAATGATTTATCCTGCCTTTCTTCTATTAACTATATGTCAAAGTATCCAAATTAGTCAATTAAGGAAAATTCCTTTTTAGAGAAAAACCCAAAAATACTTTCTGTAAGAAGCATAGATTAAAAAAAAAAAAAATCCTGTCTTGTGGCCTTAAAAAGAGTGAAAAGCTTTAGATGAAAGTTGATGAACAACTTCATAATGGAGGGATCAGGCTGGCCTAGTCTGAACTTCATGCCCATCTTAGCACTACTAAGAGTGGCAACTAAGTTGCATGTGCCTTCTAACTGGGACAGAATAAATACACAGTACGTTTGCCTGAAGTAAATTGAACCTGAATCTAACAAGATCTAACTACCAGATTCTAGGAAAGATGGATGATAGGGGAATAAATTAAATAATGTTGTAAAGAAGCAATCAAATCCAGACTGTGACATATCCTATAGGACTTGGTGGTGTCTTTTTTTCAAAAACCATTAGTAAGAAAAAAAAAGTGAAGTGTGTATATTGCTATAAAGAGTCATCAACTAAATACAATGTATTTATTTGGTTTGGATCCTTATAAAAACAAATGAATTAAAAAAAATCCTTGGAGACAATCCAAAAACTTGAATATGTACTACATTTTAGATAAAACTATGAAATTATTATAAACGTGTTAGGTGTGAGAATGACATAGCAGTCATGTTTTTAAAAAATGTCATCAGTAGAGATGCATGCTGAAATATACATAATTGAAATGACATGATGTCTCAGATTGCCTTTAAAATATTAAAATAAGAGTTCAGGCTGGGCATAGTTGTTCATGCCTACAATCCCAGCACTTTGGGAGGCTGAAGCAGGTGGATCTCTTGAAACCAGGAGTTCGAGACCAGCCTGGTTTCAACATAGCTAAACTCCAATCTCTACTAAAAATACAAAAATTAGCCTGGCATGGTGGCACACGCTTGTGGTCCCAGATACTCAGGGAGTCTGAGTCACAAGAATTGCTTGAACCCAGGAGGCAGAGGTTGCAGTGAGCTGAGACTGTGCCACTGTACTCCAGCTTGGGTGACAGAGGCAGACTCTGTCTCAAAAAAAAAAAAAAAAAAAAGAGTTCAGTGTGGAGAGAGAGAGGAAACAGCAATGGCAAAACTAATAATTGTCAAAGATATGGTACATGAGGATTAATTATATCATTCTCTCTGCTTTTGTGAATCTTTGAAAATGTTCTATTACAATAATCTTAAACCATGTACAGAAAATTGCGAACATTTGAATCTTTTGGCTTGTCTTCACATCGTTAAAGGTAATGTAAAATTGGTTATCACCTGAAGTTTTTAAGTGGTAAATCATCTATTTGGTTGGTTTTTGAGGCACCAAATAATCCAAATTGAATGCTAGATAAATTTTCTGCTCTTCTTATTCATGGGGTTTCATGCAAAATAGATTAAATTAGATATTCCTGTAATCATTTGTTATTTAAAATGTAAACATATACAAAGATAGCAAGAACTTTCTTTGTATAAAGCAAAGACAGCAATGAACTCCCATTTATCCATTACCCAATTTCAACAGTTATCAACACACAGCTCATCTTGGGACATCTGTGTGCCTAACTATTTAACCCAACTAGCTTATTTTGAAGTAAGTCTCTGACTACTGCATTTCTTCTATAACATGTTTGGTGTGCTCTTCTAATCAAAACCATAATGACTTGTTTTAATCTGGTGATTCTTGCATCTTAAAAAATAACTTCTTAATATTAGCAAATACCCAATTACTGCTCAAATTCTTTAAATTATCTGATGTTTCCTTACACATGTACGTTTCAATCAAGAACCAAACAAGGTCCACAATTGCATTTAGGTGATATATTGCTAAAATATTTTTTAATCCATAGGTTTCACTTCCCTCTATCTTTCTCTCCCATTTGTTGTGAAAATTTCAAATCTACAAAACAAAAATTTAAATGACAATGAATAATTGTAAAACTTTTACTGGGATTTATCAACTGTGTCCGAAAACCAGAAATCTCTCTCCTCTGTTTCTCTGAGCATACAAATATTTTGCTGAATCATTTGAAAATAAGTAGTGAACATGCTGACACTTCAGTCCTAAAGTCCTGGACTTGAATTCTTCTACAAGAGCAAGTCTGTCGTCCTGTATAACCACAATATCATTCTCACACTTCAGAAATTCAACATTGATATACTACTCTGTCTAATATAATTCTTCATTCAAATTTCTTTCATTATAACAATAGTGTCTTCTATAGTGTTTTATTTTCTCTTTTGATCCAAAGTCAAAGACCACATATTGTGTTTAGTTACCTCTTTTATCTCCAAAAATTCCTCGTTCTTATTTTTTTGTTCTTTTGCAACATTTACATTTTTTTTTCAAGAGGCAAAGCCAGTTGTTCTGTAAAATATCCCACCTATTGGATATGTTTGCTTTTGAGTATGTCCAGGTGAAATATTGTTGGTGGCAATACTACACAGATGATTTGCATGATGCTTAATAAATCACATCAGGAAGCACGTCAATTCAGTTTATACCATCATTGGAATTTTAATTTTGGCCCCTTGGTGAAGGTGGTGTCCACCAGTTTTCTCCATTGTAAAAGTCCTTCTGCAGTTAATAAGTCATCTATAATTTGACACTTCGAGATTATGTCACCATTCTATTTCCCAAAAATCTTTCACTCAAAACTTTGGCAGCCACCGATGAGTCTGGATTGAATCAATTTTTCACATGAGTATTTGCAAAGTGTAGGTAAACCTTTACATAAATATGTGTGTGTGTGTGTGTGTGTGTGTGTGTGTGTGTGTATTTTTTTTTTTTTTTTTGAGACAGAGTCTTGCTCAGTTGCCCAGGCTGGAGTGCAGTGGTGCACTCTCTGCTCACTGCAAGCTCTGCCTCCCAGGTTCACGCCATTCTCCTGCCTCAGCCTCCTGAGTAGCTAGGAGTACACCCACCTGCCACCACACCCAGCTAATTTTTTTTTGTATTTTTAGTAGAGGTGGGGTGTCACCATGTTAGCCAGGATGGTCTCTATCCTGACCTCATGATCCACCCTCCTTGGCCTCCCAAAGTGCTGGGATTATAGGTGTGAGCTACCGCGCCTGGCCAGAAAATATTTTTAAATATTTTCATTTGTTTTCAAATAACAAATGGATAGTCTCTGAAATTTAGAAGTGTCATAAATATTATTAGATGATTTTTAAAATTTAGTGAGATTATTTTGTTCAATATAAGCCTACAAAGCAATTTTATGACCGAAGAAAACATATAAAAAGGTTAAAACTCAAATGCCAGAAACAAGCAGACTTGATGGAAATGAGTGATGTAGGCAGAGAGAAAGCTGTATGGACTCGCGGTGGACTCCAAGTGTAGGCAGCGGGTGAGGAGTGAGGCATGGAGGCAGCTCCTGCTTAACTCCAGCCAACTATGACCATGAACTGTCAGACAATATAGTTCTTAAGAGAATTAAATAACAGATGTTAATGAATAACCAATTTAGAACACGTATAATATACCCTGAGCTATGAACAACTGCGTAAGATACTTTCATTAATATTTGTACACAAGAGATACCTTTTCTCCTAAGGAGGGATTAAATTCTGAACATTTTCTGAGGGTTTTTAGCTTGAAAAAGAAGGACAGGTTTCCTACCACGGTGAACTTACAGTCTAGCAGAGAAGGCAATTCGACAAGCCATTACAAGAGTATTAAAAGTTTTATGAGATGTAAAACAAGTTTAGTTCATCAAAATAGCCTACCATGAAGGCAAACGTTCAAACTGAGATTTTAAAAGTGAATGTGTATTAAGAAGGTAAAGAAGAGAAAAGTATTGCTTGGGATAAAGGAAACTACTCAAGGCATTGAGACAAGAGGAGAGAACATTTTAGTCACTGAAAGAAATCCAAGAAAATTGCATTCTGAAATATAAGACAATAATCTTGCCCAAAGCGAGGCCACAAAAGTAGAATAACCCAATGTTCAGTTAACTCCTCTTCTTTTGGAAGCGATGTCTTGGGAAGTCACCTACTTAATTCAGTGATGCAACCTCTGTATGATGGATAGATTCGAGAAGATTAATGAAGGAAGCCAAGAAATCATGAATTGGCTGTTGCTTTATGTTAGGGTAGAAGGAGTGACACTGGGAATGGAAAGAAGAGAAAGTGTTTAAGATATACCTAGTAGGTAGAATTGGTATGCTTGAGGGATAAATTAAGTATAGTGATAGCCAGACAGAGGAGAGAAAGAAGGCTCAGTGATGACTCCCAAGTCTGCTTTAATGACTGGGCTTCCACTGATAAAGGGACAGGTCTGTAGGGGAAGAAGTTGAGCTCATGTTGAGTTTGAAGTGCCTGAGTGACATGCTTCTGGAGACAAATAAATGGCAGTTACTGCATGATTCTGGAGCTTATGAGAAAAGACTGGATTAGAGAGAGAAGTTTTGGAGATTTCAGCATGTAATTGATGGCCTTTCATCTCCAAAACAGTAATTAAATTAAAGTAAGTGGTTTCAGATAATCATTCATAGACAAAAAGATGTGCATATGTTTTTTAACAGCAGTTGTTTTTCTCACAGCAGGAATCCCAGCTCCAGTATATTTTGGAGTTTTGATTGATACTTCATGCCTCAAATGGGGATTTAAAAGATGTGGAAGTAGAGGATCATGCAGATTATATGATTCAAATGTCTTCAGGTACCAAATCAAAAGCATTCCCGCATCTCACTGCTACAACATCCCAGATTTACACAATGCCACTGACACTAACAAGTTTTCATGTCATTTCACTGCTTGTAAGGTAAAGAATAGTCTAATCAAAAAGTGTGATCTGTAATCATAGAATAATTATATTATTATTTGATTAGATCTTTGATTTTTGTCCCTATTCATTACCTTGACTCCCATTTTAAATGAGTAATCATTTTTAAAATATGACAAAAGTGTCCAGAATAGAGTAGAATTTTGAAAGTTTATGCACACAAATGGACAAGTATTTCCCTGAAATTCAGAGGCATTTAAATTTAGGTCACATTTTGGGTTTGATTTTATTCTTTTTCAAACTGAGCCAAACTGTACCACTTACGTCAGATATAATCCCCCTGGGCAAGAGTTGGATTTGGCTCTAAATCTGTCCGGCTTTTATTGCCAAACTGATGTTCAATTATTCTCGTACTTGAAATGCACAAAAGTAAAAGGTTTTCTCTGTGTGGGTGAGTGTATATGGGGGTTGGGTGGCATGGCTTTTTCACTATGGTATCATTCAGTTCAGCTCATCAAACATTTAGTTCCTTATTGCTTAAAGCAATGCTTCAATGGCTTAAAAGCAAGAAAGATTGTTTAAACGACTTACAAGCTGTGCATTTTCTAGAGAAATAAACTTGGTACTGAACCATCTTAGTCGGATGTGAATTGGGTACACCATTTCAAATAAATTTGTTTGAGTTAATAGGTTTTGATGGTATGCGTGAAATTCATTTTGGTTTTTGAAAGGGACCCAATCTGTGAGTATAATTTAGGATTTCCTCACATTTTTGCTAAGGCTGTATTAACTGTAATGTAGAGACAATGCAACTCAATCAGAGATTGAGAGTATGTTTTCAAGGTAACCAGAATGAGACATACAACCTGCCCTTCCATACCTTAGCATCTTCTGACAAAGCATAGAACTATAGGTTTCTCATGAAATAAACCAATTTAAATAACTGGTTTATTCTGAAATCACTCTGCTTTACTCAGAGCTCCAATTCCCCTCAGAATTGCTTCATGCAAGTTTTCCAAAGAAATGAAGCTGGGAAAGGTCTGAGGATAGGGTAGCCACATAATTTATCATTCAAAACTGGGTACTTTTGAATGTGAAAAGGAGCACTATTAAAATTACACTGGGCCAACACCAGCATAAACTGGGGCTGTTCTAGGCAAACAGGGATATGGTTACCTGGTCTAAGGAAATAATTTACAGAAAGGATAAAACTGATTAAGTAATTAGTAGTAACTGAAAATGATGGTGCTACTAAGACATTACTTTATTTTATAAACTGCCTTCAATGGTCTGTCAGTATTCATAAAATAGTCTTTTATATAAACCACCAAATCTACATTCTTAAAGAAAACCATCAGAATGATATTATTACCTACCTTTTAAAATTTCTCTGAAGTTGGGTAGTTGCAATAATTCTAACAGAGATTCTCTCTTCTTCTAGACATATATATCTGGGACTAACTGTGATACTGGGCACAGTGTCAATTTTCCTAAGCATTGCAGTACTTTTCATTTTAAAGAAAAATTATGTTTCAAAACACAGAAGTTTTATAACGAAGAAAGAAAGAACAATGGTGTCTACAAGATTCCAAAAGGAAAATTGCAGTACAAGTGATCATCTGCTACAACCCAAATACTGGCCAGGCAAGGAAACTCAACTTTAGAAACATGATAACCGGAAGTCATGTGTTCTAATTGGTGGACATTTTGCAAACAAATAAATTGTAATCAAAAGAGCTCTAAATTTGTAATTTCTTTCACCTTTCAAAAAATGTCTACTTTGTTTTTGACCCTAGGCATTAGATAATATAACTGATAACAAATATACTGAAACATATTATGGAAGATGCAGATGATAAAACTAATTTTGAACTTTTTAATTTATATGAATTTTTATATCATTTACTTATTTCACTTTATTTTGCCTTGTGCTTATTGATATATATTAGCTGTACTTTTAGAAGAACAATTGTCTCTATTGTCACACATGGTTATATTTAAAGTAATTTCTGAACTATGTCACATGTCTAGAGTAAGAAAATACTGCTAAAAATTAACTCATACCTTGGGCTCCTTCAAGTATTACTTCTATAGTATTTTCTCCCATAGCTGTCTTCATCTGTGTATTTTAATAATGAACTTAGGATGGAGCAGAACATGGAGGGGAAGATTTCATTTTAAGCGTCTCCTTTTCTTTGAAATACAATAATTTATATAGAAATGTATAGCAGCAAATTATAGGGGATTAGAATTTTGAATTAATAGCTCTCCTACTATTCATTTACATGTGCTTTTTGTGTGGCGCTATAAGTGACTACGGTTGTAAAGTAATAAAATTGATGTTAACATGCCTTATTGTTCTTTTATGAACTCAGTGAATTTAAAACTATTGTTAAATATAATGCTGCCCCTACTTTAATATATGTAAGCAACTTCCTACTTATATACATGACGTGTTCCTAAAACATGTTTGAAAGGTGAATTTCTGAACGTCTACAACAAATGTAGGTGTTACAACAGGAATAGAGAGTGATGGATGAGTGATGGGAAGTCTGAGTGTGGTACATTTGGTGCTCCACCTGCCCACATCACAGGGCCTAGGGACTCCTGCGCAGGGAGTTGCCACTGGGACAGCTTGCCAGATAGCTCTGTTTCTCTGCAACTGAAAAAGTCAAGCCAAGAGTTTCTTTTTCTTTTTCTTTTTTTAAGACAGAGTCTTGCTCTGTCGCTCAGGCTAGAGTGCAGAGGCGCAATCTCGGCTCACTGCAGGCTCCGCCTCCCGGGTTCCCGCCATTCTTCTGCCTCAGCTTCCTGAGTAGATGAGACTACAGGCGCCCGCCACCAAGCCCGGTTAATTTTTTTGTATTTTTAGTAGAGACGGGGTTTCACCGTGTTAGCCATGATGGTCTGGACTTTCTGACCTCGTGATCCGCCCACCTCGGCCTCCCAAAGTGCTGAAATTACAGACGTGAGCCACCGCGCCCGGCCAAGAGTTTCTTCTTTCCTGACTTCCTGGTGCTCTTCTGATAGGGGTTGGTAGGTTCAACAGTCAAAAATCTTTAATCTTTAGCTCTATTATGTACTATATGTTGCCTCCTCCACCATAGCTGTAAAGAAAGGCTTAATCCTTCCAAGAAAAGCAGACTTAAGACAGAGACCACCCTAGTGAGGTATCCTGTTCAGCTACTACTGGCTCACCACGCAATTCTGTCCACATTCTGTTAGTCCGGTACAATCCGGAGAAGACTAGATGAAAGGAAAAGTTGGATTAGAAAAGATAACCTGAAGGTCACTGCAGCCTAAGTGAGGCCACAGAGTCCTTCAAATGCACAGGAGGACCCTTACTTACTCAGGAGATTTTCAAGGTTACAATGGGAACCCATAATTCTACTAAGTACCAGCCACACCAAAAACTGTGTTACTGAATCTGTATAGCACTCTTAGTATCTGAATCCCCGTTTTACAATGAAACAGGCTAAGAGAGGTTAGATACATTGCTTAACCTTGGAGGGGCACAGGGAGGATTAAAACCAGGTTGAGGCCGGGCGCGGTGGCTCAAGTCTGTAATCCCAGCACTTTGGGAGGCCAAGACGGGCGGATCACGAGGTCAGAAGATCGAGACCATCCTGGCTAACATGGTGAAACCCCGTCTCTACTGAAAAATAATACAAAAAAAAAAAAAAAAAAAAATAGCTGGGCGAGGTGGCGGGCGCCTATAGTCCTAGCTACTTGGGAGGCTGAGGCAGAAGAATGGCGTAAACCCGGGAAGCGGAGCTTGCAGTGAGCTGAGATCCGGCCACTGCACTCCAGCCTGGGCGACAGAGCAAGACTCCGTCTCAAAAACAAACAAACAAACAAACAAACAAACAAACAAAAAAAAACAGGTTGAATCTGAAGTTATCTTTCCACCATACCAACATGACCCTATAATGTTACACTAAACTGCTACTGTCATTTGTAATGTCTCTGCATTATTTTATTTCACTGAATCAGTTTGCTCCTATAGTTGTCTTCATTGCGTATTTCAGTACCATGCAGGTCATCAACAACTACTATAAACCACACAAATAATTTCTTTAGCATATTGTTTTCTCCAAATGTTGTTGATTTATATTTTGAAATACTGTAGTGCTAACAAAGAAGCCCAAAACATTTAAGTCTGATGATCAAAGATAATCCTTTAGAATTATAGAAACTTGGAATTGCAACACAATTTTAGTAGCCTTTAGAACAATCAGCACAAGTCAACAACACTCCAACCACAGCAGTCTGTTTGAGGCATTTCTGGAAGCCTAAATTCAATAAGAAGGCCCAGCTCAAAAATATGGCGGCCTCATTCACATTGCCCCATTATACAGCCTTCCAATTCCTGAGCTCAACCGATGCACATGCTTCAGTCTCCCCAGTAGCTAGGACTAGGACTACAGGTGCAAGCCACTGCTCCTTCAGGTGAAGTGATCGTACAGTACAACCAAAATCATGATTTATGCAAGATTAGTATTTGCGAGATTTATACAGTATTTGCAAGATTCATACAAGATTAGTATAAATCTTGCAAATACTAATGGGAAAAAAGGAGATGGAAAATTTGGAATTGGAGAAAGAAGGAAATGTTCTCTAAATGTATATTAACTTTGTCAATTTATTTGAATTGGTGATGTTCAATTGTTTTATATTTTGCATTTTTGAAAATAAAGACTTTTAAATTTTTATTTACACTTTCGTTTCCAGCAGGCCTACTTCAGACCTGCTGCTCCCCTGCTAGCTTATGAGCAAGAATCCTTTTTGTCATCCCTGTATGAATCTTACCCATATAAATATTTACTGAATGGGTGAGTGAGTACACTTGCCAAGAGTTTTCTTTGTAGAGATGTAATTAAACTTCAAAGTCTTAATCCTGCCTCCTACATCCTCATTATTTTTCAAGGCTTTTTGTCACAATACCTTGAAAAATAACTTCTTTGCGAGTAAATTTCCAAACAGAATAGTTTCCAATTTATTCTTGAATAACTTGAAAAATAAAAAACAACACAAAGGATGAATAAACAATGATCTCTTTATGAAAGAACTGAAGGTCAGTTTAAAGGAAGCATATTTTTATGCACAACCATTAATTTTACAGTGGAATTACACATATTAAACTCAGCTGTATAACAAATGAGGGTATCATTTAGCAGGAAATTGAATTTACTAAGAGGAACGCTCATATTTTAGATAAGTAAACTCATTTGACAGAGGTAAGCAGACTTGTTATGCCTCAGAAAGCACGATTAGTTTTTTTTTTTTTTTTTTTTCCAACAAACCAAGCTCCATTTCAGAAGTCAAGGAAATTCCCTCAGTTCCAAGACCAAACTTTTGAGGTAGAGCTGTAATTGATGTGTAGGATCCCACAATTGCTCCAAGTTTAATGGGCAACATTATTCTCTTATTCTGCAGCCATGGGCCCTAGAGGTGACCAGCATCCCCACTGAACATCTGATTCACTATAACCTGCGGACAGGTAAAGCTCCAGCAATGTCATTTTATAGGGGGAGTGACTTAAATTGGATTAAATTACTTTCCCAATGTGGGTGTGTGAAAGCCAATACTGGGTTCTTTCATTACATCATGAATGTAATGTAATTACTACTAGATTCCTACTACAAACAAAGAACAAACATTCTGAAACCTCTAAAAACTGCTGGACCATTAGTATTTATAGAATTTATAGTATTTATAGAATTTACACTTAAATATTACATACCTCTACCTATACTTGTACATAGAGATTCAAGAGATAAATTGACATATACTTGAGACATATACTTGAGAATTGACACATACTTGATAATAACATATTCACTATTATATTAAATGAAATAATTTATATTAAGTACCGTCTGTATGTGTGCTAAATGCCTTAGACATTCTCAGTTTTAAAGATTAGAATAGCTTTATGTGTAAGGTATTATTACTGACATTTTCAGAGAAACAAACTGAGGCTTAAAGAGTTAGTGGTTTGTCCAAAGCCAATCAGTTTTAGCAGTTGGTAGAGCCAAGATTTAAACTGAAGGTTATCAGGTTCAGAAAGCCATGTTGTGCCTTCATTAATCTATACCCTAAATCACTGACTTTCACTAACTCTGCTAAAAATCAAAATTTGGACATCACAATTAGAAAAGTTTTAACACACTAAAACATATACATGGTTTAAAAAATGAAAAAAATTTGAAAAGAGAAGTAATAGCCCTCTACACCACCTTGACTTCTATTCCTCAAAGGCAACAACTAATTACTCACTAGTTTAGGTTGTGGGCTTTTCTTTTCCGGTTTTTTTTTTTTTTTTTTTTTGAGACAGAGTCTTGCTCAGTCGCCCAGTCTGGAGTGCAGTGGCGTGATCTCGGCTCACTGCAAGCTCCGCCTCCTGGGTTCCTGCGATTCTCCTGCCTCAGCCTCCCAAGTAGCTGGGACTACAAGTGCCCGCCACCACCCCCGGCTAATTTTTTGCATTTTTAGTAGAGACGGGGTTTCACCGTGTTAGCCAGGATGGTCTTGATCTCCTGACCTCGTGATCCGCCCGCCTCGGCCTCCCAAAGTGCTGAGATTACAAGGATGAGCCACTGTGCTGGCCAAAAATTTAGATTTAAAAAAAAATAATTTTAGCTTTATAAACTTGGAGCATCCAAACTTAGTATTTCTTATTATGTTGCTTCTTTATTTCTAATTTGGTGTATTGAGTTTGTCTTTTGTGCATTATGCTTGTCAATTACTTATTTCATTGAATTTTTCAAAGAAATGGATTTTACATTGTTTTCCTGCTACCTAATTGATTAATTTTTTGTTTAATTTTGTTACCTTCTTTCTTCTATTTTCTTTAGACATACTTTTAAAAATATTTTCCTAAATGATTGATTTGTAGGCTTGTAACTGTATTCTCTAGTAATTCAAACATTAATTTGCTGCAATGTACAGCTTTATGATTCATAAGGTTGAACATTGCTGTAGCAGCAATGATGTTTCTTGAATTGTTTACAAATGCGTTCTTGATTTTTTATTTGATTCAAAATTTCTATTTACTCTAGAAGGAGAATATTTAAAAATTTTCTTGTGCTTGGATATTTTAATTTAAATTTGCCTTTTAAAATTATCAATTTGTAAAAATGTTTTGGATTTTGAAGAAAAAGTATGTTCTCTTATCATAGAGGAAAATAATGGAAATATATCAAATCTAATTATACTATTTGCATATTTGGTACTTATATTCTTTTCTGTTTTCTCTCTCAAGGCTTGAGAGTAGTAATATGCTAAAATTTTCCAATATAATAGAGTTTTTGTGAATTGTTGCCATTAAAAAGTTATTTTTATTTGTAGAATTTAATGTTATGTCTTATAACTATCATATTATGTATAGATTTGATTTTAAAAACTTGTTATTCTTAATTTTTTAAATTCTATTTTAATATTAATATTGCCATTTCTGCTGTTTTATTGATTGATGTATCTTTGGTCTTCCCTTTCTAAATTTTTCTGTGTTTTGTTTACGGTTAGTTATTTTTTAACAACCAGAAATTGGATTTTATCTTTACTTTATCCAACATTGTCTCTATTATTAAAGAAGTTTAATTGTCATATAGATGTTTGCCTTTACTTCTGTTTTATTGTTTATTACTTTTTAAATGTTTCCTTATGGTTTTTCTTTTATTCTTTCATATGCTAAATGTACTATATTATTACTTTTTATTTTTTTGCTAGAAATATGGAAGTATTTTAGCAAACTGAAAATTATTTTGTAATTAATGACTCACAAATTATAATAATCTATCTTAACAATAACTATCTCTACTTAGAAATACCAAGAATTGAATAATAAATAGTATTGATTCCCTTTGTATAAGATTAAAAGTCTTAAGTATTTTGCTTCCTGTCTCCTTTTTTACCCACAATGCCAAGATTTTTTGCTAACATAATCAAGAATCTAAGAACTAAATTATTAATAAATTATTTCTACTTTATATGTTTTCTATTGGCTATATAAACAAATCTACAAAGAATATTTTATGCATTTACTTTTTTTCCTATCTTCATTTATTTCTTTAAAATGGATTCCTGGAGACAATGTTTCAAACAGATTAACCAACAGCATTCAAGAAAGGAATGGTAATAGAGTATAACACAAACAGCATTTAAAAGATTAGCTTCTCCTAAACTTTCACCAAGTTACTGATTTATAAGTTAAAAATAGCATTTCAATGTTTTACTTTTCATGTATTTGCATGAAAATACATGAAATTGTGTATTTTCACAAATACACAATTTGTGAATAGTGAGTTTGAACTTTTATTAGTGCACTGGTCATATCTACTTTTTTAATAAATAAGTTCACTGTCTTTTAAAATATTTTTATTTGGGTATTTATCTTATCAATGATATTAGCCTTTGGCAGGTCCCATGTATCATAATGATGTTTTCCAATTTGAAGTCTTAATTTAAAATTTTGTTTTATGTAATTTTGACTCACAGTTTTTAAAAATGTTTGTATAATTTTATATCTCCTTTTTCAACAGATTTTATATTTGCATGTGTGCTTAAAATTGTTTTCTTACCTTAAGATGGATAATTACCTACATTTATCTACATTTTATGATATAGTTTCTAAAATTAAGATGTTTAATACACATGAATTTATTTTGACATTCTATTTTGAAATAAGGAAACATTATTTGGATAATGGTTGGCCACTTGTCCCAGATCTGATTATTGAAAAATCCTTGTTTTCTATGCTTAAGAACTACTATATTATCAGTGTTTGGAGACTTACGAATCTCATTAATATGCCTATTTCCGACCATGATTATACCATATAAGAATTACGTATGTAAGTTATAAAAATACATTTTGATTTCTGGCAGCTCGTATCCTCCTTTGAATGATTCAAAAGTTTCTTAAATATATTCATTCATATTTATTTCTTCTGGATATATTCAAGATTATTTTTTCAGGTTCTAATAGTACCAAGGTTGGGCGTGGTTGCTCATGTCTGTAATTCTAACATTTTGTGAGGCTGAGGTGGGAGGATCAATCACTTAAGGCCAGGAGTTCGAGGTTACAGTGTGCTATAATCATGCCATTGCACTCTAGACTGGGCAACAGAGCAGGACCCTGTCTCTTTTTTAAAAAAGTTTCCAGCCGGGGGCGGTGGCTCATGCCTGTAATCCCAGCACTTTGAGAGGCCAACAAGGGCGGATCACAAGGTTAAGAGATCAAGACCATCCAGGCCAATATGGTGAAACCCTATCTCTACTAAAAATACAAAAGTTAGCTGGGTGTAGTGCCTATAGTCCCAGCTGCTTGGGTGGCTGAGGTAGGAGAATCATTCGAACCGGGAGGCAGAGGTTGCAGTGAGTCAAGATTGCGCCACTGCACCCCAGCCTGGTGACAGAGCAAGACTACGTCTCAAAAAAGAAAAGAAAAAAAGACAGAAAAAATATTCCTAGGAAGCAGAAACCAAAGACATGCAGTAGTAGCTATGTTTATGTAAGACAAAAAGACTTTAAGCAAAAATAAAATAAAATAAAAATATAAAAGGAAAAAAATATAAAAGGAAACAAAAATGGTCATTATTTTATAATAAAGGGCTCGATTCAGCAAGAGAATATACTAATCATAAATATATATGCCCCCAACAGTAGAACACCCAGATATATAAATATTATTACAGCTAAAAAGAGAGACAGACCTCAATGCAGTAATAGCTGGACACTTCAATAACCCACTTTAAGCAATTCGATAGATCATCTAGACAGAAATTTGACTAGGAAACATCAGGCTTAATCTCCACTACCGACCCAATGGACCTGACAGACATTTAAAGAACATTATTTCCAACAGCTGCTGAATACACATTATTCTCATTAGCATATGAAACATTCTCTAGGATAGACTATATGAAACATTCTCTAGGGTAGACTATATGGTAGGCCATCAAACAAGTTTCAACATACTTTTAAAAATCAAAATTTTATCAAGTATGTTCTCAGGACATAATGAACTAGAAGTGTAAATTAATAGCAACAGGAAGTTTAGAAACTGTACAAACACATGTAAATTAAGAAACATCCTCCTGACTGATCATTAGGTCAGTGAAGAAATTAAGAAGAAAATTTAAAACAAGTTATTGAAAGAAAAATGAAAACACAACATACAAAAATCTATGAGATACAGCAAAAGCAGTGCTAAGACAGGTCAACTTATAGCAATTAATAAATAACAGCTATTTTTCACACTGTTATAAAGAAATAAAAGGAATTCTTCTCACAGTATTTCAAAAAACATTGATGAGGGAATTCCTACTGAGTAATTCTATAAGGCTAGCATTACTCACATTTGAAAACCACACAGGAGCACAAAAAACAACAAAAACAAACTACACAGAACTATCCCTGATGAACATAGACAAAAAAGTCTTTAACAAAATACTTGTCCATTGAATTCAAAAACCCATCAAAAAGATAACACACCATAATCATGTCGGATTTGTCCCAGAGATGCAAGGATGATTCAACATATGCAAATCAATAATTGTGATACATCACATCAACAGAACAAAAAACAAAAACTATATGATCATCTCAATAGATGCAGAAAAGTATTTGATAAAATTAAACATCCCTCTCATGATAAAACCTCAACAAATTAGGCATTGAAGGAACGTATTTCAGTATAATAAATGCCATATATGACAAACCCAGAGCTAACATCATACAGAATGGAGAATAGCAGAAAGCCTTTCATCTAAGAACTGGAAGATAAGAATGTCTAATTTCAAGACTCCCATTCAATATAGTAATGACTGGAAGTTCTAACCAGAGCAGTTAGGAAAGAAAATGAAATAAAAGACATGAAAATACAAAAAGAGGAAGTCAAATGATCACTCTTTGCAGATGGCATGATCTGATATATAGAAAACCCTAAAGGTTCCACAAAAAACTCTTATAACTGATAAAACAAATTTACTAAAGTTCCTAGGCATAAAATCAACATGCAAAAGTCAGTAGCATTTGTATATATCAGGAACAAACTAGCTGGAAAATAAATCAAGACTACAACTACATTTACAATTGCTACAACAACAACAAAAGATAACTACTCTAGAAATAAATGTAACCATGGAGGTAAAGACCTCTTCAAAGAAAACCACAAAAGAAATGAAGAGGATACAAATGGAAATACATCCCAAGGCTTAATATTGGACATTACTATCCAATTCAATCTACAGATCCAATGTAATCCCTAAACAACATTCTTCATAGAGATAGGAAAAGATTCTAAAATTCCTGTGGCACCACTAAAGATACCACATAACCAAAGCAAGCCTGAGCAAAAAGAGCAGAGCTGAGGCACCACACTACTTGACTTCAAATTATACTACAAAGCTATAGTAGTCAAAACAGCATGGTATTATAAAAAACAGACACATAAGCCAATGAAACAGAATAGAGAATCTATAAATAAACCCACATCGTTACAGCCAACTGATTTTTGAGTGCCAAGAACATACACTGTGGAAACAGCACCCTTCAACAAATGGTAATGGTAAAACTGGATTTCCCATATACAGAAGAATAAAACTAGACCCAATTTTCTCACCATATACAAAAATCAACACAAAATGTATTAAAGACTTAACTTAAATATAAGACCCAAAGCTATAAAACATCTTCAAGGAAATGTAGAGGAAGTGCTTCAGGACATTGCTCTAGGCAATGATTTTATGGCTAAAACTTCAAAAACACAAAACAACAAAAGGAAAGACAGACAAGAGGCACAAACTAGACTATATTAAACTAAAAAGATTCTCTGCAGCAAAAGAAACAATCAACAGGGTGAAGAAAAAAATCTATAGAATGGAAAAAATATTTGCAAACTATTGATCCAACAAGGGACTAATATCCAGAATACACAAGAAATCCAAACAACTCAACAGTAATAAAAAGAACAACAACAAAAACACCATCTTACCCTGCGTGGGCTGGCTATTACTAAAAAGAAACAAAGTAAAAGATTCTGATGAGAATGCAAAGAAAAGGGAACTTTTATACACTATTAGTAGAAATGGAATATAAATTAGTATAGCTGTTATGGAAACAGTATGAAGTTTCCTCAAGAAAACTAAAACTGGAACTACCATACGATCCAGCAATTCAACTACTGGCTACTTATTCAAAGGAAACTAAGTAGTTATATCAAAGGTATACCTGTACCCCATTTTTATTGCAGCACTAAATTCAAAATAAGAAAGATATGGAATCAACCTAAGTGGCCATTAACAAACGAGTGGATGAAGAAAATGTGTATGTACACAATAGAGTAGTACTCAGTCATAAAAAGAATGAAAATCTTCCATTGGCAGCAACATGAATAGAATTAAAGGTCTTTATGGTCAGTAAAATAAGCCAGGCCAGAAAGACAAAGATCGCATGTTTTCACTCATGTGGGAGCTAGAAAAGTTGATCTCATGAAGGTAGAAAGTATATTAGTAGTTACTAGAGGCTTTTAGAAGGGTTTGCAGTGGTGGGTCTGAAGAAAGGTTGGTAAATGGTGCAAACATGCAGATATAGTATGTGTTGAATAGCACAGTGGGGCAACTATGGTTGACAATAATTTATTTTATGTTTCAAAATAACTAGTATGAAGATTTGAAATGTTCTTAACACAAAGAATGATAAATGTTTGAGGTGATGAATATCCTAAATGCTCTGATTTGATAATTACACATGATATGCATGTATGAAAACATCATATATATGCCATAAATATATACAGTTATGATGTATCAATAAAAAATATAGAAATACAACACAAGCACACACACAAAAAGAATCAACTTACCCCTTAAAATTGTGTATAGATGTTGTTTGGACTAACGGAGGCAGGATGGTGCACTTCCGGGTTCTTCTTCACCACCAACTCTTCCCCTGTGTGCGAGAATGCAGCTGACACCCGGGAAGGTGCAGATTAATCAGACATGCACCAGGTGATGACAATCTGAGGAGACCAAGATTTACCTGGTGGCACCTGCGGAGCTGCCCCCTCCCCCGACATGCCCGTGCCCCGCCTATTGCCCTTCCATTCCTAGAAAAGTCGCTCCCAGCAGATGCGCCGGGGGCGGGCTTTCTCAGCCCCCACTCGTGTTGGGACTGTATTAGAAATGCCCCCCTTCCCCCCAGCTCCGGTCCCTGAAGCTAGATGACCAAAGAATAAATTTGCAGTTTTGCTTTTAGCCTTGCCTACTCACTGGTTCTTTTGTGCCCACTCTGGTGGTCTTAGAAAAACAAATCAGTTGGTGCCGAAGACCCGGGAGGAGACCCCTCCTCAGGCCTCTAGGGATTGAGGAACCTCCTCCTGCTTCCACACCGCAGATGGACCAGGACCTGAGACCCGCTTCCCTCACTCTCACGGCCTCTCTGGGGTAAGTGCCCTTGTCTCCTCTTTACCTCCCTCGGCCAAAATCCTGCGCAGGTCCGAGGTCCATTTTGAGCCACCAAGTGGCTCAGGAGACCTGTTCAGGATGGAGACATCCGCCTGAAGGTAATCTCCACTTTGGCTTCAAGAGCCTCCAGTCTGTCTCTGCTGGTTCCAAAGGACACTTTGAAGCCAGGCAGAGATCCACTTCCATTTCCATTGTGTCCATTATGTCGGTAAAGAGGAAACAAATGGGAAACCCCCAGTCCAAATTTCTAAAGAGCACCCCCTTAGGGTGCCTCCTAGCCAATTTAAAAACCTTACAGCTTGAACAAGACCTTAGGAGGAAGCAGTTAATTTTCCTTTCCACTGTGGCGTGATCGACTTCAGCAATTTCTGCCAGCGTCTAGGCAAGTGGTCCAAAATTAATTAAGTACAAGGCTTTTGGGCCCTAAGCTCTGGTCCCTATACTCCTCCTTCTCTCCACCCCCTCCCTTCCCGCCCAGACTCCTCCTCCTCCCCCTCATCCAGACTCCTCCTTCCTCCTCCTTATCTACTAGTAATCCACTCGGTCCCATGCCTCCTTCGGGGCCCCCAACTGGCTGTCTTGAGTCCCCTATCTCTGCCCACACCCTCCTACAGTGTTAGCACCTTTTTGAGGTGGCTGGGGCGGAGGGGGTAATCAGAGTACATGTCCCTTTTTCATTGTTCCTAGCAGCGGCTTTACAGCCCAGTCGTAACCCCAGGCCAGAGAGCACACACCCCACAGACTCCAAGGCTGCAAAAAGAGCCTGCTATATAAGTGTGGCAAGGCAGGACACTATGCCAACAGGTGTCTGCAAGGTCCCCGAGCCCCAACGCAGCCTTGCTATAAGTGCAAGGCATCAGGACATTAGGCCAGTGAATGTCCTAACCTTCGTCCACCAGCTACCCCCTGCCCTGCTTGCCAGCAGGGAGCACACTGGAAGTCTGATTGCCCCACCCTGAGAACAGGTGTTGCGTCTCCACGTGACCCCCTTTCCCAGGATCCTGGGAGCTCCTTCCAGCTCCTTCATCTGGACGACGACAACTGAAGGTGCTGAGACTCGGGGACCCCCATCACCCTTGCCGAGCCGCGGGTAACTCTCCTGGTAGTGAGTAAGACAATTTTTTAATCGACAGCGAGGCTACCTATTCTGTTTTGCCGTCCTTCTCTGGACCTAGCCTTCTATCCAATATCTCTGTAGTAGGAGTAAGGGGAAAGCCATCCACTCCATGAAAAAAAAAACTCCACTCCTTAATTGCTGCCTGGCCAACAAGTACTTTGCGCACTCCTTCCTCATTCCCAGCTAAAAAGGGCCCCTACGGAAAGCAATCAGTGGAAATCAGTTTGGCTTTCCCCCACTCGCCTCAAACTTACTAAATTTTCTTAACTATCTCATACTCCCCAACCTTGCCAGGACCTTCCTTCTGGGTTTTGCCCATATTCCAACAAATGCTTCCATTCCTCATTCCTATACTAATACTGTGCCTTATTTTATTCTTCATCCATACGTCCAAATACCAACCATGGGCCCCGACCTTAACGACGCCCCTTAACAGCAGGAAGTAGCCAGACAGACCACGGGGGCCCCTTTATCACTATTATCAATAAAAGGTTGGACTGTTTGGAAGAACGGAGGCAGGATAGTGCACTTCCGGGTTCTTCTTCACCACCAACTCTTCCCCTGTGTGCCAGAATGCAGCTGACTCCCGGGAAGGTGCAGATTAATCAGGCATGCACCAGGTGATGACAATCCGAGGAGACCAAGATTTACCTGGTGGCACCTGTGGAGCGGCCCCCCCTCCCCCGACATGCCCGTGCCCGCCTATTGCCCTTCCACTCCTAGAAAAGTCGCTCCCAGCAGATGCGCCGGGGGTGGGCTTTCTCAGCCCCCACTCTTGTCCGGACTGTATTAGAAACTCCACCCGCCCCCCCCAGCTCCGGTCCCTGAAGCTAGATGACCAAAGAATAAATTTGCAGTTTTGCTTTTAGCCTTGCCTACTCGCTGGTTCTTTTGTGCCCACTCAGCTGGTCTTAGAAAAACAAATCAGATGTCACAAAATAGAAGGTAAAAATTGTTTTTTTAAAAAATGTATTTTTAATTTTTGTGGGTAAATAGTAGTTAGATATATTTATGGGGTAAATGAGATATTTTGGTACAGGCATACAATGCATGATAATCACATCGTGGAAAATGGAATAGCTGTCCTCTCTAACATTTATCCTGTGTGTTAACAAACAATCTATTCGTTATTTAAAAATGTACAATTAAATTATTATTGACTACAGACCCCTGTTGTGCTATCAAACACTAGGTCTTCTTCATTCTTTTATTTTTTTCCTACCATTAAACATTGCCACCTCATTCCTTCCCTCCCCCTTCCCCACCAACTTTTGATAACCATCCTTCTATTCTCTATCTCCATCAATTCAAATGGTTTTGATGTTTTAGGTCCTAAAGATATATGAGAAGACGTGATATTTGTCTTTCTGTGCCTAGCTTATTTCACATAATATAATGACTTTCAGTTTCATCCATGTTATTGCAAATGATAGGATCTCATTATTTTTGTATTCTTTTGAATAGCAGTCCACTGTGTATAAGTACCACATTTGTTTAATCCATTCATTGGCTGATGGACACTTGGGTTGCTTCCAAATCTTGGGTGTTGTTAACAGTGCTACAACAAATGTGGGAATACAGATATCTCTTCTATATACTTTCTTTGGGGGTATAACAGGCCAAACAGTGAGATTACTGGGTTATATGTTAACTCTATTTTTAGTATTTCAAGGAACTGCCAATCTGTTCTCCATAGTGTTTATACTAATTTACAGTTTCACCAATAGTGCATGAGGGTTCCCTTTTCTCCACATCCTCACTGGCATTTGTTATTGCCTGACTTTTCAATAAAAGCCATTTTAATGGGGGTGAGTTGATATCTCATTGTAGTTTTGATCTGCATTTCTCTGATGATCAGTGATGTTGAGCACCTTTTCATATACCTGTGTGCCATTTGTATGTCTTCTTTTGAGAAATGTCTATTCAAATCTGCCTATTTGTAAAACAAATTACTAGATTTTTTCCTATAGAGTTATTTGATCTCCTTATATATTCTATTAATCCCTTGTCAGATGAGTATCTTGCAAATAGCTTCTCTCATTCTGTGGGCTGACTGTTCACGTTGTTGTTTCCTTTGATGTGCAGTTTTGAACTTGATGTATTCACATTTGTCCATTTTTGCTTTTGTTTTCTGTGCTTGAGGGATACTACTCAAGAAATTTTTGACCAGACCAATGTCCCAGAGAGTTTCCCACTGTTTTCTGTTCTTAGTTTTGTAGTATAAGGTCTTAGATTTAAATCTTTAATCCATTTTGATTTTATATTTGCATAAGGAGGGAGATGGAGATCCAGTTTCATTCTTTTGCATATGGATATCCAGGTTTCCCAGCACAGTTTATTGAAAAGACTGTCTTTTCCCCATTGTATTTCCATGGCATCTGATGTGCTTTGGCTCTGTGTCTCCACCCAAATCACATCTTGTAGTTCCCATAATTCCTACATGTTGTGGAAGGAACCCAGTGGGAAATGACTGAATCATGGGGAAGGGTCTGTGCCCTGCTATGCTTGTGATGGTGAATGAGTTTCATGAGATCTGATGGTTTTTAAAACAGAGTTTCCCTACAAAAGCTCTCTCTTTTTGTCTGTCACCATCCATCTAAGATGTGACTTGCTTTTCCTTGCCTTCCAACATGATTATGAAACCTCCCCAGCCATGTGGAATTGTAAGTTCATTAAACCCCTTTTCCTGTATGAATTTCCAAGTTTCAGGTATGTCTTTGTCAGCAGTATGAAACGGACTAATACAGTAAGATGTACCAGTAGAGTGGGGTGCTGCCGAAAAGATACCAGAATATGTGGAAGTGACATTGGAACTGGATAACAGGCAGAGGATGGAACAGTTTGGAGGGCTCAGAATAAGACAGGAAAAGGTGGGAAAGTTTGGAACACTCTAGACCCTTCTTGAATGGCTTTGACCGAAGTGCTGATAATGAAATGGACAGTGAAATTCAGGCTGAGGTGGTCTCAAATGGAGATGAGGAACTTCTTGGGAACTGGAGCAAAAGTGACTCTTGTTATGTTTTAACAAAGAGACTGGTGGCATTTTGCTCCTGCCCTAGAGATTTGTACAACTTTGAACTTGAGAGAGATGATTTAGGGTATCTGGCAGAGAAATTTCTAAGCAGCAAAGCATTCAATAGGTGACTGGGGTGTTGTTAAAGGCATTCAGTTTCAAAAGGGAAACAGAGCATAAAAGTTCAGAAAACGTGCAGCCTGACAATGCAGTAGAAAAGAAAATTCCATTTTCTGAGAAGAAATTCAAGCCAGCTGCAGAAATTTGCATAAGTAATGAGGAGCCAAATGTTTATCTCAAAAAAAAAAAAAAAAATGGGGAAATGTCTCAAGGGCATGTCAGAGACCTTTGTGGTAGCTCCTCCCATCACAGGCCCAGAGACCTAAGAAGAAAAAATTGTTTCATGGGCTGGGCCCAGGGCATCCCTGCTGTGTGCAGTTCAGGGACTTCGTGCCTTATACTCCAGATGCTCCAGCCGTGACTAAAGAGGCCAAGGGATAGCTTAGGCCATGGCTTCAGAGGGTGTGAGTGCAATCCCCAAGCCTTGGCAGCTTTCACATGATATTGAGTCTGCAGGTGTACAGAAGTCAAGAATTGGGGATTGGGAACCTGCCTAGATTTCAAAAGATGTATGGAAACACCTGGATGTCCATGCAGAAGTTTGCTGCAGGGGTAGGGCCCTCATGGAGAACTTTTGCTAGGGCAGTGTGAAAAGAAAATGTAGGGTTGGAGTCCTCACACAGAGTCCCTACTGAGACACCACCTAGTAGAGCTGTGAGAAGAGGGTTTCCATTCTCCAGGCCCCATAACGATAGATCCACCAACAGCTGCACTGTGCACCTGGAAAAGCTGCAGACACTCAATGCCAACCCATGAAAACCCTGCATAAATCATAGGGGCGGAGTTGCCCAAGACCATAGGAACCAACCTCTTGCATCAGCATGACCTGGATGTGAGACAGGGTGTCAAAAGATATCATTTTGAAGCGTTAAGATTTGACTGCCCTACTGGATTTTGGATTTGCCTGAGGCCTGTAGCCCCTTGATTTTGGTCGGTCTCTCCCATTTGGCACATCTATACTTACCCAATGCCTCTACCCCCATTGTATATAGGAAGTAAGTAACTTGCTTTGGATTTTACTGGCTTATATGTGGAAGGAACTTGTCTAGTCTCAGATGACATTTTGGATTGAATCATGGGGGTGGGTCTCTCCCATGCTTTTCTTGTGATGGTGAATGAATCTCACGAGATCTGATGGTTTTAAAAATTAGAGTTTCCCTGCACAAGCTCTCTCTTTTTGCCGGCCACCATCCATGTAAGATGTGACTTGCTTCTCCTTGCCTTCTGCCATGATTATGAGGCCTCCCTTCTGCCATGATTATGAGGCCTCCCCTGCCATGTGGAACTGTAAGTCCATTAAACCCTTTTTCCTGTATAAATTACCCAGTCTCTGTTATGTCTTTATCAGCAGTGTGAAAATGAACTAATAGAGCATCTTTGTCAAAAATGAGTTAACTGTAGCTGTGTGGATTTTTTTCTGGGGTCGCTATTCTTTTTGATTGATCTCTATATCTGTTTTTATGCCAGTACCATGGTGTTTAGCTTCTTATATCTCTGTAGTATAGTTTTAATTCAGTAATGTGATTCCTCTGGTTGTGTTCTTTTTGCTCAGGATACTTTGGCTATTCAATGTCTTTTGTGAATCCAAATATATTTTAGGATTGTTTTTTCTATTTCTGTGAGGAATGTCATTGGTATTTTGATAGAGATTGCATTGAATCTGTAAATTGTTTTGGATAGTAGGAACATTTTAACAATATTGGTTCTTTTAATTCATGGACATGGAATATCTTTCCATTTTTTAGGATCCTCTTCAATTTCTATCATCAGTGTTTTACTATTTTTATCAGAGAGATCTTTCACTTTGTCAATTCCTAGGTATTTAATTTTATTTCTGCCTATTTTTAAATGTAATTTTAAAAAATTTCTTTTTCAGATTATGCATTGTACCATATAGAAATGGTACTGATTTGTGTATGGTAATTTTGTATTCTGCAACTTTACTGAATTTGTTTATTAGTTCTGATAGTTGTTTTTTGGTGGATTTTCCAAATATAAGATCATTATCATCTGCAAACAAAGAAAGTTTGATTTCTTTTTTTTACCAATTTGGATACCCTCTCCCTCTGTTTATTTCTCTTTTCTGGTTTTTCTAGCTAAGACTTTCTGTACTGTGTTGAATAACAGTGGTGAATATTGGCATACTTGTCATGCTCCAGATCTAAGAGAAAAAGCCTTAGTTGTTCCCCATATAGTGCAATACTAGCTGTAGGTCTATCATATATGACTTTTATTGTGTTGAAGTATATTCCTTCTATACTCAGTTTTTTATTTTTTATTTTTTATCATGAAGGGATGTTGAACTTTACAAATGCTTTTTCAGCATCATTTAAAATGATATGTTTTCTGTGCTTCCTTCTGTTGATATAATGTATCAATTGATTTGAGTAAGTTGAACCATCCTTACCTTCCAGGGATAAACTCTACTTGGTCATGATGAATGATCTTTCTGATGTATTATTGAATTTGTTTTGTTAGTATTTAGTTGATGACATTTGTGTCAATATTCATCACAGATATTGGCCTGTAGTTTTCTTTCTTTCCTTCCTTCCTTCCTTCCTTCCTTTCTTTCTTTCTTTCTTTCTTTCTTTCTTTCTTTCTTTCTTTCTT